>NC_064293.1:34719342-34726069 GCF_019186545.1 Solanum stenotomum
GGTGGAGGGGACGGTGGAGGAGGTGGTGGAGAGGGTGAAGGGGGTGGTGGAGATGGTGGAGGGGGCGGAGGGGATGGTGGAGGGGGTGAAGGGGATGGCGGAGGAGGTGATGGAGGAGGTAGAGGGGGCGAAGGGGATGGCGGAGGAGGTGATGGAGGAGGTAGAGGGGGCGAAGGGGATGGCGGAGGAGGTGATGGAGGGGGCGAAGGGGATGGTGGAGGGGGGAGAGGGGATGGTGAAGAAGGTGGTGGAACAACTGGAGACGGATAAGGTGAAGGTGGAGGATGCGATGGTGGATGAGGTGGTGGAACGGTTGGAGATGGATAAGGATATGGTGCAAAAGGTGGCTGAGGGGATGGGGGTGGAGGTGGTGGAGGGAATAGTGGAACGTCTGGAGATGGCGGAGGGGATGGTGGAGGAGGTGGTGGAACGATCGGAGACGGATAAGGAAATGGTGCAGAAGGAGGTGGAGAGGGTGGAGGGGATGGTGGAGTAGGTGGCGGAATGGCTGGAAACGGATAAGGAGATGGCTCAGAAGGTGGTGGAGGGGGCGGAGACAGAGATGGTGCAGAAGGTGGTGGAGGGGGAGAAGGGGATGGAGGAGGTGGTGGAATGGCTGAAGATGGGGGAGAGGGCAGAGGGAATGGTGGAGGAGGTGGTTGAACGGCCGGAGATGGATAAGGAGATAATACAAAAGATAATTCCTTCGTCGGATAAGAAGCCAATGAATTAATGGCACAAACACCATATGGCAAATCACTGTTTCTTCTTATATATCCATACCCCTCCACTCCCCATGATGTACTCCATGAGTTCTTGATTATCCAGTAATCATCGTCTCCTTCAGAACCATATCCTACTATTAGTACTCCATGGCTCAAATCATCTGGACTACTAGAGCAACTTCCATCATAGATTCCCTGCATGTTTCCATAATACAATAGAACAAAGTGCACGTCATTTTGGGATTCCTGAGAGAAGGAAGGCAAAGAAATGTGTGAAAAAGGAGTAAAAGATAAGAGTACCCCTCTATACAGCTGAAAATCAGCACTCGTTCCATCGATGCCAACACTGACAGGTTGTTGAGCAACAGCACAAAGAAGGGCAGTTTCCTCCTGTGGAACATCTCGGTATCCATCAATTGTTACAACCTTGTGGTTCACCTGTTGAGGAACACTGATCAAAGATTTTCTTTTAAAGAAGGATATTATTTTGAAAATGAACAGAAGATTTGATATGAAATTGATCTGTCATATGCCTTGGTGATCTTGCATGCGCCTTGAGAGGCCGTGTATGGGTAATCAATTTCTGAAGCAATGCCGCCACTGTTGATCACCCACTCAAAAGCAGGGTCCATATATCCACCATAACAGCCGGTATTGGTTGAATTATCACAGTTGACAAGTTGTTGGACAGAAAGGCTAATAAGTTCACCAGTAATTATTGCATTTATTCCCTCCACGGCTCCACAAGCTGAAAATGCCCAGCAAGCTCCTGAAAATGTTTAGTAGAAATCAAGGTAATTACTCCACTAACATAGATTTAAAGACCATGGATCATCTGGATTGCTCCTTATTTGTCACAAAGTTGCAAAGCAGGAAACTCCCATACTATTCCATTTAGACTGTAAATTAGCTCAATTAGCAGATTGCCTATTCTGCCTTTGACACTACTTGTGTCAAGGAACATAATGCATAGAAGCTGCCCAGATATAAAACATGTACCTAATGTAAGTCAGTTTGACTTCAATGTGGCCTCCAGCGCTATTTATAAACCACCACAAAGTATAGGTATACGAACCGCTCAAAAAACCAGGATATATACATGAAGAAATATTTCTCTAAAACAAAGCACAAAAAAATTATTTTGGTTGGATCCTGAGCAAGATTGTAGTCAAGCTTGAGGCTTAAAAGAAGGTATTCATATCTTCATTTTCCCATTCTGTGTTACATAAGTGAAGAGAAGGAAGATCCAATAACATATCTTCCGAGTGGAACCTAGTTATCAGTGTTAGTTTTTAAATTCCATCATTGGCAAATCAAATTAAAGAAACAACTGCACCCTTGTGTGCTATAATATGAGAGAAACAGAATTATCCGCTGAATTACCCTTTTTATTCCTGTCAATTGAATTTTCAAATCGTTCAACTTCCTCTTTTACTATCCAGCGATCTACTGAACAGAAGCACCATTTATTTCTCAGTACTATGCTGTAAACTTCACAGCCACCTCATGAATTCAATAAGCAACAAGGTAATACTAAAACTGTAAGAGACTTAAAGAGAAAAGTGAAGCAGAAACTCTATTCCCAACCCTTACTATTCAAGTGTTCAGGCCAACTGACTGGCAGACAGAAAAAACAGCATCTAGCTATTGATAACATGATCAATTGAAAAGGATAAAAGAGCACAAGTGAGCTTACCACATAGTTCTTGGTTCTTGACCTCGGTGACAGCCCCGTGTTTCCTCCAATCCCTCGAACGAGGAGCAACGCAAGAAATTGAAGTTGGTTTTTCTTCCACATTCTTCATCTGAATAATCTTTCTCTTGTTAAAGGGTATCTTTATCTTTGAACCATGAACTTCCCTGAACTCTTCATTGCTCATATCAGCAAAATTGGTCAGACCAACGAAATGTTCTGAAGCTGACTTCCTTTCTGAGTTCTTTTCCATTATATACTTCACATTCCATCTAAACTTCTCCAACCTCATTTCTTCCTCTTTCTCATCCTTGTAAACTTTCCCATGCTTCTGTTTCCATTCTTGGAAAAGTTGGAAAACACTTTCATCTGATATGAAATCATTTGATCTGTCTAATATTGAGAAATCACTAGAAATACCATAAACTTGAGATGACAAAGCAGCTAAGATCAGAAAAAGAAAAAAGAGAAGATACGTTCCTTTTACATTTTTCATTTTTTCATTAACATCAACCATGAAATGATTTTGAGGCACTTCAATTTATATATATACTAGTACTACTATTTTGGACAAGGCGCCTTTTAATGAGATTCCCAATCAGTCAATGCCATGATATGATATGAAGAATTGTGGTAACAGTTAGCTGTTGTTCAGATTTCAGAAATGAGAATAATAGAATTGTTTAAGAAAGAAGAGGACAGTAGCTGGTAGGTGAGGATATTTTAAATTAAAAGCATTTTCTGGTTATTATATATCAATGAACTGAGCTACTCACAGTAAATTCATTTATTTATTGCTTGTCCCCATACACAGCTGGTGACTAAAATAAGTTAAGCAATATTTGGAAGCTTAGATGATAACTTTTTCCATGTAATGACTCTATTTCATTGATGTGATGCTCAACGATTCAGTCAACTATTTGAAAGAACTCCAATTTATTTGAAGCTTAAGAAGTTCTATGCACTAACTACGCAATACAATATTTACATAATCAAATGGTAAACTTTTTAAATTAAATTACAGTGATAGTACGGAAATTATTTACATTGATATTGTATATAACTTAAAACTACTTGTAAATTGTACTGGTGCATGTGTTGGTAGGTAAGGGATCAATGAGTAGATTAAGTTAAGAGATATTGTCCATGTAAAACATGTGTTCCTAAGAAAATTGAAAAAAGAAAAACAAAAGCATGTACTTCTGCTGCTAGCTATGGATAGATCTTGGGCAATTATAGAACAAGTTGAGACAACAGCACAGTAAGAAAGAACAAAATATCATAGCTCACCAAACTAAGTGGAGATAAATGTATGTCTTTTTCAATTGAATCAATTACACGTTTTTATGTTCATTGATTTTTGGTATCTTTTCCTTTTTGAGAGGGACATGGAAGGTGGAACCTAGTGAAGATTTTTTGAAGACAGCTACAACGTACATTGATATTTTTCATCCATCCATTTTCAAGGCCTACCAACTCCAATCAAATTGAGCTGGTGTATGACGGTAAAACTTCTTAAATGAACTTATTTTATTTTTTCACTTTTTTAGTAACAGTTTATTCGTGTTAGACCAATAAATTTAAAAATTATTTTGATCAGCCATTAAAACATACTACTAGTTTGATTTTTTTAATCGAAAAAGCTACTTTTTCAAACTCAGATAGCTTTTGCTACCCAAAAGTAGTTCCTTTGTTTACAAAAAATTGGTCAAACAACTCTTCTTTTTTAAAAAAAGAAAAAACACTTCTAGAGAAAAATAAGCTTGGGCAAACCGGGACCAAACGAGGGAGGAGATCCCCAAATCAGCTCAGTTCGTCGGACTTTTATTTAATCGAAGAAATGGCAAAATTGCAGCAGTAGACATAAAAAACAGTAAAACTATACTCACAAAGAAATTTTATATTTCGTCCAACTTCGCTGTCGATTTGAACAACGTCAATTGCGATGATTACGGAATTATTGGTAACAATCGGAATAGTACTTATCAAATTGGAACCAAAGAAGCTGGTTGTGATGAGTTACTGTTGGTGGCAGTGCTACTGCTCGGATTATCATTTTCGCAAATCGCAGGCGCAAAGCTGAATTTGTCGCATCCACTGTAATTTGCATATGTAGTTTCTCCTACTCATCTCTTCATTTTTTATTTTTTTTTGCTAAACTTTAAGGTCCAATTTTTAGTAACAGGTTATAAGATTAAAATATTTTTTATAGTAGTAAATTTTAAATTTTTTTATTTTCTTAATCAAATTTTGTATTAAAACATTTTATAAAATTTAAGTTTCATTTTTTGAGAGAAAGGTCAGACATATATTTTAAATAAATGATTTCTAATAGGTTAATTTAACCCTTCATTACTTTTTAGGATAAACACTATCTCCAAACTCAAAAGTATGTTTCTTAAAAAGGGTCAATTTTACCTTTAAATTATTTGAAAGCTCTTTTCTCCAACTTTTAATCAAAATCAAGGAAAAAGGGGTCATACATAATTATATGTATTTCATTGTAGAGAAAATAATTCTTGCATAGTTTCATAGCAAATAAAATAATTTATAGTATGCACTTGACAAATTGAATTGTATTAAAATAATAATAAAAAAAGTTGAAAAGGTTCAATACACCATTAAACAATTTTAAAAGTTCAAATATATTCTTGAATAATTTTTAAAAAAAGTCACCATAAGTGTAAGGGCAATATTTTAAAACTTTGAATTATTCATGAGTATACCTAAGATAACAAAATAATGTTAAGAATATAGTAACAACACAAAGAAGACACTTAAACAAATGCATGACTTAAAATATAATAATAAATAACTCTGTCTAATAAGAATGGACTGAACTCAAAAGTAATGATAAGTAATTTGTTATAATAAATTAAATTACTGTAGTAATAGTAAAATTCTTTACAATATCATTATATATAGCATAAATACTTGTAAATTGTAATGGTGCATGTGTTGGTTGGTAAGAGGTTTGACCTGAGATCTGAATCAATGAATCGATTAAATTAATTTAAAAGATAGTATGCATAATTATATAAGTTTATTTTTCATTTTCTCATACAATCATTGATATTCATTTTGAAATCTAACTAATTCCAATTCATATTGAGAAATCTTATTTTGAGGTAAAATATTAACTTATAGAGTTGAAATTTGAAGTCTTTATTTAAAAATAAAAGAAACATTTACTATTCTATTATAACTTTTGGTAATAGGGTGAATTATAAGATATTTTTCTTACTTTGAATTACAGAGATGAAGCTAAAATTTAATTTATGAGTTAAGAATTTTAATTTTTTAACAATCTAAACATATTAAATAAATTTTTCAAAATAAATATAATATTTATATTTAAACTAAAGTTACTTTTTTTTTCGCATGAAACTTATTTGAATTAAGAACATAATACACATGAATACAAATACTAATAAAGAAAAAAAGGAAGAAAATAAGGAGCTACGTGATGATTATTGATAAGGTTAGAGTGATGGGCTAATAGTCTTGTGCAACGACAGTGGCTTCACCTCTGTCAAGTTGGTGATAGAAATTCTTAGATCTTTTCTGCATATCCCAATGCCACATCTTAAAAGCACCACCTGCGCAAATGCCAACACAAATGCAATTACTAAATCTTTGATAATCATTGGACCTCCCAGCTGGATGTGTTGAATTCTTCCTCCCATTTTCCAATTCATAGGAATGTCATCATGCTACTGATACACACTAGAGGATTCACCCGCGAGGCCTGGGTTCAAATCTAGCCAGAGTGTTTATTTCACTATTCTTAGAGTCATATTTGAGTTAAGATAATATTGATGCACTCAAAGACTTCAAATCATGAGTTCGCCTCTGTCTCCATCCATCCAACGCCCCCAACCCCTGTACCTTGACCACTCCATCCCTTGCCATGCCCGAGGCCCACCTCCTATCCTTATATATAGTGTTTTGCTTGATTACATATAAATACTCTTGATAACACAGTTTTTTGTTTACCTCACTGTGGAAATGCTGAAAACTAAAGTTACTGAAGGTATGAATTCGATCTATTTTCATACTTAGGGTGTGTTTGGTATGAAGGAAAATGTTTTTCATGGTAAATGTTTTCCTAGAAAATGTTTTCCTGGAAAACAAGTTGATTTTTGACTTATTTTTTCATGTTTGGTTAGTGAGTAGAAAATATTTTCTGGAAAAGATTTTTAGTGTTTAATTTATGAATGATTTTTTTTTTGAGAAATATCTTTTATTTTTACTAGGGTAGAAAATAATTTTTGAAATTGAAAATATTTTTTAAAAACAAACTTAAATT
>NC_064293.1:34726466-34833933 GCF_019186545.1 Solanum stenotomum
TTTTTTTTTTGGGGGTGGGGGACTGGTAGGGGGGTTGGGTAAGAGGTTGGTGGGGGGCTGGGTAGGAGGTGCGTGAGGGTGGGTAAAAAAATTGAATCTAAAAACAAGCTTTAAATTTTTATTTTTATTTTTTTTGGGGGGTTGGTTGGGGGGCTGGTTTGAGGATAGAGACAAAATAAATTGATTTTTTTCAACAATTTTTTTTTTAATTGGAAGTTGGAAAAGAGTTTTGAAAAATGTTTTCCTTTAGTTTTGAAGGGAAGTCATTTTCCTTAAATTTGAGGAAATGAGTTGATTTGGAAAACATTTTCCAAAACATTTAACCCAACCAAACATAAGAAAATTGAAAAACATTTTCCTTCATACCAAACACACCCTTAATTATTGTCGATTTCAATTGTCATAATCTCACAGAGCCAAGGCCCACACTTTCTTTTTCTCTTTATTTTGGGTCGTTTTCAGTTTACTTTCTTATTAATTGCAATAATTATTTATCTGTCATATAATCGGTCCTAATAAAATATAGTAATCTCTCTGTTTTAAATTAATTAGTTTGATTTGACTGAAGTTTAAGAAAGAAGATGTTTGTGTAATTACGGGTTATAAATCATTTTATTAAGAATGAAATAGATATTTTAAAATTAAATTATTATTAAAAATATAAATATGTCATTCTTTTTTAGACTGACTAAAAAAAATGATAGGAATATGCTGGTTGAAAACTAACGGACACAAATGTAATTTTCAACGTAAAGAAATGCAAGGATAGAATAGTTGAGCACTACTTCTACTATCATCATCATGTGACCTCCCACTTGATATTTTATTCTCAACTACCAAATCAATTACTTGGTTAATCACTAAGCTGATATTAATAAAATCCTGATGATTTTAACGATTCTTTAAAAATCGTTAACATGAACACGTGGAAGTGATAACACGTATTCAAGTATCAAATGAGACAAAAGGTTATCATATCGTTAAAAGATATAATGAGATGAATGAAATCATGGCTCTTAACAAAAAAATTAAGGGATACTATTATTTTATTTGTATTAAATTTTTTAAAATTATTTAACTTGTTTCTAAGTTTGATGAACATCAAAGATGTGATTGACAAGTTTGACCTCTCAGACGTTTCATGCAGCTCATATTCGTCATTCCAAATTAAAAGGAAAGAAGCTTAATCGAAATAAATAATACGATTCTTTTTCTTTATGATCGATTAATATAAATTTCAATCGCTTCAAATTAAATCACTTTCTACTCGACGATAACCCTAAATTAACTAGCTCAGTTCATAATAATACTGGTAAAGGAATGCATAGGTGCTTCATACTAGAAACCAATTCTAATTTCTAGCACTAGAAAGAGAGAAACAATCAACTATCTACTAACAGTCTATTATAATTCTCGACCTCCATGCTCTCCTATCTAGGATCATATCCTCAATGAGCTAAAAATCTATTATGTTATGTCTAATCACCTCTCTCCAATTCTTCCTCAATCTACCTCTCCTCAAACTTACTACTGTCAATCTCTCACAACTCCTCATTGGAGCATCCATGCTCCTCTTTACGTGCCAAAAATCAAGACGTGACTGTGACTTCACTAGTTATCTGACATGACAAAATACTTTGATTCCATTGCAAAACGAAAGTATGTAATGTTACTTGATTTTCAAATACAAACTTGATGCATCTCTCATGAGATACAAGTCCTGGCCTACACTAATCAGCTGAGCAATTACAAGAGGATCAGCACTAACATTGCAGTTGATTTAACAATCTGCATGCACTAGGGAATTTGCCATTATTCAGTATTTAACTAAAGGCGTAAAGATTTCACTTCATTCATGAATGATAGTATCCGGGACTCATCCTTTTGGATGCCATCCTGTCCGCATATGCCACTACTGACATCCACTCCATTGGGTTTAAGAGCAGAGAGAGCTTCACAAACATTCTCCGGGTTAATTCCTCCAGCCAAGAGCCATCCATGTTTGCTTCTAATTGATGGTAGCTTAAACTGAGCCCAATTAAACCCTTTGCCACTGCAAAAGTATGTCAGTACTGTTAGTGGTTTGATTCCTATCTCATCAGATTCAGTATCTCGGCAATGCTAAAGTTACAATAAACAAGTTTGTTTTGGAACGAATGAATCCAAAAAAGGAGTTCAATCATACTAACCAAATGGAGTTACATCTTTGTCAATTAGCTCCATATGGGGTGGGATTAAGCTTAGTCTAAAAGAGAGTGCATGATTACATACACAGCCATGCCAATGGCAGGTTTATACATAAGGAAGAACTGTACCTGCCACCTTTGGCACTGTCCACTAGAATCCAATCAACCAGAGAAGACTCCTCATCTGAAACAGAGTTCAAAAGGCCTCCCTCTTCATTTGCATGAAGAACGTATACTAAACGTTTCTCTCCGACTAAAACTGGAAAAGCATCTCGAGAACCATTTCCATGAAGCTGCTCAATTTGAATGTAATGTGGATTTGAGTATTGAAAACAAGAAATTCGTAATGGTGAAAGATAGACAGTTCCTCACCTGCACCAATTCAAGGTCTGCTGCATCAGAGCACCTTAGTATTGTGTCAGCATTATCATCTACAAACACACCAACTGGCTGAGCTCCATAGTCCCGTGCAACCTTCGAGATTTCCTTTGCAGTAGAAAGTGAAACGGAACGTTTTGAGTTAGGCCATATGATCATACCAATAAAATTGGCTCCAGCTTCTGCTGCAAGAGCAGCATCTCTAGCTGATGTAATTCCACACATTTTGACTAAAGTCCTACTTTCTCTTTGCTCTGCTTGAGCCGAGACCCGTGCTGACTGATTTAAGGTGCACATAAATCTGTTCCTGGAGGAAGTCCTCAGTCGTGCTCTATTTGTAGTGTATACTTTTACATCGAATAGACCTGTAAAACGAAGCTTTGGCAAAAGAATGATGTATCATTTCTATCATATTGTACTTCAACTAGAACTCTGTACCAGTTTTAAAAGAATCTTAAGGAAAAATCATAATAAGTTACTTTTCAAAACACCTATCAACTGCAAATTTGCATCTTTCCACATATTGGTAATAAGAAATAGAATATGAGAAGGTCAAAAAGAAAACTTTCTCTGTAAGATTAAAAAAACTCAAGAAAAAATGAAATAGTGGAAAAAGCAAGCAAGCTTAACTCGAGAATAAATGTTTAGGTGTAAGCTTCCTATCCCAGTCCTGGTTCGCTTCTCTCTTTTGCTTGTGTGAAAAAAGTTAAAAAGGACAAACAGAATAAGTAATAGTTGTGGTGATTTCTCCTTGGTCTTCACATCACATGCTTTCTCAAGAGAATTCAAGGTCCTACAATTTCCTACTTATTATCTTCTGAAATTACAGATTATTTCTAACAAAGGTTTACTCTCTTTTTCTTGTTTTCTTTTTCTATTTCCGTTTAGGGTGGGGGTACTATAAGTGCAAAGAATGCCCATATAATCCAAACTTCCACTTACCTTGATTTCTGGGAATGCCTATTACTCTTGGTTGAAGCTGAGCTCCCATGTTGAACACTGAAAAACACAGAACTATGGCTAAGACAAATTAAATAGCAATGTTATGTGCTCTAATGCCACTCAGACAAATTATTAAATAAGGACCTCAGAAATTGACAGAAGTAGATTTTTGAGAACATTAAACAAATTTTATCTGCTAAATAACAGCTCTTAGGAAAAGTAAATATCATAATGGCACGTCCACGGGGAATACACTTGCTTCTTTGTTTATGTAAAAATAGGAAGAGCTTTCAAGGTGATGGATGATATACACTTTGATAGAGATCCAACGCTCTTTTGCACACTGCACTGAGGAACACCCCACATCTCTTAAAATCTAAAATCTACTATTGGTATCAGGATGAGACGACACTTGTATAACTTGACAGTTAGATGTTGTCTATTGCTTCTCATACACTGACACACTCTTGGAGCTCTGCCATATTAGAAAAAGTGTATTTTTAAAGAAGGATGAAGAGAAATATAAGGTAATGCAGAACCTGAGAGCATCATTGCTTCCTAATTCCGTTCTACCACTGTAGTGCTATGCAAGAGAGGAGAAATGCCGTGAAATAGTCCTGCTACTCATCAAATTTAGGAACTGGTCAAACAGAGGAATTGCTAACACATTCTAATAACTAGACTAGTCATCTTATACTAGTTATTCAACAAAGAAACCCAATTAACATATAAGCAACTAAAATCCAGAACACTGCAAAGCAACATAGACCATAAAAAACATGGAGATATCCAGAGCGTTTCAATACATGATTAAAATCTAGAATAAGTACAAAATAGATAGAAACAAAGGATATCTTATGTTTGTTCAGAATCTAAGGGGTCGTTTGATCTGGGCTTTGGAAGAGCTAATACCCACAGATAAAAATGATCAGCATAAGCTTATAAAACGATCGGTCGGGATTTGAGAATAATTAAATTCCATGTACAAAACAGCATTAATTGATAGACCATTGGTTGCTCCTTTTTGTTTTCCTCACAAATAATACCTGCATAAGTTATGCGGGAATTTACGTATTATTTTATGTCGGATAGAATGTGAAATAAGAATGTGGATATCAGAATACAACGCTTCAGTCCCAAACAAGTTGGGCACGGATAATAGTAATCGATTAGAAATGCTAAAATGACAAAATTAACCCTCACAATAGTAAGAATTTTTTTACGTTATTTAAAAAATAAAATATTTTAAATGATACATTGTATAATAATATGTAAAATATCAAACTAAACATCATAATCCCTACATTATGCAATCCTTGCATTACTACTCCCTAAATTACTAATCCAGGCATAACTTCAAAGAACGGTTTAAAGGAATTGAATGGAGGACTAAACGTACGAGGCCAATTATAAGCCAAGATGGGTTTCCTCTCTTTGAGTAATTTATAATGCATATCCAGTGGGCAAGTTTGATCATATTTGGATGTTTGTAGAGTTCAATCCCTCTAGAAGTAAGCCTATCGACCTTGAACAATAGTGGCAGGTCATTGTACTTATGGAAGAAATGGATTCCAATTGTGGTAGGACAGGTTCATGGAGTTGTACTATTACTTGTTTTAGGAGGGATTGGTGATACTATGTAATCCAAAAGAGAAAATAGCTGTGCGCAGATACTTGTCACAGCCATTGACATTGTATAGATGAGAAATTTTTTCAAGATAGCATTTTCTTCATGGAGATACTAATTGACTCTCTGAAAAAGACTGATTCTATCATTCTACAGATACTACTAACAAAGAGTTAATTCTGAACACTTCAAATCCAAAGGAAAAGAATTTGCAGACTTACAAGAAGATCGAAATGAATTGATGAAATGCTATTGATTGAGCTGAAGTTCCAAGAACTAGAAGAGTCAGGTATGCAATCTTTTCAGGGTTATCAATTCAGAAGATATTGTTGCATTCCTAGAATTGATTTGTCGAATTTGTTAATTTCTAAGGTTGGAAGGAAATGTCTACAAGAATTTCTGACATTCCTATTCAAAACAATGTGCAAGCTTGACTTACAAAATGCACATAGTATCATTAGCCAAATGTACCTAGTACAAGATAGACAAGTTGTTTTGCTCAATTTGTTAATAAGATACTTGCATTTCCCTTTTGATTTCTGCCTTTCATTTTCGACATAGACATAAACTTCAGATAACTAGATAAGCCAACATTAATTTGTGAACTCAAGAAGAAACAACTATCCTTTCTAAAGCTACATGGAATCTCATCTACTTTATGAACTAAATTTCCATGGTCCAACTTCTCTTCTAACAGCACACCGATAAAATTTATTTCCAGTTTGAGAATGAACTAAAAATACAGCATGCTTGTTGTCGCCAATGATACATCAATCGTTTACCCAAAATAATAAATTAAGCATAAAACAGTAGCAATAAATCAGATGATACATCAATCGTTTACCCAAAATAATAAATTAAGCATATAACAGTAGCAATAAATCATTCCAAAGTTTGAAAGAATGGACCTTTAATAGCCAATTCCATTATATTCAACTCTGCGTCGAGTCAAAGCAGGGCAACCTAAAAAAAAAATCTCAATCAAAAATCGAGCCGGAGTTACAAACGGAAACCCGATAAAACGCGAACCACAAGGAGATGGGTTCTTTGGTTACAGAGGAATGAACCGATGGTAGTTGGACTGATTTTCACCGGTAATGGAGATGGAGAACGGCGTACGGTGTTGCTGACTGACGGTGAGAGCCACCGTATTCAGTCCCTTCGATATCTATATCGGCTAATTTGTGATTGGAATTATTTAAATCAAATGTTCGAATTATTTTTACAATATAAAGTTTCAATAATTAATTTTGTGATTCTCTCGCGTTCAAATTTGATTAGAACTCATGATTTTATTTTTTAATTATAAATAGATAAACTCATTTATCTACGGGGTTTTGAACACCCAAAACTAGTTTTTTCTAATCTAGAAAATATACAAGATTTTTGAATACTAGCAAAATTTATCTAGGGGTGTGCAAAAACTGAACTGATCGATAAATTGAATCGAAAAATGTGTTATTGATTTATTATTATTGGGTTATTGGGTTAACGGTTATTTAATGATTTTATTAAAAAAAATTATTAGGTTATCAGTTCGATATTGATTTTTTAATATAGAGTTATTGAGTTAACCGATAACCCATTAAAAATATAATAATTTATTATTTTAATTTTAAGTCATACATAAATATCAAACAAAAAATATTAATATAATCACTATATTAGACTATAACTATAAGGACCCTGCACAATTAACATTACTTAATTAACTTTGTTCTCTCCATTTATCCCTTAGGTTTTAGTATTACTTTAGTCTTTAGGTTCACAACGTCAAAAACCAAAGAACTAAGAACGACGACAACAAAGTTTAGGCAACGACTAGGGTTATGAATTATGAGTATTTGATATACTTTTACTACACTTAGCAGATTTTTTTGCACTCAATGAGTAATTAGATTTCTCTCTTTTTTATTTCGCGTTAATTGCTGGAGAAGTCATATATTTGTTTTGAAATCATTTTCTTATTGGTTAAACCGAAAATCGAAACGTTAAAGACCAAATCCAATAAACCGAAAACCAATAACAAATATCTTATTGGTTTAATTTATTTATCGATTTAGCATATTTAAAAAATGAAAACTGATAAATCGAACCGATACTACTTAAAACCAAACCGAACCGATTTCAAGTATTGACAAAATAATTTGATTATCAATATGAGATTTTTGAAAAATATTACAAAATTAGAGTCTGATCTATTGAAAATATTTATTTATGCTTCAAAAGGCATTGACTTAAATTATATTCTAGCAATATATTTATATCTTCTAACATATATTTCTGAAATAATAATAGGGAAAAAGGTCAAAATATCCCTCAACTTTGATTTATTGTTTGACTTAACCCTCGCCGTTAAAATGAAGTTAATTTTACCCTTCCCGTTACTAATTTCACCAAATTTACCCCTCATTAGACGGAATCCCCAAAATTGACCCGAATTTTTAAAAAAAACCCTATTCCCTATTTTAACCCAATGATCCGACCCCATTTAAAATAACCCGGTTAACCCATTCCCTTTTTACCCATTCTCTCAAAGTTTCCATATATTCATTTTCAATTTAACCTAATTTATTCACTGTCTCCATATTTCCTACTGTTCATCTTCATCGACATCAAATCCCTATTAAAGATTCAAATCAAACACAAACACAGTCTTCTTCGCCTTCTTTTTCGTCTTTTCCGAAACTCTCATTCTGGGCATTATCATTGCCATTACAGGCATCTCTTCAATACCCCACTCTCTTCCTTAGAACCTCCCCCAAGATCGGATACTTCCAGCAACGTTAGATGCAGAATCAAATTAACAATCGTTGATACTCTCCCTAATGAAGCCGACTTTGATTTGTGAGTTGATGTTGTGAAATTTGAACTAATTAATGGGTTAGTGAAGCTGTAGAAATGGGTTTCAAATTTTTTTTTGAATCTTGGATTGTGGAATTTATGAATGCACATAAGGTGTTTAATATGTGGAAATGGTTTTGAAACAGTGATACAAAGATTGTGAGATAAATCAATTGAAGCACCTCATGCTTACGGCATAAGAGCTTTTGACCGAATTGCTTGGGCTTGGTAATGGTGTCGGAACAGTAATTACGACAGGGATGAGTTTAAGCGTCTGGGAGAAGTAGAAAGGTTGGGGAGGTTGAGGTTTTAGGCCTACTTGTATATATCGACTTCATCTCCTTAGGTTATGGAAATGTTAATGTCTTTAAAATGTATTTTCCTCCATTGTTTTATGTTTTCATGTGTATATCCAAGAAGATGAAGCTGAATATAGGTGGGTTATATGATGGGTCAGATCGAATTAAAATGGGTAAGGGAAATGGGTTATATGGAAAATTTGAGAGAATGGGTAAAAGGGGAATGAGTTAACCAAATTATTCTAAATGGGGTCGGATCATTGGGTTAAAATAGGGAATAGGGTTTTTTTAAAAAATTCGGGTCAATTTTGGGGATTCCGTCTAATGAGGGGTAAATTTGGTGAAATTAGTAACGGGAAAGGTAAAATTAACTTCATTTTAACGGCGAGGGTTAAGTCAAACAATAAATCAAAGTTGAAGGGTATTTTTGACCCTTTTCCCATAATAATAACGTTATTTTTTTAAGATAATTTTTTTTTCGATTCATAAAAAAATTGGAAATATTTTTAAATTATGTGAAGTTGAACAAAAATGCATCTAATTAATATTTGATCCCAAAATGCCCTTGTAATTAATAGGTTGATCCAAAATGTTTAATATTATGTTATTTAAATGGATCAAAAATGTCTTTTTACCTATTTTCCCTTTTAAATATATTTTACTATTACATAATCAAATTCTAATTTCTCTTTTTTTTTTAATGCTTTAACTAATAAATAAGGAGATTTTTTTTCCCTTCAGTCTCATTTTAACATTATGACTAAGAATAACTTCATCCACTTTTTTTCAACTGATAGCATAAGTAATATATATAAAATCATAGTATTTTTATCATTAATTTTTATTTAGATAACAATAATAATATAATAAAATAAAATTATTGTTATTTCTTAATCTTTTACGAATTGAAGTAGGATAAATATTTTTCAATTAAATAATATTTTTATTTTATTTTCTTAGTGGTATGTAAATTTTAAATCAAACTATTGATTCAAGTAATTTTGTTTAATATCACATGATTTAAAGATATTTTTAATTTTTTTTCATAGAAAGAATAAAAGAGCATGGATATCAGTTTTAGACTCATGAAGTCAAATTGTGTCACGTAGCCACCAGATCTATCCGTGTGCACCTTATCAGTTTGCCACGATTTTATTTCCTCACGAATTTTCTATGCTTTGAACAGTACCTCTAACAATTAACATATGTTGTCACTTGTTGACTTCTTGGAAATGAAAGGTCATAAAAATTAATGTCTCCTAGATGAGAAACATTGAAAACTTATGCAAAGATATTATCCCTAATCCCATAATTTCTTCTTATGACAATTTTATTTAAAATAATTCTTTAATACAAGAAAATTAGACTAACTTCATGGTCATGAATTAAGGATGAATTAAGGAGGAATTAAGAAGAAGAGAATAACCTTTATTTTAGTCCAAATCACAATAACTTATATGTATCTCAATTAATTTGAGATATGTAATTTTATTTGCCATAAGTACTAGCACAAATTCTTCCACCAACAATAAGTTATTATGTTACTCTATTCGCAGTAACTCTATTCGTCAAGATTGAAAATCCAATACTGATATTCATTATGTGTGGATAATAATTAACACATCAGTATTCAATAAATAAAAGCTAGGAAGAGCAAAGATCATATAAAAAAAGAGCAAAAACTAACAAGCAATTTCTTTTTTGTTCAAATCCAAGGAAGAAACTTGATCATCAGTAGTATCCATATTTTCAGCAACCCAAGCCAAAGATCTAAGGTTCCATCTCAAAATATTATCAGTCACCTCACATGTATCATCTCTACAACTAATTTCAGGTATATCCACCACATATGACTGAATAGCCACTGTCTTATAGTAATTATTACCAATTATATGATCTTCTTTTTCTTGATGATCTTCTTGTTTATCCTCATGCAAAGTGATAGTAGATTTGAAATTCAAGAAGCTATGATCAGCATCAAGAATACTAAACACACTTACATGCATATCATCATCAAGAATATCCAATCTTTCTATGCTTTTTTTACCAGGAAATCCAGAAACTAAGTTCACTTCTCTTATACTACCAACACCACCTTCACCAGAGATTAGTGTGCAGCTACTAATGAAATTCTTGTAACATTGCGGCTTGTCAAATTTTCTCACTAAAGACCATACTAAAGGAAGTGGTGCATCAATGACTTGGACTAAAAATGAAGAACATTGTCTTGGTGAAAGTTCATGAGTGTGGTGCAGTTTGATCATTTCTTCTAAAGCTTTTGAGTTTTTTGGTTGATTTGTACATAACATGATTGGATATTGTATGAATGTGAGGTTTGAGTAAATGTTTCTTTGCTCCATAGTGGATTTTATTGTTTTACTTTTATAGAGGATGTGATGCAGTGGTTGAAATTTTATTCGGTGTGCATTCGAAGAATAGCGTTTTTCAAGGGTTTATACTAGAAGTATCTAATGCGAAAGTTCGAGAAGTAGGCGGTTTTGGTTCTGTGATGAGGATTTAGTCCAACAAGAAAAAATAGACGTGATATATTTCATGTCTTATGTCACATATAGGGTCGACTTGCTAGTTTTCAAGTTGTGCCTATTTTGTTGCAGAAATTCTGCACTAAAGTTACAACCATCCTTGGATGCTTCTTATTGCACTTTTTATCCGTCAAAATATATTTTATCGTTATCTCATACCTTTTTCTAGTACTCCATCTCCGTATCCTTTCTTTTCTAAGTCACGGGACAAAAGTAAAACTTTTTCTAACAAATGTGGTTTTAGAACTAGAGGATTCAAATTTGAATATTTTATTAAAAATGAAAAAATATTTACTACTTTATCATAATCTTTTTTGGTGAAAAAATTATAAAAGATAGCATTTTATTATCACTACAAATAATTTAACTTTTAAATTTATTTTTTACTATTAATGAATAGATAATTTACAGTCACACAAATAATTTTAAATCACAAATTCTAAAAGTAAAATATCTTTCCAAATCAAAAGGAACAGAAAGGGTAATATTTAAGTAGGGTAAAGGGTTAAATATGCCCCTAAACTATTCGAAAAGGTCTAGATATATTCTCTGTTTAAAGTTTGGCTCACTCATGCCGTCGCCGTCCAACTTTTCGTCTAAATATTCCCTTATGGGCGTTAGTTGGCCTGCTGGACATATCCAACTCATTTTTCATTTCTTTAAATGCCACATGAAATTGCCATGTCATTTTGACTTTACCACATAACATTTATATGAAAAATGGAAAGGGATCAATTATGCCCCTAAAAAATTCGAACCCATAAACACCTAATCCGACCCATAAATCAACCCCCCTTTTAAATAAACTACCCGACCTGTTTTCAACAATTTTGTTTAAATTTTTATTTTTTTCAACAAATCCCGAAAATTAGTAATTGATTAATAAAAAATAGGAAAAATATGAAAAAATTATAAAATTAACACCAAAATTTCACAAATAAATATTGTAAACTTAAATTCAACAATTTTTTAAATTTTTTATTTTTTTGGGTAAATCCCGAAAATGAATAATTGATTAATAAAAAATATAAAATTAACGCCAAAAATCACAAACAAATATAGTAGCCTTAAATTCAAAAATTTCAACAATTTTTTTTTTCGGTAAATTCCGAAAATGAGTATTTTATTAAAAAATAAAAATTAAAAAAAATTGTTGAAATTTTTGAATTTAAGGTTACTATATTTATTTGTGATTTTTTGGCGTTAATTTTATATTTTTTTCATATTTTTTATTAATCAACTACTCATTTTCGGGATTACCGAAAAAAATAAAATTTTAAAAAAATTATTGAAATTGTTGAATTTAAGGTTACAATATTTTTTTTGTGAATTTTTGGCGTTAATTTTATATTTTTTTTCATATTTTTCCTATTTTTTATTAATCAATTACTAATTTTTGGGATTTACCGACAAAAATAAAAATTTAAACAAAATTGTTGAAAACGGGTCCGGTAGTTTATTTAAAAGGGGGGTTGATTTATGGGTCGGATTAGGTGTTTATGGGTTCCAATTTTTTAGGGACATAATTGATCCCTTTTCATTTTCATATAAATGTCATGTGGTAAAGTCAAAATGACATGACAATTCCATGTGACATTTAAAGAAATAGAAAATGAGCTGGATATGTCCAGCAGGCTAACTAACGCCCATAAGAGCATATTTAGACGAAAAGTTGGACGGCGAGGGCATGAGTGAGCCAAACTTTAAACAAATGGTATATCTAGACCTTTTCGAATAGTTTAGGGACATATTTGACCCTTTACCCATTTAAGTATTATATTTTTTTTCATAATAAGGGTGGGTGCTGTATACGTGTACTCTTCTGGACCTGCCACGTACTCAACTGAAGTTGTTGAATGGCAACTTTTCAAGATCTTACTTCAGAAAAAGCACTGTCATTTGTCTCATTTTTGAACCGGCTAATAATTGAGCTATATTTTTTTTCCTCTAAAAAATAAGGTCTTACTGTCCTTGAATTGGAATCCAGATTAAAGAAATTAGATTGTGATGTCATTATCTTTTATTCACATATTTTGAAACTGTAATCATCGAGTAAGATTTAAGAAAAAGTTTAGTTCTTTAGTTAAAGCAATAGTCCAGTTTTTGGTTCATGTATTATTAATTAAACTAAATATATTTAACTTATTAAATTAAACATGTAAAATTTGATCAAGCACTAATAGGGGAGTTTTTTTTTTCATTCGGTGTTTGATACCGTATTGAAGCCATACTATTCTAGATTCGCGTTGTAACTTGTATAGGATCTCATTGAAAGGGAAGCACTCATAGTAAAGATTTTTTTATATCCAAAGTTTGAACATAGACCTCTGATTAAGTGAGGAATAACCTTATCGACTACATTACATCTTTTAATGTCGGGAAGAGCCGGAGACGAGATTTTCCAAAAATAAATCTGAAAAGTCACAAATTAATGATATTCCGAAACACACGTAGCCGTTTGTTTTCTCATAATATAAAAAAAGTACTACTATAGTAATAATTTCAAGAAAGAATTCGTTGTCCTTTGAGTGGATAACGTAGGAACACAATTCTTTATACTTTTTACAAATGGAAAATATAATTGGCAAAGATAGATTTTTGGCATGAAATGACACGAACAATAAAAATCAGGTATTTTTGTAATTTTGGTGAAAAGTTAAGGATGTTTGGGTAAATTCATTTATTTCGTGTACCTAAATTACCCTCAAAAGTAAAACCACTTTTAATACTTTTAAAACCACAACTGTTTAAAACTTAAATCACTTCTGAAAAGTCCAAGTTGTAATTATTATTTATTTCACACTGTCCAAGAAATTTTTATTTAATTTCATACTTTATTGAGTTTTTTCGTTTTTTTTGGGTAAGGTTTACTTCTATTTCTACCAAGTTTGGGTCTCCATAAGTTGTCATTTTAAATAGCGCTTTTTTGTTTCCTTTTCGTTCATAATTTTAATTTGGAATAATAAATCAACGACAAATCCGAGTTGATTAAACTACCTTTGTTCAAATATATTTGTTGTTTGTCAATTTCTTTCTTCATTCACAAGAACCCTATATTTAAATATATCAATCTTCTATATAGGGGTGTACATGGTCAAGTTGGTTCGGGTTTTTCAAATATCAAACCAAACTATTTGTGTCGGATTTTTAAATCTATAAACCAAACCAAACTAATAAAACTTGAGTTTTTCAACCTCGGGTTTTTTCGGATTTTTCGGGTTTTTCCGCTAAAGTATTCATACAAACATATAATTTACTTGTACTTCAAATATTTCTCCAGTCCTACTAAAATACAACTATCTAAGGTGTTTCTTAAGAATACAACACAAACAATGATATGATTAATGACAGTAAAATATTCGGAAAAAAATAATAATAATGAAATCGCGTAAAATAAATATTGCAAATTAACAAGTCATAATGAAAATAATCATAATTTAAAAGTACTAAATCATGCTAAAATAAGTTTAATAAGTATTAGTTACATGACTGAATATTAAAGGAAATTAAAATTAGATTATGTACTTTAATTGTCTAAACCAATGTAAAACCAAAGAACAAATATTCAATATTATTATCATTCTTAGTGTTAAATTGATTTTCTTTTTGCATTAGTATTAATTTGATTTTGATTTAAGTTTTATTATAATTACCAACATTTATGGACTATAATCTTTATTGAACCATTCATAATTCTAAGTTTCAAACTTGAAATAATATATTAAAAGATAAAAACTATAAAAAAGTATAAGAAATATTAAAAAATTATATCAAAGTAAATATTTTTATTTATAAAATAAAATTTTAAAATTATATATATAATGTCGGGTTGTTTTTTTTTAGTTAAAATCAAACCAACCCAAATATAGTCGGGTTTTTTTTTTCCAACACCAAACCAAGTCAAACCAACCATTAATCGTTTTTTTTTTTGGTTTGACTCGATTTGCGGTTTGATTCGATTTTCGGTTCGATTTTGTACACCACTACTTCTATATATTGTAGTTGACAAGAATGTGCAAATTTGACCATTTGACTTAGTGATAGTTTATACCGTAAATACAAATGGTTGAACATTGAAATATTCCAATGAAGAGTGAAATTAAGCTCCAAAAGTATTGTGGAATCATGTTATTTAAAGAACTATATATACTTATGTTATAAATCCAACAACAAAATGAATTCTTATCAACAAATTAAAATAAGAACGGATGAGAGTGAAAAGTGAAGTTGAAGGAGATAAAAGAGTAAAGTAAGAGAGAGAGTAAATTATTATTAAAATGTCAAAGGTGATTTTCTTTTTTGGAGGGAAATACAAGCGGTTTTGAAGCCAAAGGGACATTTTTGTCATTTATCTATGTTTTGACAATTTGTGCCAAAATTTTGTCTTGCCAATTAGCAGTACACTTTTACAAATTTGTACTACTGTTTCTTTTCCTCTTCTTCTTTTTTAAAGAAAAATAAATAAATTAATTAATGGTAGAAAAAAAGAGAATTAAGATGTAAGTAAATTAAACTTTCGTAGGTGGAAATTTAAATAAACAATCACCTTTCTACTAAAATTCATCATAAATTTGTGTTGGTTCTAAATTTAAAGTTTAAAATGGAAATTATGCCACGGTCAAGTCCAGTGGTGGAACTAAGATTTTTAATAAGGATGTTTAAAATTTGAAAAACTGAACACAACAATTAACCGAAGGGAATTCTACATCTACTATATATACATAATTTTTTTTTAATCATATATAAAAAGTAATATTTTCTGCCGAAGAGGACTCGGATGAACCCCTAACAAAAGTCGGGCTGTCCAACTTCTTCTTTAATTAAAAAAAGAAAGAAAAAAAGAATCGTACGCGGCACGATCACGTTGTACCCCTAAGCATTACACTGACTAATAAATATAGCAAGCTACTTGACAACTAAGAAAGGAAAAACATATAAAAATAAGGATGTTAAATAGGTGAATTAAATTGAATTTAGATAAATTATAATTATTTCAGCTGAAATGAATTGAGCTAGAAAGTGACTTATAACTCAAATGATTAATTTTTATTAAGTTGTAGTTAATTTATTCATTCTGTATGTAATTATTTTAGTATTTAATTTTTTTCTTTATTATAATTATACATAACGTAGCAAATGAAAATATATTTTGTTAAAAGATAGTTTGACGAATAATTCATAAAACAATTTGAGCTGCGTACATACTAGCTCAACTTTAATGAACCAAACTAATAAATTAGAGAAATAAAAATCAATCAAAACTTAAAGCTAAATAAGATGAATTATATTTTTATGATTTAATGTTAACACTCCTGCATATACATGTGAAATAAGATAGAGTACGTTGTATTCTGAATGATTATGCCTCTAATGTTTTAGATATATAAAGTTAAACAATTAATCATAAAATTTCAAATACATTTTCTATATATTTTGTGAGATAATGAAAATTAATTGAATTTGACAATATATGTCATTTATTTAGTAAATATTAACTTGCTAAGTGTCACTAGTTTGGATCAAGACAAGACAATAATTTTGCAGAATTATTAACATCTCGATGTTAACTATTACGACTTCTTTTTTTTTTGCTACATTATTAGATCCAAAGTTATTTGATTTGTGAATTCTTGCATGACATTAGTGTTTTTATGATTTTAAATTTTTTTGGCCAACTATTAAAGTTATATACAATTACGGTCGAACTTTGAAATGATGAATACATCAATATAAAATTTATATCGATACATGTATAAATCAGTTTTAGGACCCACTATACTTTTATCTTACAAAATAAAGGTCATAAATTTAAAATGCTTTGATCCATAAATTTTCATTAAATAAGACATATGCAATGCACCATCAAATTTACTAAAATTTTGTTTGTAAAATATGATTAAGCATATTCAACTTTTAATTAATCTGTTTGATATAGTAGAAAATAGGGACAATGCATTAATTAGAAATAATGAGATTGAATGAGTGACAGTTATAACGAGATCCAAAAAGTGGTAGAAGTGAAGCAGAAGAAGAGGAATGGCCGGAAGTGTAGTGGAAATTGCCATAGCCATTGCCAAACTAACCCTTTCCTCAATCCCGACAAACCCCTTCTCTCAAATCACAAATACTATTTTATAATCACACAGATTCAGATTCGGAAATAAATAACGAATTACAAAAGCAAAGTCAGCTCTATTCAGATTCAGATGGTATGATTTCAAGAACCATTCAACACTTCTCGTCCTTCAATACTAGGTAATACAGTATTTTTCATCTGGGTACCCTTCTTTACTATTGTTTAGCTTTTATAGCTTTCGGATTTGGTGATATTGAGTATAATGCTATATGGGGTTTTTGGTTTATGACAAATAACAATATGATTGTTTTTTCTTACTTGGGGCATTACCAAATTTACAGCATTGGAGTTTTATGTGATCAAGTTTCAATTTTTTGCTGCAATCTAATTGCTAACCCTTTTGTTGGGTTATAGTCATCCAAATCTTTACAAGCTGAGTTCTTTTCTATTGGATTAGCTGTGTTGGAGGAGCATTTTTTTTTTTTTGTGATTGGATATATTGCATAAGTTATTCTATGTTGCCAATCTTTGGATGGAGTAACTCTGAGTGTCACTCGTGTGACGGCCTAGCTTAGGAGCGCGGAAGAGATGCTGGGTGTATAAGTAAGAAGGCCGTACACCCTAGTGACGCGTTTTAAATCCGTGGGTTCTAGGGTCAGAGTGGACAATATACTAGTGGGCTGGGCTGTTACACCTTGATGGACATTTTGTATGAGGGATGGGTTGGGGTTATTTTTCTATTTAGGGAATGAAGTATTAAAGTCAAAGATTTTACTATATTGCTCGAGTTATCCTTGCAGATAATTAATCTATGGCTGTTTTTGCTTAAGTTAGTCTTGGAATGAGATGAAAGACATGGTGTCTTAGCTCGAGACAGTTGCACCTGTAAAGTTCAGAGTTTTACTGCATTAGGATGATGGAATCACTCATTAAAGGCAGTGGAATTGCTCAGGCTGTTTTAGGGCTGCAAATATTGATTTGTTGGATGGAAAGGCATGGCAGATGTTTTCTGGGGTTCTGCTGTGTTGTTACTATAAAAGGTGAAACTTAATGGTCAAAGAAAATTAGAGGCGTGGTTAACATGGTGATGTCAAAGTGAATTTTGATATTTCATACTGGGATGCTAAAAGCCTGAATTTTGAGTAGTCAGCTGATGGAAAGAATGAAGTAGGGTGATATAATTAATCTTTTTTCTCTCCTAAGTCCTATCCTTCTGAAAAAAATGAAGAAGAAGAAATGATTAAAGTAGCAGGACATTCTTTCTTTAGGATTGATAGAAACATGTGCCACTCAAGATTAGCATGAGTAGAAAGATAAAGACAGTGGACTCTTAAGGAAGTTGATAGTGGCCTTGGTCATATAAATCAAAGCTTAGAGTGTTTGTGCCAGAATAAAGAAAATTAAACTAGCGGACCATTTCAAAATAAGTCCCTGTACAACTTCTGCTCAAGGCTGCAGCCGTTCAGCTCTTAAAAATAACAATGTTGATTGTATCACTGGTAAATTTCCTAGTTGAACTCAAAGCACTTACCCGGGAAATTCACATATCTGGGGATGAGGATAGTTGGGCTTAAATCAAAGGGAAGCTCGATAATCATTTTCATTTCTTGTTTTTATCTAATTCCTTGCTGCAGAAATGAGCGTAAATACTTTTCCCAAATCCATGGGCAGTCCTGAGAGATGTTTACTGACCAGAGATTTTTGTTAACAAGTAAAAGTAGCTTTTGCTCAAAATATTCAGATATCTTCATAATAGTTTTAAAGAAGTTAACTTACCTCCCTTGTCATGGACACACATACTCACAGTCCATTTTTGTTTCCATGTGCTTTGTATCAGGACCTTCCCCTAGGAATGATCGCATCGACTGCTTCATTTTATTAGAATTCTAGGCAACATGAAGTTGTGGGGGCAGAAAGCCCACATTTAAATAATCAGATCAGTTCCTGGAATCTACCAGCACATTTCAATGACCTTTCAGTCCAATATCTGGTTTTGGATGTTGATCTCATTCAAAAGAGGCTTGCAAGTTGCAAGAGCTATGCACAATTAGCCCGGAATGGAGGTTATCCGAATATGTAAATACAAAATTCTGTAAAAGGAACTCCAATATATTTTCTCTCCCTTTATGTGTTTTTGACCCAAAGTTCAGGGGAATATCTTCTTAGCGAGGGAGGCCTGATCTCACATATTTTTTTGAGGAAAAGGGAACAAAAAATTAATTAACTTTTTTGCTGGAAAAAAGAGGGAAATATTTGTTGTACATTTGGACTTGCAATATTTTGTCCATGGAGAAAACTGTTATCTAATTTATGCACAATGCTTCAGTTTTACCTAGTTAGTTACTGTCTTGTTTGAAATGTCTCCTTTTCTTAAAGCTAGAAAAGTACAATTGACCCTATTGTTACCATTGTCAAAAAGAGAAGTACAAATGACTCAGGCTCAGTTGTACGCTCATTTCGTTGTTTTTGCCCAATATGGGTCAGTTTCTTACTATTTTGATTTCTACTGGTGTCTCATGTAGTCTGGAAAGTCAGAGTTAACTTGAAAGAGGAATAAAAAAACTAGCCTAACACAATCAGTTTGCAACTGCTTTTATTTGTGACTTTGGGCTATGTTTTTTATTATTTTATCTCTAGTATCTGGCTATGCTTTTGGACGTTTCTATTTTATGTTTTCCTCAGATTTGGTTTGCTTGCATAATTTGTCAGTCGAATAGGTATGAATGTTATTGGATATGAAAACTTGACACTGAACTTCATCAAAAGTGAAAACTAGACTCTGGACCAAGTTCCATCCCTTTGATACTAATAAAAAAATGGTCTTAGCCTGCTCGCATGGGTAGGATTGGATATTTGAAGCTTAGACTATATAATATGGAGACACAAATGGTAAACCAAGAAATTGGGATAAACCTGGAGCAAATTTAATTTGTCAGAAACTCAGGCAGGCCAAGGGGGAGAATTGTTGGGTGTTTGCCCTGATTTTCTTACCATAATTGAGTTTTCCTTTTCCAACAACAAAAACACAATTTTTCCATATTTGGCTAGTCTTTTCTCCTCAGGAAATGATTTATGACTCTATAAATAGAAGCTCATTCGTTCTAATTTGGTAGCATCCACAATGTAGTTCTAAGAGCTTTTAGAGTTTTGTTTAGGGGGGAGAATTTGTGAGAAATCGATCAGATGAAACTTGTGTGTGATAATCAAGCGGCCCTTCATATCGCATCAAAATCCAGTATTTCATCACATTGTGACTGACTTTCACTTTGTCAGTGAAAAGATACTCTTAGGAGTTATTGTTACAAAATTCGTGAAGTCGAGTGATCAACCGACATATATCATCACCAAGTTCCTGACTAGCCCTTGTATCAATTACATTTGTTACAAGCTGGGTACATATGACTTTTATGCACCCGCTTGAGGGGAGTGCTAGAATAGGAATAAGAACAAGAATAGTATATAGAATCCTACTTGGAATGGTTGTCATATAGTGTCTATAAATAGGGTTTTCAGTGTAATAATGTAGATACACAATTCAATAATATTTTTCTCTTATATTTCTCACAACCATAGAAGAAGACCCATTTTTAAATCCCCAATTGATGCGGGATCTAACAGATTCAGCCTCTTCTCAGTGACTAGTAAATTTTCTTAAAATGCGAGCAATACACCAAATCAATTTCCAGTTATTTTTTTTTGATAACCGAGAAATCCGTCTGTGACCCGCCCTTTGGACCAATCACAACCTTCTTAACTCGGTGGATAATGGGCCCGCCCCTCTACCCTTCTCCACTTAAATACCGGGCTTTGCTTTGCATGGTGTGGGGCTTGAACCTGTGACCTAAGCCACAAATCCTCCACCTTTTGCCACTTGAGCTAGGCCTTGGGGGCATCAAGTTCCAGTTATTTACTTCAGCATCTTTCTGGAAAACAAGGTGGAGGATTTGTGGCTTAGGTCACAGGTTCAAGAAAACAAGGCGTGCACTTCATTAACTGTAAAATTAATTACATTTTGTTGTCATGCTTTTACCAGGACATCTCATAGAGCTTGTCTGAAATTTTTCTTGGAGATATATTGGATTCGTGTACAGTTATCAGTTCGGGTCACAATCTGCTGAACATGATATAGAATTTTGAATCTTTGAGGAGATGGAAAAGACAGGAAATGATACCGGGCCAGCAGAGGCTCTGCCTCCCGATTCTCCTTGGTGGCCAGCAGATATTTCCGACAAACTGCAGTTGATCACTCTGGTTTCTTCCGAAGATAAAGCAAACTCTACTGTATTGAGCAGCAAACAGGAGCGAGAGGGCTTAGCATCAAAGAGAGCGTCTCAGATTCTGTGGGACACAGGGGAACTTGCAGAGCCTATTCCTGATGGTTTCTACTTTGTTATTCCAGTGAGTAGAACATAGTTTTGTGTGGTCTTGAATTCTTCTCCTTCTTCACTTGGATGAATTCTCTTAATATGGAAAGATGAGAAATTGAATCATATGTTTTTAGTGTAGCACACTATTTTTTTTTGGGTCAATTATGTTGCTAACATGACATTCTAAATATGTACCTTTTGTTTGCTTTGGTTCTTTTCTGGATGGGATCTTGTCAACTCAATATTGTTCTAATTCTTGAATTTCTGCAGGAAAGAAGATTCAAGGAGCTATTCGATACTATTCCATCTTTGGATGACCTTTATGCTTTGGAGACAGAGGGTCTTCGACCTAATGTTATTCTTGTCAATATGCATAAAGATAAGAAACTTTCCATGTTAAAACAGCTCACTCTCACTTTAGTGAAAGGATTGAGTTCGACTCCAGCTGTAGTTGTGAAGAAGATTGCAGGGTTGGTGCGTCATCTATTATTCTGTTGTCTATACTGGGTTTAGTTCTTGTTAGTTTCCTTTTACTATTAGAAGGCATG
The DNA here is from genome assembly GCF_019186545.1 of Solanum stenotomum. Taxonomy (NCBI): domain Eukaryota; kingdom Viridiplantae; phylum Streptophyta; class Magnoliopsida; order Solanales; family Solanaceae; genus Solanum; species Solanum stenotomum. The sequence continues at coordinate 34,748,277 of NC_064293.1, forward strand.
ATAACTTTTCTTTTACATTTTCCAGTAGTGTTGGCAACCATAATGCATATATAAGATTAAGCTGTTATCAGAATATTGCATAAATAAGATTAAGCTGTAATCAGAATATATGTATAATATTTATTATATTTTGCAGAGTTGAAAAGGAAACTGAAACTACATTACCATCTTCTCTCAAATACAAATTAAGGTTTCTCAAATGTAAGAGTTCAACAAACTTAAAAGTTCTCAACAAATTATTTCTAAGGAAGTATGTAGTTTCTACGTATTCTTGAATTTTCTTCAAAAGTTTTCCTAGTTTCTTGAACCAATTATTCCTCTGGAAACAACAATATCCATATGGAGGTTTTTTCAATTTTAATTTCCATATAATTTTGTGGAACCATGTGATACCGGAAAAGAAAAAGATGAGCCCAAGATTTGTTATCAAAATGATTTTTTTCTGATTAATTATTTTTCATTCAGTTTTTGTTATCTGTTTCACTTTTCTAAATGCATCATATGAATTTGGCAGTCCTTTAATGCATGAAGCCATCTAGGACTATCATGCAGGGAAAAAACTAGTCTTGATATAACCCATAATTCTGTATGACATATGCTTATTGTGTAGCTGTGAATTAAGTTTTCTAAATTAAAAGATGACTTAACTGCTAGCGTATTTAGCCGAAAACTCTGTTTTCCTGAGATTGTGTGGTTTTAGTCTGACAGCATACACTGTGGTTAGGTTTGTGATTTCTATAAGCATCCTAAGTACAAGTCCACTCATGTGAGTGGTACACTTGAGGAAGTCTCACATGCTTTGGGTAGTCAAGGAATCCACATGCTGTGCCAAATAAAGGATGGTTCCTGCCATTCTCGAGCAATCTTATTCAAAGTTCTTGCTGATACTGTGGGCCTTGAGTGCAAGCTGATTGTGGTGAGCTTTTATTTCTCTTGCAAAATGTCAGTCTGCTTTCAGTAATTGGAAAAAAAAGATTCTTTTCCATCTTTTGTGTTTAAGTAAATTGCATTCAGTTGAATTTTCAAGCTTCTGTTCGATGCACAATCATTCTGGAGTTTGTTCTCTTCTTCTTCCCAACCCCTATTTCTTCTTTCAATTCCCTCCATTTTATCTTCTAATTAATATTAGGGTTTCCCAAGAGGAGGAGCGCTGGAGTGCGCAGATTCATCTAAGCACATCTGTGTCACAGTCATTCTGGATTCTATAGAACTACTGGTTGACCTTATGCATTATCCCGGCAAGCTGTTTCCTTGTTCAACGAAGCAGCTACATCGCTCACATTTCTTTGGTGAGAGTGATTCTGTAGAAACTGATTCATGTAACTCACCGATGGATCCCATTAGTCCTACCTGTTTCAGTTCCGACTACAGTGGCACTGGAAGGTAAGGGTATAAAGCTTGGGGAGGCTAGTTTGCATGATATTTGTTTAGAATGCAAACTTTTTATCCCTTTCTTTCATACTAATTGTTCTGGTTGACCTGACATGATTTATATATATATATATGTGTGTGTGTGTGTGTGTTATTTTTTTGATGAGTACACACTAACCATTTTAAATAAAATGACATTTATATTACCTAATGTTAGTTGGAAAGAATGTGGGCCAAAGTTAATGTTCTTATGCTGGTGATTGGTGAAAATTAAACTCCTGTAACGTGGGCACCATTTAGAGTTTTTAGTTATTCGTCAGTCCAGAAAGATAGTTCTAGGCCTATCTCAGTTGTCCTTGTCCACTTCCGGTAAACGTAAAATTTACTACTTTTCTCTATTATATTCTCCCGAACTGTTACGAATTCATAAATATGGCAAGGATATCTATATTGCAAGTAGGGAAATGCTCCCGAAATAATTATGTAATTAGGGGCATTATAGGATTGTAAACTAAATTACATGCATGAAGATAGACTTCTCAATTCGTCACTGCTGGCTCGTCCCCAAATCTCAGACGTCAAGGCACCTTGTCACCAGAAAAATTACTGGCAGAGGCTCATCCTGGGAAATGTGGGTGTCTGTACTTCCTAAATGCCACCTTGGTCTTTTTGTTACTGGTACACGCATGTGAGCGTTACAACTTTCTAGATGAACAGCCATAATTCTGGCAGAATAGGCATGATTCTGCCAGAGCGTCATCAGAAAGATGGGCGGAGACGTCGAGTCAGTCACCAAAGAGAGGCTCTGTATTGCTATTAACAATCATTGAAAGAGGTCCAGTGCTGTCAAAATTATCATCTATAAGAGGCAGGAATACTAAACAATGGGAATGCATAATTTTTTGTCTCGGTAGATGTTGTTAGACAACCTACTGGTAAGCAAAAGCTACTTAATCCTACCAAGAATGTAGAGGCACTGAAACTTGTACATGAGAAGAGAAGAGAAGAGAAGAGAAGAGAAGAGAAACTCTTGTTAAAATTAGTGGTTAACAACATATAAGAAATATGAGAGCTTTTGTATAGAAGTTTGAGCTACTGACATAAGGAAAACAACAACATCATACCCAGTGTAATCCCACAAACACACCTAGTGTAAAATAGAGAGTTTCCTAATTCTAGTGATTTCAAATTGCTATGCCATAGTCATCAAGAATTTTGTGGACAATTCCTTTTATGATTCTCTTGACTTCCGATAGGGAACACTCAACATCTTGTGGTACTGTTTATAACCCATTCAGAATCAACTAACTGTTCTAGTCTGGCTTTCATGTTTTAAGTTGTTGACCAATAGACTTCTATTCTATTTCAGTCTTTGGCATCTAAAACTTATGTGATGTAACACATGCATAGCATTAGTTTTCAGCCATTGAAGTTTGGCACCTATGGATCAAGTATCAGTCTAAAGTTTGTCAATATTTTCCATCAAAGTCATATCACACATGAATTAGGACATAGGAAGTTAGGAAGTTGGACATAACTACTAACAATAAAGATAAAACTTTTTCATTAAAAGAATAAATTAGAATTTTGATTTCGTTTCACTTATGCATGTGAAAAGGCAGTCCTTGTATCGGCATAAGCTGGATGAATCCCAATGACTTTATTTGGCCCATCTGTGACAAGCATAAAGTTTGAGTAATAATGCAGTTGCTTTCAAAACTCTGTATGGATAAACATCTTTATATTCTGTCCAGTCTTCTTCATCTTCCTTAATTTTCCTAGATTTTACAAGGAACAAATTACTCTCATTGTTCCTTTGAGTACTGCCTTGTGTTTTCTGATGTGTTATTCACTTTCTTCAGCGTATCACACAGTCAGCCCGATGTCAAAAGTTCACTTTGGCATGGAAGGAACAAAGTTGTATCTGAACAGAGGGCCTCAAGTTCAAGGTTCAGTTTGTCTTATAGCCTTCCAGGACTTAAGATACAGAGAATCCTAAGTCTAACTTATCCAGATTAAGTAGCTGAAGTTAGAGATTCAACTCCCAATTGCTTTCTGATGTAATTATTCTTGCATGCCAATGATCATTAGCCTCTTCTTTAGAAGATGATCTATTTCATGTCTCCTGAGAGATACACTAAGGAATATGAGTTCTGTTTCGAATGCAAGCGATGAGGGTCTTACAACTTGAAACTTAATTTGTTCATGGAATTAACTAAAGGGACTGTTTTCAATGAGATGATGTCTCTGCAACTAATCCTCTGATTAATTTGATCCAATCTGTAAATACAAACAATCCCAAAAGATCCTATCCTGTGAAACCTTGTAATTAGTGTAAAATGAAAGAGAGTAAAGTATTCTTATGATAGATATCAGTTGAATTGATTGATATTTATTTTATTTAGTTATTATTAATGTTTTTACTTATTAAGGTTAGGAACTATAAGTTTTTTGGGTTTCTCCAGAAAGAGAAATTAAAGAGAGGTGGACTCCATGCAGCTTTTGAGCTCCAGTTGGGATTTGGCCTTTTTCTTTTCTGTTCCCATTTCTAATGACTTCTTCCTTTTATGCTTGTTGGTCAGTTTACCAAATAAATTAATAAATAATTAGAAGAAGAGATTTCTTCATTCAGGCTTGGAATATAAAATTTATAGGGCTGGACCAGGAGGCATAGACCTCTAAAAGTTGCATATTCAGTTGCAACCTACTGATACACTGCTAGATGATTACCTAGTTATATACCTAGATGTAAGTTTTGGTACCAAAATTGTACAATCTTATTCATCCATAGAGATACATATTTATAGTATAGAAATCTGACTAACTAGCTATCAGATCCCTTGATTCTGGCAGATTTGAGAATCAAGGGATGATTTTATTGATCTAATATCCTAACCTATTCAATAGCAAATCAGATATGATTTTATAAGATCAATTTAAATCCTATAAAATCATATCTGATCACACTTTAGATATTTACAAATCAACACTCCCCCTCAAGTTGGCATGTAAATATCTGTCATGCCTAACTTGCTTACAAGATTTTCAAACTTTGGTTTAAACAAGCCTTACGTGAAAATATCCGCAATTTGCTAATTTGTTGTGACGAAAGGGATGCACACGTTCCCTTCTTCAATCTTCTCTTTTATGAAGTGCCTGTCCACTTCAACATGCTTTGTTCTGTCATGTTGACCTGGATTGTGAGCAATACTTATGTCGGCTTTGTTGTCACAGTACAACTTCATTGGTAACACAAACAACTTTTTTAGTTCTTCCATTATCTTCTTGAGCCAAATCATTTCACAGATCCCGTGGGCCATAGATCGGTATTCAGCTTCAGCACTGCTACGAGCTACAACATTCTGCTTTTTACTCCTCCAAGTCACGAGATTTCCTAGATAAAAGTACAATATCCTGATGTAGACATCTTATCAATAGTAGAACCTACCCAATCTGCATCTGTAAAGCTTTCAAAGCCTCTATCTTGATCTTTTCTGAAAAACAATCCTTTCCCTGGTGAACTTTTCAGATATCTTAGAATCTTGTAGACCGCTTCTTGGTGCATTTCTTTTGGAGAGTGCATAAATTGACTCACTAAGCTTACAACAATAGCTATATCAGGTCGAGTATGTGATAAGTAGATCAACTTCCCCACTAGTCTCTGATATTGACTTTGGTCAACTGCATTTCCTTCTTTGTTTCCAAATTTAATATTCGGATCAATAGGTGTTTCAGCTGGACGACAACCACTCATGCCTGTCTCTTTTAGAAGATCTAGTACATACTTCCTTTGTGACACCATAATGTCTTCTTTTGATCTTGCTACTTCCATGCCAAGAAAATATTTCAACTGACCTAAATCTTTGATCTCGAATTCCGAGGCCAACTGTGCCTTTAAATTCTTCATTTCGAGCAAGTCATCTCCTGTAAGTATAATATCATCAACATACACTTTCAGGATAGTTGTCTTTCCCTCAAGAGAGTGTCGAATGAACATGGCGTGATCTGCTTGCCCTTAAGTGTACCCTTGTTTTTTTACAAACTGAGTAAATCTCTCAAACCAAGCTCTTGGAGATTGTTTGAGCCTGTAGAGAGATTTCTTTAGCTTGCACACTCTAGTTCCATACCTTTCTTCAAAACCCGGAGGAGGATCCATGTAGACTTCTTTTTCGAGTTTTCCATTCAAGAATGCATTCTTCACATCTAGTTGTTGAAGGGGTCAATCAAGATTGGCAGCAATGGTCAGAAGAACCCTGATTGAATTCAACTTGGCAACTAGAGCGAATGTCTCAAGATAGTCAATTCCATAGGTCTGAGTGAACCCTTTTGCTACCAAATGTGCCTTATACCTCTCCAAGGACCCGTCTGATTTAAATTTGATGGTAAACACCCACTTGCAACCCACTGTCTTCTTTCCACGTGGTAGTTCCACCATTTCCCAGGTTTCATTTCTCTTAAGAGCATTCATCTCCTCTAGAATTGCCTCTTTCCACTCGGGAACATTCAAAGAATCCTGCACATTTCTCGTTATCTCCATTCCAGATAATTGAGAAAGAAAAGCTATATAGGAAGGATACAAGTTTCTATATGACAAAAAATTTGACATGGGATGGTTTGTGACTTTTCTTACTCCGTTACGTTTGGCAATTGAAAGATCAAGGTCTAAAATAACAAGGGGCAAATCAGAATTAGATTCTGGAGAATTACCTTGTATATCAGTAAGATCTTGCGGAGTGGAATTTTGGTTCTGCTGAGCGTCTTAGTCTCTTTTTCTTGATTTCGGTTTCTTCTCATGCAAACCTGCAATTCCTTTGTTTGCTCCATGTCCTTGTCATTAATTGTATCATGAAAAGACTCTACTGTCTCAGTTTCCTTATTTTCATTATATAAGTTGGGATCTCTTACCTTATCAAGGTTGTTACTACCAAAAGTACTATTTCCCGTATCTATCATAAAAGGTAGATCCTTTTGTTTCTCGCATGTGAGGTCGCGAGAATCCTTACTATCCATTGAATCTTCACTATGTTTCTGAAGATGAGACCCAAAAAATAATTGAGATTCCAAAAAGGTGGCATCCATTGTGACAATAACCTTCCTAGTATTTGGGTCATAACACTTGTATCCCTTTTGACTAGGGGCATAGCCAACAAAAACACATTTTTTAGCACGTGGATCAAGTTTACTCCTATTATGATCATGAACATGAAAAAATACACTACACCCAAAGACTCTCAAAGGTAGATCAGTGGTCAATCTAGAAGTAGGGAAGTATGTCTTGAACATACTAAAAGGGGTTTTAAAATCTAGAACACGGGAAGGCATCCTATTAATAAGATAAGTGGATGTCAAAAGAGCTTCTCCCCAAAGAAATTTAGGGACTCCACTTGTGAATATTAGGGCTCTAGTTACCTCCATAAGATGCCTATTTTTTCTCTCAGCTACTCCATTTTGTTGGGGTGTATTAGGACATGAAAATACTCTCTCCCATTATCACTCCGAAATATTTGAATCTTCTCATGAAGTTGTGTTTCGACCATAACATAAAAAGCCTCAAATATATGTTTTACTACACTTTTCTCTTTCAATAAGTACACCCAAGTTAGTCTAGTGTGATCATCTATGAAACTCACAAACCACCTTTCCATTTACAGTTGCCACCCTAGAAGTCCCCAAACATCACTATGGATTAACTTAAAGGGTTTTGTGAGATAGGTCTATGTAGTTTGGGCTGATTAATTTTTTTGTGTTCTTTTTCTTTAGAGAAACATAGAGTCATCACTACCTTCAATTGTTTTTAAAATATTAAATATATCATAAAAATAAAATATTTACATTTGGAGTCACTCTGTCTTGGTTGATCCTATATTTTAGTCTGAAAGCTGTGTGTATTTCTCTATGTTCCTACAGCAGGTTCAATAATCTGTGGGTAAAAGTGGATCTCCCCATATATTGTAACCATGTATATCTATCATATAAAAGTAGTCCTATTTCATACTTCTGATTTGTCAGAATTGCTGTTAGTTATTTCATTATTTGCAAGTTTCAACATGCTCTCAAATTTTATCGTAAGACTGTTGTGAGTTCGTAAAAACAAAGATGTTTATTTTATATCTCAGGATGTTTAAACTTTTCCAAATTTTGTTATAAAGCAATCTTTTTACTTCGCAGTTACATGAGTTTATGTTGGCTGTTAGAGTTTTAGGTTTTCTGTTGATACTTAAACTTGAAATCCTTTTTTCAGTCCAGAGCATCCTTTCTTCAGGGGACCTGGGAGGTCTATTCTTGGTGGTCGTGCACAGTCTTTCAAGGACTGCAACTATGACGTTACTTCTTCAAGGTTCAAACTCTACCATTTCTTATATCTTTAGATTAATAGTTATCTGAAATTGTCATAGTTTGAAGGAACATACATTTCCTTTATCATTTAACGGCTTCAGTCTTCTAGTTGGTCTTAAAGATATTGACCTGATGAAAGTATCCTGTTCCAGTTTTGTTTTAATCTAAATGATTGGAATAATAAGTGAAGTAGCTCAAGAAACAATTACAGAAAAAATAGCCTTTCGTTTTATTTATCTTTCTGTTTTACTTAGATCTTATCTTTTAGTTGCAGACACAGTATTATGTTATCTTATCTTCTTAGCTAATTGAGTTCTAGTTTCAAAAGTTCTGATTTGTTTAGAATTCTCAACCTAAAACTAGAACTCTAACTAACTTGTTTGGAGGCTTCAATTATGTTTTGCAAAATTGATTTGGCATTACAATTTCTCTTTCTATTATCCTCTTTTTCAGGCACGCTTCTCAGATCTCCTTCTTTCCTTCCTCTCCATCTTTCTATTTTCCTCTCAACCAATCTTTCTCCCTTTCTTCATGTCCCTCTTATTCTCCTCGCTTTCACCCCTTTCTCATTTCCTCCTCTTGCTTTGATCTCGTTCCCGTTGCTGGTACTTTGATTTTGTGTCTAAGCTGAGGTTTGAAGTTTGATTTATCACAATACTGTACTCTTAGCATCTATCATTGATAAAGTTTGATTCATCACACTACTGTACTTTTTAGCATCAATCGTTGTTATTCCTGCCATTAGTTGATGGACTGTTCGTCTTCTTCAGTTAGTATTTCAAGAAGGTCCTTTGGGAGTTGCACCAACAGTTCTACTCATCGGGATCGAGCTTAATTAATTGGTGGAGAATTATGTAGCTTAACAAATGATTGATTATACTATCTGTATCTTTGATTTTTATTTATCTTATCAAACTAATTTCTTTTTAAGTATTAGAGAAATATTTATCTTCTAGTTGAACAAAAGGTCTCCTTTTTCTAGTTAAAGAGAGAGGTCTAGTAATTTCAAGAGTTCTACTTAAACTCCTTATCCTGCACCCTTATGTTTTTATTTTGCTAAATTTGGTTAAAATTTCTCTATCTTCTACTTCTTTCTCCCTTATTTTCTCTCATTCAGACTCTCTTTCTTTCTTTATCTCTCTCTTTTTCCCTTTCTCATTTCTCCCCCCTGCCTTTCTCTCTGCTTCATTATAGGTGCTACATCAATTTAGTATCAGAGCCTTCCTTTCCTTTTTGTCACCACATCTATTTGTCAGTAATGTTAATAAATCTTGTATCTGTCTATATGTTGTTTTTCCCTTTCATTGTACTTTTTCTTGTTTAAAGATCAAACATCTAATAAATATAAACTATCAAATTGCATCAAATATAGCATTTTGCTTTCTAAGTGTTACAATCTGGCTGTATAATTGTTTTCCTATTCTCTGATTCTCTATTAAGTCAAATTTGTCATTATACTGCCTTGGTAGCATAATATTCTCAACCATACAAATCATGGTTGAACCAAGAAGTGATATGTAGGCATGATCTGTGAATTGTTGTACATTGAAGGGCGTAGCTGTTTTACATTTCCCCCAGTGAAGTTGGAGGGTTCATATGTATAATATATTTGAGGTGTGTTATGGTTAATTGCTGTGTTATGTATCTAAAAGGTTCCCTGAGCACTTCAGGATCCATAATAGAGGTTTGTATTTTAGTCATCAAAGAAAAAGACAGAATTTTATTTTTAGGCAGTAGCCTGGTCGTGTAATATATTCAACCCGACAGATCATGCTTGAAATGAGAACTGATAGTGGCATGATCCATTGACAGGTGGAGCTGTTTTATTTTTCCTTAGTGAACTAGGAGTTCATATGTATTTGAGGTGTGTTGTTGTGGTTGTTTGGCTGCAATGTATACGAAAGGTGTACCTTATACACTTCGGCTTCTTACTCTTTGAACTGTGTCAAGAGCATGAAGATTTTGCTTCTTATCGATTATCCCCGATTTCTGTTATTTCATGGGGAAGTGCACAAACAATCCAATGTTTTTATTCAAAAAAATGATTCAACGTTCTTATTCTGCTGAGGATGATTTGTTAACTTTATGCTTCTTTGCCATTATGCTTACTCCTGTCTCTTTCCGGAGTGGCAGAAGTTCTCTGGAAGTGTTGTCCGCATTTCATGGCTTAGCATCATAACATGACACATGAATTGAACTGACTGCAGGTCTGCTGGTGCATCACCTATACACACTCGTAGAAGAAGACGGAGGTCCATTAGCATGATTCCGGAGATTGGTGATGACATTGTAAGGTTGACCATGTCCCTTTGTCTCTAACTAAACCTCCTACTCCCTCTGTCCCAATTTATGTGACACACTTTCCTTTTTGGTCAGTCCCAAAAAAATGACACATTTCTATATTTGGTAACAATTTAACTTTAAAATGCCCATTTTCCCCTTAATGAGATGATTTACACAAACATCTATGACTTGTTTTAGGCCACAAACTTCAAAGGTCTTTCTTTCTTTAACTCCATGCCAAGTCAAAAAACATCACATAAATTGAGACGGAGAGAGCATTACCTTTAGCTCAGTCATCTCCTTTCTTCTTATTCTTTTATCCTCCATTTCCTTTTCTCCCTAGCAAAATAGTTTCACATTCTCTTAAAAAGACAATTTTCAATACTTAGCTCCAAATGAGTATATACTTACTCCCTTCGTCCATTTTTACTTGTCCAGTATTGACTTGAAACACCCCTTAAAAAGCAATAAATAGAATGAAAATTTTATATATTACCCTTTGAATACAATTAATTCAATGTGTTTGAAAAATGCATAGGGAAACGATTTAGTTTATAATAAGGATAATTAGGAACTGAATGATAATTATTACTTGATTTTCTAAACTGGACAAGTAAAAATTGATATCTATTTTTAGTATAGTGGACAAGTAAAAATTGAGAGAATGGCTATTATATGTCGCTTACGCAAGTTATGCGGAATAATAGTTATAGCAGAGGTTTATCATCATTTTTATACATACAATGCTAAGATTTTTCCAAATGAGGATGTTGCTAGATCGAATTGTTTTGACATCTTGTATTTCCACTGTGAGCTGTACAACTAGTTTTGATAACTCATGGAATGACATGACAAAAAAGACGTCTCAATTTTGACAAGAATAGCTTGAGAGATAAAATGACTATAAAGCGACAACTACCTTTAAAGAAAACTGACAACCCCCTCAATCGCTTTAATAGTGTCCGTTTTGGCACCACAATAAATGCACCACAGGGTTGCAGAATCTTCTAGCAAAATTTATAAGCGGTACAGAGATGCCCCCATTTTACTCCATTTACCTGAATGAGCCATCCAGATCTATTCTTATGCAAGAGATATACATAAACAGCACCTATTTCCTTCTAGGTTACACCAACTTTCTGCATTTCTCGTAAGCATTTGTCTGACCTTGAATGTAGGGTTGTTCGGGAAATGAATGCGGTACAGAGACGCCCCCATTTTACTCCATTTAGCTGAATGAGCCATCCAGATCTATTCTTATGCAAGAGATATACATAAACAACACCTATTTCCTTCTAGGTTACACCAACTTTCTGCATTTCTCGTAAGCATTTGTCTGACCTTGAATGTAGGGTTGTTCGGGAAATGAATGCAACTATGAAGAAAAATCATCTCTCAGCAGAACAAGCAACATTTGATTTGTCTACAAGGAAAGGGGAAGATAATTCTGGTCATCAAGTGAGTGTTTGTTCTCTTGAACTCCTTGTTTACAAAAGGATACACAGGTATCTAGCTGTTTTTCTTAGAATTATCTGGATAAACTTGCTTCCAAGACCTTTCGATAGGTAACTCTAAAATTTGGAAGTTATTATCCAGACATACTTTAAATTTAAATTAGGTAAAATATGTTTTTGATTGACTACATCTTTTGTAATTAAGGAAAGGAGAGTAAATTCCAATTGGATTAATTCTTATTTGGATGGATCTGAGGCAGATGCTCATTACAGTAAATGGGATTACCCTCAAGCTCCATTTTGTTGAAAAGATGAAATAAATAATATGACAACTAGTACAATCAACCTAACCCTGGATGGAACCCAATCCACATTAAGCTTAAATTGGGTCTAATCTGGTGCAGTGACTCCAGTTTACAAATCTACCCAAATATTATCTCAGAATAAACAAAACTTCCTCCAACTAAATCCGAATTTGTTGCAGAGGAAGTTACCTTTGGGAGGTATTAATATGTCATGAAGGACACAATGTGTCTATGCTTATTATATGAGCTTAAACATGGTTGCCAAGGGTTGACTGAGAGGTTGAGGCATAGGAGTAACAACTGGACATCCCAGGTTTGAATTGTGACAACAACATTCAGTGTGTGCTCATCTGCTCCAACCTTGATGGATTACCCAGCACTTGTGCTTGTTGGGTGTAGCAGGTTGCTTGGTAGATTCTTTGAGGTGCACAGAAGTTTCTCCAGACACCATTGTCATAAAAGGAAATAGAAAATCTTAAACATGCTGAGGACATGTGCTTATAGTTTTCTTTAAGAAAAAAGTTCTTACATTCTTCAGGAAATCCACTTCAATTTCCGAGAAGCAAAGCCGTGATTGTTAAATATTTCTCCTAGTGTGTTTAATTTGTGATATTGCTTTCAATAATTTGTGCTTAATACTTTTCACGTTATGCTTCTTATAGCCACTTCCAACCGGTTCTCTAACTCTGTAAGACCTTGTTTTCTATGCTTGTTAACTTGTTTGTGAGTCGGTTGGATCAACCGATAGAATAAGAGCCATAGAATATGCTCAACTCAATAATGACATTAATCATATCAACCACTTTCCAGGTACAAAATTTCCGTTCAGATGACCTAAATACAGGAAATAGTGAAAAAGGTCAGGCACAGCATTTTCACAGGAAGTGCTTGCCATCTGACAAAGCAATATCCCTGCCTTCATCACCACGCTGGAGCTATGGCAGAGGCAAGGCAGCAGGAATTTTTGGCAGTCCTGATATGATGTCAAGATTGGACAAAGTGATAGAATCATCAAGGATCCTCAACAAACCATTGTTACCATTTGATGAATGGAACATTGATTTCTCTGAAATAACCATTGGAGCACGTGTTGGAATTGGTATACATTCTTCTTATATACTACAATATGACACCTAATTAACCCACGTGTAGTTTGAAGCTCCATGTGCTTATTGAGTCGTGCATTCAGTAGCAGTTAACTAAAGGCTTTCCTATGGGTGGGAACACAGGTGGTTGGTCGGTGGACATTGCTCATTTCACATGTTAGGGTCTATCTGCATTTATTTCTCTTGCTATTTTCGTTTCTTTGAACACAAATAGCTATACAACAACAACATGCCTAGTGTAATCCCATAGTTGGGGTCTGGGGAGGGTAGAGTATATGCAAGACCTTACCCTTACCTCATGGAGGTAAAAGGCTCTTTCCGAAAGACCCTCGCTCAAGTGCAGCAAATCAAAGTAGTTGTGAAAAATAAATTATAGAAGTGAAGAAAACATGACAACTAATAAGGAAAGCATCACAGAGCATTCAGAAAATTAACACAAAGAATTATGATTCACCAAGAGGTTGTGTACCTGTCACCTCCAAAGATCTGTAATGTGTTCATTCTTCATGGAGTGACATAATTACATTTTTTAACCAGTGTGGATTGTACCACACTGTTAATTTTTCATCTGATATCAGGTTCTGAAAGTTAGTTTAAGTTGTCAGTAACGTCTCTGGGGAATAGAAAAATGAAATGAAAGGTGATTCTTAAATTCAGTAGGGAAATGAACCACATCCAATAGATGACAACATCTGTATTCCTTGCTTCCATCTGCTCGATATGCTATAACTGCATGACTTACTGTTTGGTTAGGGTTGAAAACACATGCTAGTCGCTGACAATGATTGAACCATTTAAAGCCAAAAGAAAAGAAACAATGATTTCATACAGTTACTGGGACATTTCTCTCATGTACAGTTTGATGTATGTTCCCTTATCAAGTAACCATTATTATGTATGCTTATTTATCTTAGTGTGGTATCTTAATTGTTAATTCATTGTCATGAATCTGCTCCTTGCTATTTTCTTTTGGCAGCATATTTTTCACCTGTGTGCAACTTACCCTTATTTTCCCACACTGTGAAAGTTTTCACATCATTATCCTGAAAGTCAAGGATTATCTGTACAGAGTAACATCTATCGTGTGTTCTTTTTCCTTTTCTCATTTCCTTCTGAAAGCATAAAACCCTAGCCCAGTAAGGTATAGAACAATAACGCCTCAGGCCCAAGCAAGTTGGGGTGAGGATTCATCATAAATTGACTAGATTTATGTTGATTGTCACCAACCGCAATCCTCCACCATTATCTGGGCTTGAGACCAGTAATGTGAGAAAGCTCACTGTGGCAATTTTTTTTAATAACCTTACCCAGATCGACTTTGGGCAGTGTTTTATTAAGCATTGAGGTCAACCAAAAAAAAGGGGGGGAGGGGGGGGCAGGTGTAACCTCAGAGGTACAACTCTATTACAAAAAAGTAGAAGAAAGTTACTACGTCTTCTTTCTTCCATGATCAGCTATACATTCTAGCCAACAAAAAAAAATCACTTTGTCATATCTAATTCTTATGCTAGGGAGTTGCCATTTTCTAGTTGGAAAGGGCCCTTATCAAGTGTTGGCAGCCACTGGAAGGAATGGAATATTATGCCTTCATTGATGGATGTAGCAAAGTTGGCCACGCAGTCTGCCACCTGGTTCACCTCTCTGTAACAATGGTTAACATATACTTCATCTTGGTTTAGGATTTGCAATGATATCTTCAATCATCCTCCTCAACTTCTGCTTGTTAGTAGCCTTGTTCAAAATATCATCAATAATCGGTCAAGCTCCACTATGAATCTGGTAAATCCCTGTGTAACACCATTCAATTCCAAATCTGGCAGCTTTAGCTCATGCCATGTTCCAATTACACACAACTGCAGAGGAGAAGGCCATGATTAAATCACCACGTTCATCCCTTCTCTAATGACCATGCCATTTGTGTTGACTTCCATATAGTAACTGGTTTCAGACTCTCAACCATCTCACAGATTGTTGGCCAATTCATGTCTGAAATCTTTTCCTAGTGCAGCTTTAATGTTCCACATAATATGATACTGCATGCTAGGAGAAGAAGATACTGCAGCTTTAAAATCTTTTCCTAATGCAGCTTTTGTCCCCATACTTACAAGCACGTCTACTTCTCCATATCTCCCTACAAATAGCAGTTGGCACAACCTGTAATATGTATTTGTCGACTACATTCTGAGTCTTAAGCTGCTGCCAACTACTCAAGACATTTCTGATAGGTCTAATATGCTGCTTGTATGCCCCTGGCATTTGCAAAAAATAAAAATAAAAAATCCTCAAGGGAACTGCAGCATCACTTTCAACGAGTACATGGTGTAAAGTTTCACATTGTGGTTCATTGCAACACGAGCATTTAAACGCAATCTGATTTCCAAACTTAGTAATAATATCATCAAAACGTAATTTTCTTTTAATCTGTCTCCATGTCAATGAGATTTTACAAAGGAATGGACCTCTGTCATATCTGACCAGGTGCTCCGTTACCATTCCTTCCAGCTTATTCACATTCCAGCTACCATGCTCCATGAAATCTTTGACTAGTTTAGCAGATCTTCGGGAACCTGGCCATTGGATAGTTAATGTTCCTTTTAAGTGTCCAATTGTCCCACCAAGAACTCCATTCCCCTGAATTAATTCTCCAAAATATGTGCTTCTCAGTCTTGAGTTTAATCTGCATCAAACCTTTCCATGCCCGAGAGTTTCCTGAAGACCATTTTTACTGGTCTCTGGTACAGTATTTAGCTCTGAGAAAAGCTTCCCACAGTGATGGTTGAGTCCTGAATCTCCACCTTCTGTTCATAATAATGCATGTGTCGTTGATATTTTCCATTCTCTTAACTCCAATCCCTCTTTCATCTTTAGGATGACATAATTCATCCAAGAACTCCAATGATGGTTCTTTTTCTTTCCAACTGAACCACATAGGTGGAGTTAGTAAGGGATATTAGCGCAAAATTATGGATAATGACTAGCGGCCATGCTTTATCTGTACTGGGATACATTCCTTCACAGATTCTTAGAATTGAATAAAGAAAGAGAGAGAGAGAGAGAGATACATACAGTATAATTTGGCAGAGGGCAGAGACAGAAATCAATGATTGACTGGGTGCACTGTATTTCCTTCTCGGTAAGATTACTTAAAGCTTCATTCCTAGAATTTAGAGCTCCATAGATCTATGTTGATAGTTGTGATAGGTTTTTTTTTGCCTTCCTGGGAGCTGATAATCTCTTTGTAATGATTGCATTTTCTTGATGCTTTTTCTTAATGATATCCTTCTTATTTGATAAAAAAAGAAATTACTTAAAACTTTTACAAAAATCACAACTTTCGTGGGTATAAAATTCTCATAGAGCTAATTGAATAAGCAACATAGTGTCTTTCCAATTGGATCTGTTGAGCATGTATTGGCTCTGAGTTTGCAAGTGACAAAAGTCCATGTCAAGATGATTTTCATATCCTCCAAGTCCTTGACAGTTGACTGGTTCAAAGAACAAGATTGGTCACAAAGTTCCGTACATAGAAATTCATTAGATAACTTCATAGTTTCTTTGCTTTGATGCTTTTCTTCTTTCTCATACTTATTCAGAACTTTTAGTTCTGTCAAGAGGTAAACTCATCTGGGGTGTATATTCAAATGGTGTGACGCATGAGGCAGGCATGAAATTGATACTTGATTCACAAATTGTCGCCAAGAGAGAGATTAAGTATTTGGGGTCCCTGATCCAAGGAAATGGGGAGATCGATGATGATGTTACCGTATAGGTGCGGTATGGATGAAGTGAAGGCTTGTAGTGTAGGCTTGCATCCAGTGTCTTGTGTGACAAGAGAGTACCACCAAAACTTCAAGGTAAGTTCTATAGAGTGGTGATTAGATTGGCTTTGTTGTATGGGGCGGAGTGTTGGCCAGTCAAAAACTCTCAAATTCAAAAGAATGAAAGATGCAAGTGGCGGAAATGAGGATGTTGAAATGGATGTGTGGGTACTAGGACCGATAGGATTAAAAATGAGGATATCCGGGACAAAGTGAGGGTGGCCTCTGTGGTGGACAAGTTGAGGTTAGGGAGTGAAAAGGAGACGTGCAGATGCCCCGGTGAGGAGGTGTGAGAGGTTGGATATAGTGGGGTCGAGGAGAGGCAGAGGTAGGCCGAAGAATTATTGGGAGGAGGTGATTAGACATGATATGACACATCTTCATCTTATTAAGAACATGACCTTGGATAGGGGGTAGGTAGGTCGCGGATAAGGGTAGAAGGTAGTAGGTAAGACTTGTCCTATTACTAGCCTTTTCATGTTTTTGGTTTGGTGGTAGTATAGTGCACTGTGTCGGTTGTAGTATTAATGTAGTCTTTAGCTTTTGGTATTTGATATCATTTGTGGTTTACTGTGTCTAAGTGATCACACTTGGTTGTTACGGTTCCTTGCATATATGCGCCGTACTGCTTTGCTGTTAGTTTTCATGTTTCTCCCTACTATCTTTTTTCGTTTTCTTGCTGCTGTGATTTGCTTGAGCCGATGGTCTTTAAGAAATAGTTTCTCTATCTCAGAGAGATAGTGGTAAGGACTGCGTACACCCTTCTCAGACTCCACTTTGTGGGATTTTACTGGGGGTAAACTCATCATGCATTCTCAATTCTTTATTTATGAATATTATTTGGTAGAAGCGGGCATATAAGTCCATTAACTAAGTATGAGTTTCTAGTTTTTCTATCTTTCATTAGTTCTGTTCTACAACGGTGGAGATGGAAACGTCATCAATTTTTAATCAGTCCTGGAGATCATGTAACTGGTGTTCATATAATTGTTAATCATTCTATAATTCTCCAATTATATAACTAACCCATCATCATGCAGTCCCAATGTTGATAGCTAGAGGTAACTCAGCAATTGATGGACACCTAATCCGTAATCCACCTAGATTATTTTGTTCGTTGCGTACTCATAGAAAGATGGTTAAGTAAAAGATCTCAAAACTTGAAAAATTCATCAAGGCATACCATTGGTCATTTAGGGTCACAAACAGACTT
Organism: Solanum stenotomum; assembly: GCF_019186545.1. Lineage (NCBI taxonomy): Eukaryota > Viridiplantae > Streptophyta > Magnoliopsida > Solanales > Solanaceae > Solanum > Solanum stenotomum. Next base: position 34,766,163 of record NC_064293.1, read on the forward strand.
GGGTATCATCTGACTAATCATGCCTATTTCCAAACTGAGGTTGATTCCCAATTGGACACTCACAGATATCCCTTTGGTAATTTTACTTTGAACTATGCGACGGATTATGTATGTTAATTTTCTGTTGAGCTCATATCAAATAAATCTTGCTGACTGATTGTTATGATTTCAAGGTTTTTTTGGAGAAGTCTTTCGCGGTATTTGGAATGGAACAGAGGTTGCAGTTAAAGTTTTCCTAGAACAAGAATTGACTGAAGAGAACATTGAAGATTTTGCCAATGAAATATCCATCCTGAGGTAAGTTAGTACTAAACAAATCATTTCGTCTTTTTTACCTCAGGAACATCCTATAAAGTGAACCAAATCAGATATACTTATTTAGCTAGCTTAACCTTGTATCTCTTTTCCCTTTATGCAGCCGCATTCGCCACCCAAATGGTAATTTTTCTGCTCTTCCCTGAATCCATGTTTGTGATGGCATACTGCTTGTACCCACTTCATTGAATATGCAATTAAAAGTTGTAGAAGGCACTTGATCCTTGAGATTCTATGGGAAATATGAAATACATTTCAGTTTTATGTTACCAAATTCAAATAATACACTTTTGGTGGAGGAACAGTTCTGTAGTTGTTTGCCAAACACATTTTTCCTTTCAGTTATCTTGTTCCTCGGTGCTTGCACAACTCCACCTCGTTTGTCCGTGGTTACTGAATTCATGGAGATGGGATCCCTATATCATTTGATTCATGTAAGTGGACAGAAGAATAACCTCAGCTGGCAAAGGAGATTGAAAATGATTTGTGATATATGCAGGTATTTCCAACATAAACTCTGTACTCAGATTCTAATTCATAGTTCTTCGTTTCCAACTAATTTTTTTTATTTCAACTACCTTTTCAATAATTTTGTTTTGGGGTGCTCGCAAAATCTTGGCATAAAGCCTAGAAATGTTATACATTGTGTCTGATAAAGGCTACTGTCCATATGACTGGATAGGTGCCATTGCACTTCAAAATTCCATCAACTTTCTTCAGTCGGACACACTTTGAAAATTTATGTGACTCTTCGAAAAGTTGTAAATGAGTCCTGCTAAGATCCTTAGACAAAATAAAATAAAAATTAGAAGTCACTTTGGAGCTAAATATTGTTCTTAGAATTAGTAAAATGACAATTGTGTTAGGTTGGGGAACTTATGCACCTAATTTTGTTGCTCGTGGGGGGAGTTTAGTAGCCTTGTATGTCGATTACGTAAGTCACCCTTGGTCTGAAACAGTCTTTGCACGCTTGGTTTGGGAAGTTCAAAGGGTCTAGGATATCCAGTTCCATGTCCTCGAGCATTGGGCAACGAGAGATTTGTCAGAAATAGCAACGTTAAGCAATTACAAGCGAAGACGCTTACTAAATGCTTGAAAGGTAGGTGGAGGATTGACAACACAATAGTGAAGAGTTAAATGCCTCATCTTCGAACATGTGAAAACTGAAGAAGGCAATATGAACTTTTTGCCCTTTGGAAGTTCAAGCACGAGTTGCTCGATCCCATTCCGTGACAGGAAAAATATCAAGTTGTCAATCTAAGAGAAATATTTTGGATTCAGAATATTGGAAATTCTACGCTCATTAATTGGTCCTTGACGAAGTGAAAACAGATGAAGGAGAATCACACCAAGCTTAGCTCTAACTTTACGAGTTGATATATCTTCCCATAGTATCTGATCAAGCGTTAGTTTTGGAACTTTTGCCCACTCATACCGCCATTTCCTTGACAAAATACTTGTCCTACCAGCATCTCGTAGAGGCAAACACATTAGAATGACATCAATTACATCGTCAGGAAGATTGCTGATTATATCACAAGTTCTTCTGCATGGCGCTTTCATCATATTGTGAGTTGAGATTTTTAGAGAAAAATTTGATAGTATAAATTGATCTAGATTCTTCTATCGGTTCCAAATATGACGGAAGCGCCATGCAGAAGAACTTGTGATATAATTAGCAACCTTCCTGACTATGTCATTGATGTCATTCTAATGTGTTTGCCTTTATGAGATGCTGTTAGGACGAGTATTTTATCAAGGAAATGGCGGTATAAGTGGTCAAAATTTCCAAAACTAACGCTTGATCAGACACTATGGGAAGATATATCAACCCGTAAAGTTAGAGCTAAGCTTGGTGTGATTCTCTTTCATCTGTTTTCACTTCTTCAAGGACCAATTAATGAGTGTAGAATTTCCAATATTCCGGATCCAAAACATTTCTCTTAGATTGACAACTTGATATGTTTCCTATCATGGAATGGGCTCAAGCAACTCGTGCTTGAACTTCCAAAGGGCGAAAAGTACAAATTTTCTTCTTCAGTTTTCCATGTTCGAAGATGAGGCATTTAACTCTTCACTATTGTGTTGTGAATCCTCCACCTACCTTTCAAGCATTTAGTAAGCTTGTAATTGCTTAATGTTGCTATTTCTGACAAATTTCTTGAGAATTTGATCTCTCGGTTCCAATGCTTGAGGACAGAGTTGGATATCGCAGACCTTTTGAACTTCCCAAACCAAGTGTGCAAAAGCTATTTCAGACCATAGAGTGACTTACGTAATCAACATACAAGGCTACTAAACAACCCCAAGAAACAAAATTAGGTGGTTGCTCAGGGCTAGTCTTGTATGTCATTTACGTAAGCCAATCTATGGTCTGGAACAGTCTTTGCACGCTTGGGTTGGGAAGTTCAACACTGTAATTTTATCAGTGTGTTTTATTGGCATTATGCATCAAATTGAGTATTTCATGAGAAGCACATTGAGATTGTTTGACATTATGCATCAAATCTAGTATTTCATGAGAAGACTAAGCACATTGAGATTGACAGTCAATTTTGTGAAGTCGAGTGATCAACTTGCAAATATCTCACCAAGCTATTCATCTGTCCTCATATTAATTATATGGAGCAACCACCTAATTTTGTTGCTCAGAGGGGGAGTTTAGTAGCCTTGTATGTTGATTACGTAAGTCACTCTATGGTCTGAAACAGTCTTTACACGCTTGGTTTGGGAAGTTCAAAGGGTCAGTGATATCCAGGTCCATGTCCTCGAGCATTTGGCAACGATAGATTAAATTCTCAAGACATTTGTCAGAAATAGCAACATTAAACAATTGCAAGCGAAGAAGCTTACTAAATGCTTGAAAGGTGGGTGGAGGATTGACAACACAATAGTGAAGAGTTAAATGCCTCATCTTCGAACATGTGAAAACTGAAGAAGGCAATATGAACTTTTCGCCCTTTGGAAGTTCAAGCACGAGTTGCTTGAGCCCATTCCGTGACAGGAATAATATCAAGTTGTCAATCTAAGAGAAATATTTTGGATTCAGAATATTGGAAATTCTATGCTCATTAATTGGTCCTTGACGAAGTGAAAACAGATGAAGGAGAATCACACCAAGCTTAGCTCTAACTTTACGGGTTGATATACTTCCCATAGTGTTTGATTTTGCCCTCTTATATCACCATTTCCTTGACAAAATACTCGTCCTACCAACATCTCGTAGAGGAAAACGCATTAGAATGATATCAATTACATCATCAGGAAGATTGCTGATTATATCACAAGTTCTTCTGCATAGCACTTTCATCATATTGTGAGATGAGATTTTTAGAGAAAAAATTGATAGTATAAATTGATCTAGATTCTTCTATCGGTTCCAAATATGACGGAAGCGCCATGCAGAAGAACTTGTGATATAATTAGCAACCTTCCTGACGATGTAATTGATGTCATTTTAATGTGTTTGCCTCTACGAGATGATGTTAGGATGATTATTTTGTCAAGGAAATGGTGGTATAAGTGGGCAAAAGTTCCAAAACTAACGCTTGATCAGACACTATGGGAAGATATATCAACCGGTAAAGTTAGAGCTAAGCTTGGTGTGATTCTCCTTCATCTGTTTTCACTTCGTCAAGGACCAATTAATGAGTGTAGAATTTCTAATATTCCGGATCCAAAACATTTCTCTTAGATTGACAACTTGATATGTTTCCTGTCATGGAATGGGCTCATGCTTGAACTTCCAATGGGTGAAAAGTACAAATTGCCTTCTTTAGTTTTCACATGTTTGAAGATGAGGCATTTAACTCTTCACTATTGTGTTGTCAATCCTCCACCTACCTTTCAAGCATTTAGTAAATTTCTTCGCTTGCAATTGCTTAACGTTGCTATTTCTGACAAATATCTTGAGAATTTGATCTCTCGTTGCCCAATGCTTGAGGACATGGACCTGGATATCGCAGGCCCTTTGAACTTCCCAAACCAAGTGTGCAAAGACTGTTTCAGACCATAGCGTGACTTATGTAATCGACATACAAGACTACTAAACACTCCCGAGCAACAAAATTAGGTGGTTTAGTATCCTTGTATGTCGATTACATAAGTCACTGCACACTTGGTTTGGGAAGTTCAACACTGTAATTTTATTATTGGCATTATGCATCAAATTGAGTATTTCATGATAGAAGCACATTGAGATTGATTGACATTATGCATCAAATCTGGTATTTCATGAGAAGACTAAGTACATTGAGATTGACTGTCAATTTTGTGAAGTCGAGTGATCAACTTGTAGATATCTCACCAAGCTCCTCATCTTTCCTCGTAGTAATTATATTTGTAACAAGCTAGATACATATGTATGCACTAGCTTGAGGAGAGTGTTAGAATAGCAATGGGTATATGTAATCCTACTTAGAATAGGAATAGTATATAGTGTCCTACTTAGAAAAGGATTGTATTGTAGAGTCCTAGTTGGAAAAGGTGTCTATAAACAGGGTCTCTCTGTAATATTGTAGAGACAACAATTCAATAATATTCTTTTTCAATATTTCTCACAATTTTGTGCTATAGCCTATAGTTCTGCTAAATCTGCTCTCTGCTTTGAATGTATCTTTAACATCTGCTTCTCTGTGATTATTTAGGGGGCTGATGTGTATACATAGGATGAAAATTGTGCATCGTGATCTGAAGAGTGGAAACTGCCTCGTAAATAAACACTCCAAAGTCAAGATCTGTGATTTTGGGCTGTCCCGATCATTGACTCCATCGCCTGTGCAAGATTCTTCCTCAGCAGGTACACCAGAATGGATGGCCCCAGAGCTTATCCGTAACGAACCTTTCACTGAAAAATGTGATATTTTTAGTCTTGGGGTCATTATATGGGAACTGTACACACTCAAAAGACCATGGGAAGGTGTTCCACCTATCCAGGTAATTTCTACATAACCTTTCTTGTCAGCTCCACTGAAAAAACAGAAGAGAAGAACACTTCCTTTCATCTTCAAGTGCAATCTTCATATAATGGAAATTCACAAATTCAGGTTGTATATGCTGTTGCTAATGATGGAAAACGGCTAGAAATTTCTGAAGGTCCTCTAGGAAAGCTAATTGCAGGTCATTTTCATTAGAATATCTTACTCTACATTGTGGACGCGTTGTTGTATTTCATGGAATTTTTCTTATATACACTGATAGTGTAAAGTAGTTTTTGTTCCCATAATTTAACAGGTTACCTGATTCTTTTGCATTATTAGTGTATAATATGTACAAACTCTATCATAGTGTGATCTACTCATTATATATATATTTTTCGTTTTGTGTTGTAGATTGCTGGGCAGAACCAGATGAACGGCCTAGTTGTGAGGAAATTTTGTCACGGCTAGGAGAATGTAGTAGGTCTTCTGCTAATTGATTAGAGCGAGGATTAATTCTTCTATGAAAATTGTATATATTCCAGTCTTTAAACATCAATTTCCTTAAATTTTGAAGTCTATAAAAAATAATGTTACTTCTAAACTCCTTAGTTCTGGTTGTTATTCCCTTTTTCATTATGCCACAATCTTTTCTGCGGATTTGCCGTGTTACTTTGTTGAAAAGGATTGTTTAGAGGATCAGTTATTACAAATAGAAATACTCACAATGTCAATTAATTGAAACTTGAAGTCCTGGGTCTTCTTTTAATGGTGTAATCATTTTCACCTCTCCTCAACACAAACCAAATGTTGGTATGTATAGTTTAGTGCAGATTAGATGCGACTTCTAAAGCCTCAAGCAAACAATCCCTTAATGCCTAGTTGAAACGGAAGGTACGTCGGAAAATCTAGAGGATTGACGTTCTCCAAACCATCAAATTTTCAGAGAAGAGTTAAATTGCCATCGAAGTCTTTCTCAAGAAAAATATATCTCGGAGAAGAATGGGTAGGAGGAGGTGTAAGGTCGAGGAACACTATACAATATCCAATGTATATATGTTATCAGTTTTGCCAATAGGAACATTTCATTATAAGGAAGTTGGCATGAGGTTCTTCAAACTAGCTACAAATACATATTTAGTATTAACACTTGCTTCAAATATTGTCACTAATACTTCAATGTAGAAACTATGGACTAGACTGCTTGTTGATTTATATTTAAGAAAGAATTAAGATGATACTATCATTAATTGCCTCAGAATATTTAGCAATTGCAAAATTAACGAAATCAGATTATGTTTGAATAGGAGGCTCTTTACATATAGGATGTATGAAGAAACAAAGCCAACAAGCGTCCTTTTGCTTTCATTCATAATCTGGCTCCCAAAACATAATTAGGGAAGCCAAAAGTATTACCCCTGACAATACAAATTGTAGGACACTGCATAATGGAAACTTTGCATTGGGAATACGGATTATTTTTCCATTCTGATGCCCCTGGAAGAAGTTACAACATTATAGCTAAACTCACTCGTTAGCAATGTTTAAGATCCCATTAAACAAGGAAGCTTTCACTAAACATAATCATGGCTTTCTAGTGGACTTGTAACAGCCATGCACATATTCTCTCAACTTTTTTCAGAAAAAAAGTGCTAGTCAGCAATCTAATAAAACATCTACCTAAAGACGTTATGGCCAACTTCTAAGAAAGTGACAGGAATCTCAGACCAGATAATAGTAGTCTCAAGACCTTATATCATATGATAAATCTTGAAATCTACTCAGCAAATTTGACTTGTAGTTCCCAACTTCAGCATCCTCACCAGACTCTAGGGTGGATTTGATGATTGATATGGCTCCAGCTTGATGTAAGACCACAGCAGCCGCATCTGCAGTATAAGAATGAGCACTAAACACTACATCCATTCAAGCAGATATTCAAGCACAGATAACAAGTGCCTCAGCAAGGTATTCTAGTAACATCTGACACAAATAGAATATGTCAAGCTAACCTGCAGGCTAGAAAACATCAGCCCTAGGCCCTAGCAACATTTAGGGCCCGTTTGGACATGATTTCAAATACTATCGCCAAATGCTTACTATCATCAGCCAATTGATCTTAATCTTCCGATTAGTTTCATCAGCCAAAATAGGATAAGGTAGCAAGAGCTATACAAAATAAAATAAGACGTCTTCATACATCCAAAGTTAAAACATCAAGAAAAACTGACTCAAGTTGTACAGCATTCTTTTGCCTCAAGTAACAAGTAACAAGCACAAGCACCAGAGAATTTCTTGTTTAAGCTGAGAACACTGGCGCCAAGGTTGACTGGGCTTCTACTAGAAAACCATGCAATTAAAGTGACTTTTTTTTTTTGGCTCAGGAAAAAAAAGAAAAAAAGACTAGAAATATTTATCACTATGCATCACAGCAATATTTTTTTTGAGGAGAGATGCATCACAACAAAATACAGGATAGTCACAGATGTACCTAATCCTAGTAGTATCCAAGGTTTGTCTGAAAAATTAGTTCCTAATTTGTCTATCCTAAAAGTTTCACTGATAAAGGAGGACCTGTCAAGTACACAAAATTACAGAAGACTTCTTGTCCAATTTCTTTTTGTCTATTTACATTGTGCTTCAACAGTTTGGCAGTATAATTAAAGGCATTTTAGGGAGAAACCTTTCCAAGGAAACATCAAGCATAAAATTAATTTATAGCACAGAAGCATGTATCGTTGTGGAAATGCCCAGAGATTGTTCAATAACAGAACTCTTGGGTCTAGCCAATAGTAGAAGAATTACCAAGAGGGTCAACCAGTAAGCAGACTCTTCTCTGTAACATATCTTAACAAGGTGAAGTAGGGTAACATTCTCTATCAGCTAAATGGTTTTTGTCTATTAAAATTTTGTGGCTAGATTCAGGAAGTTTGATATAACAAGGTAGTCATCCACGCATATTCATCACTCATTATGTAGTAAAATGCATCCACAGAGTAGTGATTCAGGGGCAAAAAATGACCTGCAGGCCTCAGACGGAGGGAGGAGATTGGATTTGCAGAATCAAGGGGAAATCCTCATGGATTTAATTTGCAGATAAATTTGAGTCCTGACCTGATTTGGATATTGCAAAAAGAGCCTTCAAGGCTTCCTTCCTCGTGCGATCATCTCTGGCAGACTCTAACATGTTCAACAGATGTTGAGCCCCACCAATCTCAACTATTTTCATCCTTCTTTCATCTAGGAAGCAAAAATGCATAGGGTAAAAGATTCACGGATAAGAATCTAAAAGTCTCATGATTACTTCAAAGAGCTGTCATGTTTTGACTACAAACTTCAAAATATTGCACTTTGAGCAAAAACTGTCAACTGTGTTGCTAATCTGTTACAAGATATCATATGGAAATTAAGCAGTGTGCATCCCTCTTAACTTGTATAATGTTTTAGATATTTAAAGACCAGAAAAATGCTATTTAAGAAATACAGCTACCTTGTTATAGTACTGAGAAAAGGAACAACAATCAAATAGAGGCTGACTATGATACTAAAATCTAAGGTACTGGAGTGGTCTCATCTTATATTGGGACAATTTCCTTATTTTGTACAACTAATCAGTAGGGAGTTCCATTAGCTTTAAGTTTCAAAGGAAGGTTATACAGTAAATAAATCATGAAGAATGGGGAATGCGTCCAGATGCAAGAGACTCAGCTCCATATAGTTATCTAGCGTGTAAATTATTATAATATAACAGACGATGCAGAGGAGGTAAGAGGTTAATGTTATCAGTTAAATTCGAATGAGCTCCTAACAACACAACAGGGTGATCAACCTAGGTTCAATGAATTCATAACTCACAGAATTGTCACTACACTGAAAACAAAAAGTAACACCTCCTTACTGCTCTTAAATCAAAGACATATCTGCACACGTTACTAATAACATCAAAGTCATGATATTGTGCACCAAATGGCAACATATAGTTGAACCCATTAAAGAATACATGTATACATCATTTCTCAATTTTCAAGTACTGTGACCCAAACTTACCATCTATAGCAAAACGAGCTAATCTGGACGCACCCATTCTTTTAAATAAGGGATCCTTGACTTGTAGAAGTGAAACAGACTGCTGCATCAGATTGTCTCCTATTTAAATTATGCCGACCACAAATCAGGAATCGGAAATGATGCTATCAATTCAAGTATAACCATAGAAATGAGACCTTACCCATGTATGGGAAAACTTGATACCCAATAACTGTAGCAGTCCCAGCAAAAATTAATTTTAAAAGCCACCCTACTTTTCTTTCAGCTTCTTGTTCTATTGACTGTTCATCTAGAAAATCACACAAAAATCAAACAAAACAAAAACACTAATAACAGCTAGAGAAACACTAAAGAAGTAACAAGATTCCGAATTTAGGTTAGATATAATCGTTACCTCTCCCAAAGCTGGAAGTAGAAAAACGTCGGGGTTGTGAATTTATAGGCGTTCTCCTCCATAAATACTGCATAAACATTATTTCACAAATCCATCAGCAAATGAAAACAGATGAAAAATGAAAATTGATGATGATGATGATCATTACAGGGCTGAATCTCCCTGCTATTGTACGCATTCTGCAGCAGAAGAATTGTGGAACCTTAACGAAATTGGGAACTCAGAACAGCACGTTCGGAGGCCAACGACGGACTAATTATGGGCCTTTTGTAATATGGACTAATTGGGCTATTGGTAGTCGGATTTGCACAAAAATAGCCACTTTTGACTCTTTTTAAATTCGATAAAAATACCTTTTAAGTTGTACAAAGTCACAAGCTCAACTGAAGTGTCATGATTTCAAGTTTAACTTAAGATATCTCGTTGGATAACTCACAAACTTTATCGCATTAGTATGACTTTGTGCTTGTTCAATTTTTGGTAGAAATATGGTCATGTCTAGTGATTGGGAGATATGGCCTATTGTGGTGGAGTTAGAATTTTCAATTTCGTTTGAAGTTAACAAAGAGTCATGTTGTTAATGTCAAAATTGATGATGCTATTGTCGAGTATAATGTATCTATTTTTCATTAACATTATATTTTTTTTAAAAAATAATTGGATCCCTATTAGAATTCCAAAGATGAGTATTTTGAGTAGGAATATGATCAAGTCTAGTGTTAAGAGAGATGCCTCTTGTGCGGAACTATGATTTTCAGGTTTGCTTGTGGATATAGTCTGACAAAGGCTCACATTTTGTATGTCAAAACAAACAATGTTGTTGTTGAGTACAATGTCTTTGTCCTCCATTAACGAAATCGTGCAATTTTAATAATCTTTAACAAAATCCCTAATTTTTTAGTACAAGTTTTGTTTGAATGAGTGACCTCGAAATTTCTGACGTTGTATTCCCAAGAAAAAGAAAACTAATTTTAGCCCTTTGTTAAAGGTTACCACAAAGAGAAATTCAATAGATAAACCAAAGAAGCATGGATAGGGGCAAAACCTGACCTACCCATTACAATACTAGGAGTGAGGGGCACATACTTATACTTTCTAATGTAATTATCAAAATAAAAGGAAAGAAAAACAAGGAGGCTTTCGTCTAATGATAAACTTAAAAAAAATTAGAATTCTTAGAACTAGAAGCAACCAAACAAAAATCGGATATGAAAACCTTTCTATACTCAAATTCTAATGTTGAGCTTGTCAACTATATCATTTTAGATGGTGGTTGATCAAACCTATCAACAAAGTTCACCAACTCCTTCTCCAGAGTCTTCCATCTAATAATTTTAGCCTAACTCTTTCGTTTTGGCTTTTCGTGACAATGTAGTCTGTTGTTCAAAATCGAGGAGGGGTAAGGATTTGTATTTTAAAAGCAAAGTTGCAAGATTATAATTTTTAGTAAAAATTAAAGGAATCCCATAGTGTAGGATATAAATTACATCCTATCCCAACTAATTTACATTTTACAAAAAATCCCTTAAAAAGATAGGCGAATGATACATAGCTACCGTTCTGATACATTGTCATTGATACACGCTAAATAACTTAATGTCGCGCTAAAAAAGAAAAAAAACGTAATAATTAATTATGTTAATTTAATTAGCTTAATTTACGCCTAGCTGATCCTAAACATTCCTTATCTTAATAGGTAATCTACTCAGACATTACAAAATTTCAAATTTCAAAATTATATCTTCTACATTGAAGAACAATTTGTGAACATCCATCGATTTAGAAAAAGCTAGAAATACGAATAAAATTCTGAATTTTTGCTGATACAAGATGAATATATCAATTTTATTGAGGCATTCAGGAATTTGGGTCAGCGAAGTGAAATATGAAAGTTACAAAAGTGACGGAATCGTTGTTGGACAATCAATTTCGTTTTTGAATCTCAAAGCAGCAATTTCAGCCGAGTTGGATATCAATGTATCAAGGAAAAACATTGAAATTAGTTACATCGTAGAAGGTAACTCGTCTCTGATGAAAATTAAGAACGACATGGGTGTTAAACTTTTTTAGAAGTGAAAAAAAGTGAGACAGGATTTGCAATGTATCCATTATGCATTGACACAAATGAAAAGATTGGCGGTGATGTACATAACTTTGATGGAACATGCGGAGAAATTACGTATGTAGAAGGCACAACACAGGATACAGAAGCTTTTGCGGTGGTTGAATCAAGAATTCTTGATTCGTATTATATTCCAGAATTGGAAGTTACAAATTACATAATTGATTCAAATAGTATAGAGGTGAAGACATGTCAGTTATATAAGGATAAAACAACACTCGTAGATGTGATGGCAAAATATAAGATAAAGAACAACTTCAATTGCAAAGTAAAGAGATCTGATAGATAAAGGCATGCGAGTATTTGATTTATTTTGTGAAGAACTGTGTTTGGATTCTTTAGATCTATAAATGGTGATACCATTATTTTGTTTAATAGAAAGTCATTGATTTTGATTTTTTGTTTAGTTTGTTGAATATGATTTGTGGTAGATTGATAATGATACATTATTTGTTGATACATTAAGTTAATATTGTTGATACGTTCAGATTAGACTGTTTAAACATTAAATAATTTAATCGCAAAAATCATGTAGCCGATACATTCTGTCATTTTGTGATACATGATTCATTATTTATTTATTTATTCAATCTGATAAAAAATAATTGTGTTGGTCGTTAATATTATTGATACATTGAGTTAATACTGTTGATACGTTAAGATAATACTGTTGAAACAGTAAATAATCAAGTAGCTGATACATTCCAAAAATTGTGATACGTGGATAAATTATTATTTTCTGAATCTGATACAAAAAATACATCATTCTTTGGTTACTTTGAACTTTAGTGTTTTATATATTATAACATGTAACTGCTATATGTATTAATATGATGAAAAAAATTATACAGTTATGTGTTGGTATGCTTTTCGGATGAATGTGGTTGGACTATGAAGGCTTCCTGCAGAAAAAAATCTGATGTTTTCAAAGTTAGATATTTCAATAGTGAACATACATGTCCAATGCGGGATAGGGTACTAACCAAAGTCCAAGCAACAGTCAGGTTTGTAAGTGGTGTGACTGCTCCCAAATTGGTCAACCATAAAAGAATTCATACTCCGAAAGATATAATTGCTTATATTAGAGAATTCTATGGGGTTCAAATATCTTACCAGTAGACATGGCGTGCTAAAGAACGGGCACTAGAAATGATAAGGGGTAAACCATCAGCTGGATATAGACAGATGCCGAGATACATATACATGTTAAATACTGTGTATCCAAATTCTTATATAAGGATGCAGAATACTGAGGAAGATGAATTTATGTATTTGCTCGTAGCCTTAAGACCATTGATTAGGGGGTTCGATTACTGCAGACCAATAGTTATTGTCGATGATGCACATATGGGCGGAGCTTACAAAGGGACATTTGTATCAACAAGCACACTTGATGGGGCAAGTATGTATTTTTTATAGTTGTGAGGTGTTTGTAAATGTTATGTATTGAATGAAATAATATGTGTTGCTCTGTAATTATGTTGCATATTTCCATTGGCATATGGTGTTGTGGACACTGAAAATGACTGTTCGTGGACATGGTTCTTCGAACAATTCAAAAATGCATTTGGCGAGCGCAAAGAAATGTGTGTTGTATCAGATAAGAATGAGAGTATTATAAAGAGTGTAAGGATTGTGTTTCCAAATATACCTCATTATGTATGCATATGACATCTTTGGAAGAATGTCTGTGGAAACTTTAAAAGGAGCAGAAACACCCTAAGTGATCTATTTTACTCTATGGCTAAGGCATACAAAAAGGAGGATTTTGATAAATTGATGACTAAGGTTGATAAAATTGATCACGGGGTTAAGGAGTACCTTGAGGATGCAAGGTATGAGAAGTGGTCGAGAGTTTATTTAACAATAAATAGAGGTAGAATGATGACTTCGAACATTGCGGAATGTATCAATGGTTGTCTTGTTGAAGCACGACAATTGTCTATATTAGAATTCTTGGAAGAAGTTAGAATTCTATTTGATTCTTGGCATTGCAAAAACAGAGATATAGCCTCTTATACAAAGGACACATTGGGGAGAAGATTTGAGGAGGTATTGATTATAAACGCGTCTAAAAGTTCGAAGATGGAGGTATGTGTCATAATACATTATTTTATATTCTATGTATATAATTCGGTGTATCATTCTGTTGTTTGAACATGATTTCTTTGAAATAATTTTATAGGTGACTTTTTTAATGTACACAGGTTGTTCCATCATCTGAATTTATTTTCTCGATTTATGAAGATGGAAGAAGATACATTGTTTGTCTTGAGCGGAAAGTATGTTCTTGTGGAAGATTTCAACTAGATGAGATACCTTGCGCACATGCAATCGTTGTTTTAAAGGAAAAGAATGTTAAAGATATGCATCTATATTGCTCTGATTACTACAAGTCTGATGCATTAGCAAAAACATATCAGATTCCAATGGTTCCAATGCCAGATAAGGAAGATTGGTCAGCTCCTGAGGATGTTGTAACTAAAACTGTGTATCTACCTAGATACAGACAGTTAGCTAGACGACCAAGGAAAAGAAGAAAAAAAAATGCAGATGAAAAGATTATTCAATCGGGAAACCTTTGACATATTCTTCTTTTTTCTCTCTATTTGTGACCATTCCCACTTCAAAGTCAAGGATTAGGAAGATCCTCCTAATTTTTGATGTTATGGCCTCCTACAAAACTAGAAACGAATTGGCTTAGCTCTCGAAACTACCAACGAAGGAGAATGTTATCCGCAATTCATTGATGGACAATGTGGACAAGAAGGTCACAACAGAAGAACTTGTACTTTCTTTCCAAAAGAAAAGTGAAATCATCATAATGTTTATGACATTAATGTTTTTGTTGAACAATTTTTCACGTAACAGTTATCAATGTTATTAATCAGTATTGCTGTTCAAAAATAATTAAACTGTATTGTTTACATTTGTTATTAATAAGTATTGTTGTTCAAAAAAATAGTTTGTGTATCAATGTTAATTCTGATAAATAAATTTTAAGGTGCAATTATAATTATAAATAAAATGTTGGTTAATGTATAAGCTAATGTATCATATGCATTAAATAATAAATAATTTCAGTAATGTATCATATACATCAAATTATATAACGTTTGTTGTATCATATATATTAATTGGTTACTGTATCATTTACATTAAAACATACACAACATATATGTTAGCAATAAGCTATTAAACGTGTATCATATACTATATATATTATGATACATACATTAAACAATTAAGTTTGTAAACGGTTTATTTAACACAATAGTTATGAATCGTGTATCATATACTATATATATTATGTTGCACGTATAATATTAATTATAAATAATGAATCATATACGTTAAAGTTTCAAAAATCTATTGGTTAGTAATATGTTCTTATATCTGATTACTTATAAGATACATAATAACGATGAAAACATATATCAGCTACAATATATGTTATATACTGCACTTTTTCTTTATGTAATGCAATGATGTGTCTGAAATTTATTTTTTTATAAGCAAAGTATGTTGGTCCATACAGTATCAAAACAGACTAAAACATGAGTGAAATTGTCAAAAGGATAAAAAAAAATAAAACATTGTTTATGCATAGATATTTAATTACTACACTATGTGAACCAAATCTTCTTCTGGTGGTTGTGTGACTACGCTCTTAGGTTTTAGTGGATCATCATTCTCACTAACGTATGCACCCTTAGCCTTCTCGCTGCCATAACTCCACAACAATGCTCTATATCTTTTGCGTAGGTATTCAGGAAGAAAATCAACTAATGATGTTTCGATTTGGTCGCTCAGATACTCCGCAAATGTAGCAACATATAACCCACAGTCTCTACAAAAATGCAGAATATCAGTTATAAATTTAAATCATGCATGATTCAAAAACAATAAAAACACAATACTTACAGGCTATTTGTTGCATAATGTCTTGGGCAAATTCAACCATGAAAGTAACTTGTGCCTCCAAAAGTGAACCAAAATTGTTGTCCTTGTACGCATCACAATCAACAAAGTTTTTTCGCTCAATTTTTTCAAAGAATCCACTGTCCATGAGGTAAGAAGGAAGCATTTTAGACAACATTTTTATTTCGTGTGGAGTTGCTTTTTTCCTTGAGCCTAATGAAGAGTCATACACCCTTATCACCCTGTTTTTCAGTTCAACAACAACCAAAACCCAATGAAATTGTCCACCTTAATTAACCGAAATGTAAACATCGTCTACAAGATGCCATGGTAAAGCAACTGAAATTTCAAAACCTTTGATGATGTTAGTGATTGACCTCTCATATACAGATACAGCTGAAGTGATGATGTTAGTGATTGACCTCTCATATATAGATACAGCTGAAGCGCGATCAATGTGTTCTTGGATACTAATAAGATCATCATCATTAGCCAGGTAATACCTTTCATATGTATTTTTGATGTGTGAGATGAACAAAGTTGGATGTTGTGTATCTGTATTGATTCATGCTGCGGAGTTTTGATTTTTTACGGAGGTAGTAAAAAACAACATTGATGTGCTATAAAAAACATGATAAATGAAATTAGAAACTTGTAAAAAAGGTCTATGATAGAATTGATATATTAAATGATAATCTAAACAAATACTAATTTGATACTTTATTTGAGTGTATCCGGAATGATTTTTTGTATCATGTTATTCTATATCAATGTATCTGATACATGCTTAAATTGTTTCATTAAGAACTTTACCTGATCAGTCCAACATTTGTTTGGCTGTGACATGGCATAGAACCAGTTCTTGTTAATTGGAAATGCAACAACAAAATCCATCATCTCAAATTCAAACGAAGAGGCTTTTGATCTGTATTTATCCTCCGATGGTTTCCTGTGATAATATTTGTATTATCAATTGGTCACATCAAAATAAGTTAATCCAAACATTTACAAAATATATGTATAAAACTTACTTATTGGCATGATTTTTGAGAAACCCCTTGGTTAACCACTGCATATACTCATTAATTAGTTTAGACGAAGGTTGATATGTAATCCCACATCCTTCAAATGGAAAATACAGACGAACATCGTCATCCAATTTATGTTTTTCCTTCTCACTTGACCCAAAAAAAGTTACGTATGGAGATTGAATAATTCTTGAAGGCATCCTGTTTCTAGGCGCAGGAGTCTTTGAATGACTTTTAACAACAATCTCGGTGGTTGGAATATCAGTGGGTAATTGACTATCAGACAACAAATCATGATTGCCAGTTAAATTCTGTGGATTGTAAACACACAATGGTTTAGCAGGAATAAGAACTTTTCCTAGATCGGATACAAGTGCATCTATTGCTGCTTGAGTTGAGGGCGATATTGTTGTTGATGTGGAAGAATCCTGTATAATAAGATATTATATTTTTTTAGTATCATTGCATATAATGAATATTAGTGTCATGATGCATAATTGATAAATTTACCGATGTATCAACTATTATTTTAAAAGGCATAAAATGACGGATGTTGTGTTGAACTGTGTCGACACCATCTTCATCCATGTTTACTTCATTTAAATCTTATGGGTCTTGATGTGCTTCATCATCCTGAATATAAGCATGTTGTATGTATCAGTTATCCATTATAATAATTATATATATATATAAATAAGAGGATAATGTATCAAAGAACATTGTAATGTTTAAAGTTTTGATCATACCGATTCCTTCTTAGGATTATTTGCTTCAGTATCAACATGAGTACTTTCATATGTAGGCTGGAGCTCTGAAACACACTTCATTTGTTATTGGTTACTGATAGTATGATCAATCTATATTTGAATTTTTAATAATAATAAAAGTGTTAAGATAATTGTTACTGATACATTATTTAACATAAGTGAGGAATATAAAGTAGAAATATATAACTGATTAATGAGATAGAAGATTCGGTGAATCACCTTAACTATATATATGATCTATATGTGTTGATACATGTGATTATGATTCTTAATACATACTTAATGTATGGGGTATAAAGACAATTACAAACAATGTATCAGATACATACCTCTGCATTGGCATTAACTTGATATCCACCCTCATTAACAGATACACCAACCTCAAAATAAGCTACACCAACTGCATCAGCAAGATCAGTCCATTTATGTGAAGATGGTTGTTTATTGCTTGATTGAGGATCGACTTTGTTATTTTTCTTGTGTCGAGATAGCATCAACTGCGAGTGGTTTTCTTTTATCAAGATTACAAGTTCCTCAAATTTCTTGTCAACCTATCAAAAAATTATTTAAAAAAATAACTACAATTAGAGTCAATATAAAGAAAAGATAATAAAATCGAAATAATTACTTACGTAATTCTTCAAATGATCTTTTAGTTCTTCAATAGCTGAAATTACATAGTTGATTTTTTGAGCATCTGCAAAACCGTGTACATTAGCAGCCGGTGTCGGAGGACCATCTGGAATAGAAAATGGTTGATTTAATAACACATTGGACTGATCTAGCTGACTGGGTTCTGACACCTTTATTTTAGGTATATCCACTTTCTTTCTTCTTTTTGGTGGTGGTGGAGATGATGTATCAGACACTCTAGATAATCTCCTTAACAACTGTTCGGGAGGTCTTGTCATTGAAATCAGCAATGTCATACGGTTGAACTATCTTGGGATTGACAGATGTTGTGGTGGGTGAAGAAAGAGGATCATGTTCATCTTCAGGTAAATCAAAAGCTGCAAGTTCCTCCGGTGTTGGCACAATATTTGAACATGCATTATGGAAAAATATATTTTTTTTAATATTAAAGGATAAAGTTATGTATCCTAACACATAAAAAAATGATTTTAAAAAGACAAACTTGCAGCCTTACAACTATATACTTAATTATGAAATGCAATATAAAATGGGATTCAATGTTACCTCTTGAAAAATACTAGTCATAAGCATTTCAAACTTTGGCTTTAAAGTCACAACCCTCCAATTGCAAATTCTAGGGATGACATTCCATTCTTTGACAACAATTTCAGGATTTAATTGGGATGCAAATTCATATGTCTATATGTTAAGTGCATAAGACATTCCATATAACCGATACAACTGTTTGCTAAGATTGAAATCCTGTCGGAGTGAATCCATGAGCTTTGTGAATGCAATTTGTCCCCAAGGATATACTTGATATCTACCATCTTCAACCATTAAGAATTCGTTAACAGATATTGAAGAATCACCAGTTTGAGCCAAAATGAATGTATGAAGAAAGTATAGGATAACCATCTGGAGTGCATCCTGATTATTGTCCCAATTTCCCATCAGAAATCGTTGGACTAGATGATTCTTGCTTACACTTTTAACTGCACCAGGAAAATATTTTTGGAATAGCCTACAGGGAGTTGATTTTGGGTATTCAAAGTCTTTGGTATTGCCTTTACATTTAAGACCAGTTATTATTGCAAATTCTTTGATACCAAATTTCAAGATACCCTCATTTGCATGCCTAATATGCAACACCTTTGAGTTGCCTTGTTCCAATTCTAACAACAACAAACATTTACTAATTTGACCCTGAAAATTACATTTAGGAATGTCTAAATAGGGTCCAAAAATCGTAGCTCTAAACAGTTCAATTACATCATCCCCTATAGACTTCTGGAACTCCTCCAAAAAAATTGTGTTAAAAGGAACACCAAACCTTATGGCATGTGTTGGTACCTTTTTTATAACATATTTGATTGACTGCAAAATGAAAAAGAAAATTATACTAAATAAAAACATCAAATCACACTACACAACAAGTAATGATACATAATAAAAACAAATTGATACATAGAAAAATACATGCTACCAGACTTTAACAGAATCGTATTATAAAACTTGATACATTATACAGAAGGATGCCTTGTATGATATATTATTAATGATACCTTTTTTATAACATATATGATTGACTGCAAAATGACCAGATACTATTTATAATGATATCTTATGATACATAAATAAAAACACCAAATCACACTACACAACAAGTAATGATACATAATAAAAACAATTTGATACATAGAAAAATACATGTTACCAGACTTCAACAGAGTCGTATTATAAAACTTGATACATTATATAGAAGGATGCGCTGTCTGATACATCAATGACTTTTTTGTTAAATTTGACAAATCTCTTTTTCATATTGGGATTTGTCATGTATCATTTTTTTTCGATACACATATAAAACAATGGTTTTATAAGTTTCAACTAAATCTCAAATCAGAATGTATCAAACTAAGATAGCGTTTTTGAATGATATCGTGATTTAACCCAATAAACAATATAACACATCCAATTAATGTATCAGTCAATTTCAGTCTAAGATATCAAACGCAATACAAATCACAAACAAGTTTAATAAAGATTAAAAACACATACTCTAGGCAATCAAGTCTGGAAATAGCGGGTGCTGCTTTTCTTTTCCTTTTTTGGGGGGGTTTTGCAATCTTTGGTTTAGACGATTTTGGCACATCTTTGGTCGACTGATTAATCAAGTTTAATGGGTCATGCAAACTTTTTGATCTAATTTCTGCCCAATTTTCATCATCAGAGTCGTATATTGTTCGATTAGTATTAGAAAGATTTGATGTAGGATCAGGATCCATATGTATCAAGAAGAAAAAATCGAAACAAAATAAAAATTGAAGGAAGAAGATGAAAGCTACAATGGCAGACTTTCGGAGAGAGGACGGAGTTTGAAAAGGGTTGGATTGAGAGAGAAAATTTTTGAAAATCAATTTTGGGATAATGCTCTGTAACTGAAAAAATATTGGAGTGAATTTAGGGAGAAAAAGAAGGAGTGACATAGGGAGTGGTGAAACGTGGGAGGTAAAAAATAATCATGTATCTGGCAGATTTGATATTTAAGTGAAATAAGGGATTTAAGTAATTTTTTAAAAAAGTAAGGAAAAATAGATAATAAGGAACTTAAAGTTGTGTATTTAAGTTATTTTTCCTAATTTTCACCATTTCTTAAACGTATATTTCACATATCTATGTGGAGGTTATATACAGTTTTAAACAACTTATATACTATTGTGTATACACCTACTTTGCAAGATAATCGGAAGGAAATCAATTGATTCCCAAGTCAAATTACTTAATCCTATAAGAAACTACTACTTGTGAATATTATAATCTTTAGCTTACTAATAGAATAATAATCAGTTGTCGTTTTAATAAGTTGTTATGGATGACCTCAATTTGATGAACACATGTACGTGCATCTAATTGTGTTATTTTGTTTCAATGTGGTAGTAATACACATAGTTCAATGTGCAAATAAAGTCGAGGAGCACGAGAAAGATATATTGTTTTGTTGCAAAAATAAGGTTCTTATTAATTCTCATGAAAAATATATCAATAAAATATTTATACCCATGTCCAATTTTCACTACTCATTAAAAAATAAGTGTTCCCTTGAACTGACTGAAAACTTTTTTTATTTTTTTTAGGACTCGAGCCTAAGAGATCTTAAGAGAACTTTTTTTGTCCCACTTGGAACCCTAACCCTCCATGGTGATACCCATATCATTAACGATGTTTTAGCTTGTTTATTTCTTCATATATTAAATCTTCTTAATAAAATTTTTGATCCCACCACTAATATTTCATGCATTGGATTCGGATGGCTGATCGCTCTACCATTGAGCTACTGAGGAACAACAGGAGATTCGATCTCTACAATCCTATTCCTTCTTCTTGTTGTTGGATATCTCGTTCGTACACATCTTATCTTTGTAACCTGGGCCTCTAGTAAGTTACCGACATAGTTCGAAAAGGTAAAATCTATCTATGATTGAGTTGCGAAAACTTCTAGATAGGTATCCTACATCTTAATCGAATTCTTTTAACTTTTAAGTTATTAATTCCGAGTAATTATATGTGGTTATCTTTTAGATAATATGACAATGTAAAAAAAAAAAAATTACGTTATTAAGGGGTTAATGTCTGGTTGTGAGATGGAATATGTTGAGATATTTCATGGAATTATTTTATCTCACTTTCTAAATGAAACAACTTTTATTATTATTCTATCTTTATACTA
This sequence comes from Solanum stenotomum, assembly GCF_019186545.1. NCBI lineage: Eukaryota > Viridiplantae > Streptophyta > Magnoliopsida > Solanales > Solanaceae > Solanum > Solanum stenotomum. The sequence continues at coordinate 34,788,036 of NC_064293.1, forward strand.
AAATGGTGGAGTAAAATAATCTTTAAATTAACTATTACCCATTATATATCAATACAGAATATAATAGTTCTTTCAGATATTTCGAGATTATTATCATTATATGTCACCATCTAAACTACCCCTAGTGTATATAAAAGTTAAATTCAAGCAAAGCTTTTGGGTGATCCCCACTAATGCATTAGTTGAATTAAAAAGGTAGTTTGAGTGTAAAATTCTCAAATATATTCTCCTTAATCTTTCACCCATTAAATAAAGAGATGTTGATAGGTACAATACAGATATATGGATCAGTCATCTTCATCAACAGCATCTAGAGTTGTTGAAGTACCAATTTATTCTGATTATCAGTAAGTATATATGTTTTTTCACATGGTATATCTATTTTTTTCTGGTTTTTAGTAAAGACATTATTTCAGCAAATGACTTTTAGTTTGACAGGTCTTGAGAGAAAATGTTCCTAAAAGTAATAAAAAGTTCAACTATCAAAGCTTGTTTACTTGTGTCACGTCTTCTATGCATAAAGTTGTACTACATTAAGAGCTGTTCAATTACTATACCCCAAGAATCATTTTTATTACACCATATTTAACTGATTACAGGTTGTTATTCTATTTTCTAAATTATTATATTAGAGTTGAAATAGAAATGTTCCTATCATTGTGTGTAGACTTGATTTTATAGTACAACATTATTTATATTATCGGTGCGCAGAAAAATTCTTTCATTTATATATCTCATAGTTCTAAGATGAGGGAGTCTCGAAATTCAAGAATGTGACTTAGTGGTTAATGAAAGTGAGTTAAAAATTATGAGATAGTATGTTTAAATCTCAATAGAAGCAAAAGTACCTATTAGATAATTTAATTTTCTCATTTGTTCAAATTTTATTGGTAGGACGTAGCAAGTATAATCCCGATTCAAAATGCTAGGTAGGTATATATAGTCATGGGCTTGAATAATATGAAATTGCATTATGGCCAATATACAAAACAATCTTCTAATAAGATGGATCCAAACCTCTGATATTCTTGATTGTGTATATTATATTATATGATATATGATATATAATAATAATAATAAAAAAAGGATGAAGAAATTAAAAGAGAGAGAAAATCCAACAGAAACAAATAGAATTTTGTGTGAGAGAGAGATGGAAGAGAAGTTGCAGACCAAGTATATGGAAAGTGAGAAGTTGATAAATATGTCAGAAGGGTAATAAAATTCCCTTTTTGTTACTTGTTCAAAGAAGATGATTGGCAAATTAGAATTATGGTAGAAAAGAGTTCCTATCCACACTAGTGTCCAATTATTGAAAGCTATCAGACAACCCATGATCCATCTCAAACTAAATTCCCTTTTTTTATTACTCCTAAATCACCTTTAATAATAGAGTACGTACTATAAGTTCAACACTATTTTTATAAAATATTTTACACTATCAGGTTATATAAAAGTTAACGATACATAAATTGATTGATATGTTATAATAAGTAAAATTATACTGATAGCGTAAAATTTATTTCTAACAATAGGTTAGTATTAATCACTAAATCAATTAAAAATCACAAATCTAAGGACTAAGTCCTAGATATCAAGAGGATTGATACATGCCTTAAAGTAAGATACCCCCTTCTCTAACCCCCCCCCCCCCCCTCCTCCCTAGACCCACATATGGACCCTTTTCTCCATCCTCTCACATGCTGTCCACTAACATCCATATCTGAACCATTTAATGACTGGGCCATAACTTTGATGGGACAACCAAAATTAACCAAGCAATAACTCAAATTGATTTATAAGGTATATATAAGCTATCTATAGTTTTAAAGTACCTTTTCATATGTGTTTTTTACCTTGTTGCTCTAAGCAAAGCTTCATTTTTTGGCCCCCTAAGTAAATCAATGTCATGGTCCATTATTATATGACAATGTTTTTCACATCAAATCAATCATGTTACAACTTTTTTTCACTTTGGATATATAGATCAGATTGAGCCACTTTCTTTTGTGTCATGATGTTGGATTTGAATATACTATAACTACTATTGAAAAACATAGAGTACAATTGGATTTGGAATCATAAATTCTTCAAATTTTAAAAAGGGATGAAATCTTGAAAGTCCAACTAGATTTTAGATAATTAGGATATATAGTGTGTATATCTTTTCTCTTAATTGACTATTGATATTGGGTAATGATGGAAAAAATGCACATTGGTTTTGTGGCTAGAAGTTCATGTTTCTAGGGTAAATAGGACAAGCAACTTCACATTAGTCAAAGCACTACATATATATATCCTAAAAACATAAATCAACTATATACTTGAGATGAGTAAAAAGAGTCTATAAACACTTCACTTTCCCATGAAAACCACAAACCCACATGATTTGCTTGGGAATATTGAAAAATCACAAAAAAAAACTCCAATCAAAAGAAGATCTCTTTATATGTCCCATTATCTCCTTATTGATTATTTTTCCACCCACTCCAACAGAATGCAAAAAAAAGAAAAACAATTTCCTTTTCACTCTTAATTAAATCTAATGAGCTAGGGACCAAATGAAACCTTCTCCATATTCTAAAAACACTATTCTTCTATCACAAGTATTTCTCTTTGGCCCTTTCATGAATTAAGACCCTACACTAATTAGCCTCTTCACCTACTCTAAACCAGGAGAATTCAACCAAATGTCGATAGACAGGTGTCGAATTCTGATTCAGACACGTGGTCATAGAGCAAATGTAGTTGGCCCCACCAGTGCTGACATGTCAATTCCAATCATGTACAAACATGGGGTCATCCAAGTTTCATGCATAGGTAAGGCAGCCAACTCCCATTATTAATTGAACTCAGCAAATTAAGGGCTATTGGAGAATGGAATTGAATGGCAAAGGGCCCTGAATGATGGATACAAAAGGCAAAGTACAAAATGAGGTGCAATTATTCATGCCATTCATTTCCAACCCCCCAAACAAGTGAATTTAATTATAAAAAAAATGCAAAAGACCAAAGAAAAAACAGAGTTGAGCCAAGAATTGAAGTATATAGATTCGTGATTTTAGTCCTTTTAAGTTATTGGATTTAAAAATTAATATTAGTACATATTCAATATATTTCTTAAGACAAATACAAAGTTTAGATTTAGAGGCATATATGTGTAGTAGAGTATTGATATAGAGTTTATCTGAATCCAATACTTTCAACGCGGAGTATAAATTTATGTGTAAACATATTCCACTTAAATATTAAAACAATACAATATGTATGAACCCATAACTTTAGAAATACAATAGGTTCAATTCTAATTAAGAACCATAAAGATTGAACCTATAAATCTTAAATTCTAAATCCACCTCTATTTAAATGAAAGTTATTATTAGTTGAACTTGTAACTTATATTTTAGCTCCACCCCGAAAGAAAAAGTATCCACAAAAAGAGAAGGGGGGAAAAAGGTGGTAAGCGCATATAATAAAATCATCATTTGTAGTAACAAAAAACTATACCAAGTTGATTGATATTGATACCAATACAATATCCCTCCCCTCTCTTCACTTCTTCTTTTGCTTCTCATTATAAACACAAGAAAATAGACTTATCTTTCTCTTTCTCTTCCTCTTTTCCTTTCTCCTCCTTCTTCTTTTGGACAATAAAGATAAAAATAGCTAGCCATCATGAAGAACACAATAAGATGTTGCATATCTTGCATACTACCATGTGGGGCACTTGATGTGATTCGAATAGTTCATGCTAATGGCAAAGTTGAAGAGATTAGTGGAAGTGTTAAAGCAGCTGAAATTATGAAGATTTACCCTAAACATGTTCTTAAAAAACCATCATCATCTTATTATTCCTCAGAAGGAGGAGGAGTTTGTCCGAAAATCGTCGTAGTTCCTCCTGATGCTGAACTTAAACGTGGCAAGATTTATTTCCTCATGCCACTTCCTACTCCTTCAAGTGAAAAAAATCGTTCAAAATCATCAACAACAAGAAAGAAGAAAACAAGATCTTCATCTTCATCATCAATATCATCATCATCATCATCATCATCACAAGGTCGTCATAGTAATGCGAATAGTAATAATAGTAAAAATATGATGGTGTCTAATGATCAATATTTAAGTGAAATCTTGTCTGAGAAAGTCTCAACACAAAGAGATAGAAGAAGAGGAAGAGTTGGAGTATGGAGGCCTCATTTAGAGAGTATTTCTGAGGCAGCAATTCATGAAGCCTAATTAAATCTCAATTCGAGTTTGTTATTAAATTTTTTTTGTCAAGAATTTTCTTCACTAAGGTAAATGTTCTCAAGGAAAGTTTGAAATTTTTCTTCTATTTTTTTTTTGCGGTTTGTAAATACGCATAGATTGAAGAAAACAATAATATGCCCCAAAAAAGAAAGTTGTATTATTGTTTGAATTTTGCTACTTAATAATTTGATTAATTACTACTTTTTTATGAGATTAGAACCTATGGAATAATGGAAGAAGTTTGGGATTAATTCTTTTAAAGTAAGATCAATAGATATATCTTCAAGAAAGTCATTGTCATTGATGATCAAAATTTCCAGTACTTAATTTTGGAAATGTATTCTAAAACCTATATAAAAAGGTAAAAGACTATGATAAATTCACTAGCTAGCAATTGAAATTAATTAATTTATGATGAATTCTTACTTAATTTGTTTAGTTGGTTGGTTTCAATTCAGGGTAAAATATCTTTTGATCAAATTCAGTAACTCTAATTTAAACTTAGTTATAATCTAACTTAACTATTCTAAAATTTAAAACTCATAAAATTCAAATTAGATGTTTCAAGAAGTAGGTGATAGCAAATACGGCGAGTAACTACTTTATTTAGAAACAATTTAACTAACACATTTGATATGGTGCTTGTTTCATGGTTCTGGTTCCCCCTAATGTGTCGGCATAAAAAAACGAAGAGTTTCTATTAGTATTTCTTTTTTCTTGTTTTATTTTTCAAAGCAACTTATAGTACTCCATTGAAAAAGGAAGATTTATTTTTTTCCATATAAAAATATTACCCAACTTAACTAAACAAAATGCACAAGCCGCTTCATGACTAAATTATTCATCATGAAATAAAAAATTACGCTTTTTAAATTAAAGTAGGCCAGGTTATAAAATCTGAAGGCTAAGTGCATCATTAGATCTAATTAAAGTAGTAACAAGAAAAGAAAATCATGACTCATGTGGGATTAAAAATATACTAATTGTAATTTAATTAACTCCAGGAGAAAATGATTCTTCTTTGGATCAAATGCTTGGTTGAAAAGGCTATTAACAACTAGATTATAAGCTAGACTATCATGAACTTTTTTCATTCTAAAATATACATTTTTTTTCTTTATATAAATAAAATTAAAATATTATATGTTAATATAATCAAAGGGTACTTTAAGTTATAATGTTGATGGAACAATTGTCCCCACTATACTTTTTCCCAAGCATAGAATAATAATGTAGTTCTAGCTTGCATTATCATTTATGCCTAAGTGGAATGATAGAGTTTTCCTTCAAAAGTAGTTCTTTTGTTCTTTGAAGACTAGAGAGGGTGACTATAATATTTCGTTAAGAAGTTTTCACCTAAATATCTTTTGAATTATCTGATAACATTAGAAGAAAAAAAACTTAGAGGATAAATGTATTACTTTATTCCCTTTTTAATGTCATGAATAGTTGACATCCTTAAAAGGTTTCATTAATTACCACTGCTTAATTCGTAACAGGTCATATTCATCTGATAGTGAAAATGGTTGGTGATCCCATATATATAAAATTCCATATTCTGATTCATTTTTGAGTTTCTGAAACTCTCTCCACTAAATTGTGGGCCAGCAAAAAAGGTTGGCATAATAATTATTTGAAATTTTATCCATTTTGATCGATCATTGATTAGATTTCTTGTGAGTGAGAATATTAGAATATCGAATTTTTGTCACCTCTCTCCCACCCATTTTTAGATTTTTTTTCTTCTTCTATATGTATGTTTGGAGTGCGCACAGTGGAAAAATCAAGAGTTTTGATCTCAGATATGATAAAAAGAGTGAAATTATATAAGAGGACTGAAAATTCGTGTATCACCAATTTAAATTTGGGCAAGTTATACAAAAAATAATTATATTCGCTAAATAAATATTAAAAAAATCTATATATTTGTTGGCTATTGTTTTCATGATCGACTATTCATATAAAGTTTTAATTTGGATCCTGACACATGATTCATTTGTATGGGTGTTTAAGTCAATGAATCGTGAAAAATAGTTATGACTAATTATGATGAATGATGTTGGTTGAACTAATTAGATCTAATAGAGTAAAATATAAATGATAAATTTTTTTATTTAGTAATAATTTGTTTTTAAAATACTCATTAATTATTTTTAATAAGATGATTTATAGTCATACAAATATTTGCAACTTAATTTTAAAATCATTCTTTATTTTCTACTGTTTGTATCCCATTAATCATTACATAAATTGCAACGGAAAAATAAGTACTCCCTCTGTCCCATTTTATGTGGTACTTTTCGGATTTCAAGATTCAAACAAGTCTATCTTTGACCGTAAGTTTTTCATAAATCTTTTAAACATTTTGAATTATCAATTATTGTGACTTATAGTACTTTTTACATAGTTTACAAATATATAAATTTCATTTCAAAAAAATTGAAGCGCAAATTTGCGATAAAATTTAAATTGTTTCACTCTTGAAAAACAAAAAGTATCACGGAAATTGAAGCGTAGTAATTACTTGTGTAGTCCTCTAGCTACGTAAATTTCCATATGTTAACGAATCACGTACTGTTTATGATAACTCTTGTGTCAAAAACATGCATGTAATGTAATAATCTTATATATGGTCGAACTCGTTAAAGTAGAATACGACGAAATATGAAAACGAAATTTCTGGATGAAACTTTTTTTCTTCTTTTGGATATAGTATAACAACAATGAAAATCACAACATATAAATCATGTATATTTCCACTATATGCGACATGTATCATGGGTCAAAAGTCTACGGAAAAATCCATCAACTATAACTCTAGTCTATTTTATCTTTTTCTATATGTTATAATATAGATTGATTATAGAAGAAGAGAAATACAAAATGAATAAGACAAGAAGATAAATTTAATAATATGAAATTAAATTAGAGCCTCTACCTGCTGGCTGCTGCATTGCTTGTGACTTGTGAGGAATTAAGTCCATGTACCTTTTGCTAGGGTCGCTTCTTAATGTCTTTAATTTATTTTTCAAACATATATGTGGTCTTTTCTGATCCATTTAATATTTATCTAAAATAGTTCTTTGGTTAGTCTTGGACATTGTTCGTCGAAAATTATACGAAGTACATAGGTTAAAAATTATTTTTCATTTGAACATTCTTAATGGAATTTCTAATTTCGCCACTAGACTTCTATGCATTTTTATTTTCAGATTTAAATTAAATTTTGATATTGTCAAAGGGTATACTTTTTAAGTTTATTTTTACGTATTATATAATATATTATGATTTTACATATTCAAATTTGAAGTTTTGTTGGATCAAAATATTGGTCTAATCTTTTCCTTTATTTTCTTCTACTTTTTTCCTTTTCTTCCGTATTCAATTTTATGACTTGTGTTTGTTATGCTGACCAATATCTAACCACTTAATCAAATACATGCACAAAGCCGATGTTTTGGGGTTATAGGACTAAGTTTCCGAATAATTACAACAACAAAAGATCAAAAGATATATAGAGTACAAATTAGGGACCGTTCTAGGTAATTAGGTGTGACTTTTTGAAAATTCAATAACTTTTATCGCTGACTCTATATTTATATTAAAAAATCTATTATATATACACAAATAAAGTGCCAAAGATGCACATCTAAAAAATGTGTTTATATATAGTATTTTGGTGCAATGAAAGGGATTTATTTTGGTTTTTGAATTTCGAAAGTTTCACCTACTCCACCATATATATTATTATTATTATTTATAAACTCCTAATGAGTAACTAACATATTATAGAGAACTTGAAATATTCCTTCCACAGGCAATGAACTTGGAGGAAAAAAACGAAACATGATAATTGTGTTTGGCCATTGAATTTTTCTAATTAGCTAGTACTAAAATGACATTACTTTTCTCTTTTTATTTATTTAGTTAGTTATATATGTTTTCTTTGTGGGATAGAAAGAGGACTCCACGTTCTCCCATGAAACTGACCAAATACTTCCCCTCATTTTCTTTGTTAATATTCCTTTCACATATTTTTTTTCTCCCTCTAAAAGGGATGGGAAAAGGAGTTTTTTCATCTATTTTTTGTTTAAAGGTGTACTTAAAGATGGGGAAATTAAAGGAAAATTGATTATGTAGTTGCCTTAGTGACAAAATGGCTAACAATTAAAAGGGGAGAGTACCAGTCACTATAAAAATATGCTAGTAGTTGACAAGAAAGTCACACTTTCTCTTCTATATATTATTATTGTTATTATTATTAGAGTTTTATATACCTGGATGGATGCAGTATATGATTGGAACGTATTTATTGTTCCATCATAACTAAGTTTCATCGGAAACTTATGAACTTTTTAGGCGAATAATCTAAAGATCCATTTTAAGTAAATTGAAATGTAACGAGAAAACGTTGCACATTTTAAATTTTTGTAATATATAAGTTTTGTTTGTAACATTGAGAAATATATATATATATATATATATATATATATATATATATAAAAGTACTAGAGCCGAGTCTAACATTATCTGAAAAGTAAAATCTCTAGAGGGTTGTATTTGCATAACTTTTTTTTAAATAGAGACAAAATCTTATTGGTGGCTTAAATATTTTTTTTCCTCGAAAACTTACATAAATATACTATATTAATTTCTTTTTACCATTTATAGCAATAACATCTTTTCACTTGATCACTTTTAATACATTTATAATATACTTATAATACAAGTTTTATTGATGAATAATACATTTTAATACACTTATAATACAATGTGTCAATTTCTTACCATACAAATCCAATATATTTTTAAATAGGTATAATACATATATATTGCATACATTATTTACTTTTAATACATATTACAGATTTATCATAATAAATAAAAAGTATTGGTAAAATCACTAATTACATATTCAAGTAATTTTTCCTTTTTACCCCATTAAAGAAAGAAGGGTCATTTGGGTAAATAAGTCCAAGTTTTGTTTGGCAGGAATATCTCTCAAGTAGCCCAATAGAAGTGGGCCTTAGCCCACAAAGTTTTGAGCTGTCTGTTTGGGTCCGAGTAAATGAAATAGCTGCTCTTATAGCCTTACTAGTTTCAAACTTTAAAAGCTGACGGAGGGGTTAGCTAATTTAAATGCAAGCTCAATGTTGCTCGAGACAAAGTGTTGGCCACATAATAACGGAGATTGAAATTTGAACATGTGAAGAGGAGGTGCGTAAGTAATTGACTATAAAAGATTTTAGAGAGATAAAAATAAATAAATAAAAACTAGGAAGAGATAATAAAAAAAAAACATGATATATATTTAATTTACTTTAAAACATAATTTTAATTTTAAAAAGTATATGCGAGCGAAAAGAGAGTTGGCAACCAGCACCGCGTACTTATCAGGATTGCATTCGAGTAGCCTCGCCAGTCTAGCTTTAATTGCCAAGAAAATTAATTTTCTTTTAAAACATGAGTAATAATATTCCAGTACAGTTGAAACTTTCATCTATCAATGTCATCTAGTGAATTTGATTAAAACTAACTGTCAAGGCAATTTACTCAAAGCGGTATATGTACTTTTTTTCACAAATGCATGCCAGCTAATGAATTTCAATCTTAAAAGATTATATATACAAGTGCTCAACCTTAACAGTGCATTTTCTTATTTTTCACCTTCGTAAAAAAGAATTGTTTTCGGAATAGGGATAAAATAGTAAAATAGTAGCAAGATTAACAAAAAGATTACCTGCAAAATCTGACCCAATTCAGATAACCTTGGTTTTCTCCTAAGTTGGCATCTGCCCACCCCGTTTCTCCGTTCCTTCCACATCACAAATACATATACTTTACCTGAAAATTGATTTTTAAAAAAAAGTAAAACAGAAAATTAACCCTGTAATCGAATCGACAATTCCAAATTCCAAATTCCAAATTCCAATTCCGACAACGACGTTACGTAATTGCGTAACACAAAGCCACTCCTCAATTCCGTCCTGTTGCCGTCTGTCGTAACTTCACGCGCCATTCCCGGCGACTTCACCTTTACTTATGTCATCATCTCCGTACACTCTCCTACTCATGCGGCTCACGCGCTTTTCCAATCGCCAACCGGCGATTATCCTTTATACCCTTCCCTCTTTCTTCCTTCATTCTCCGATCAACGTTTCCTCTTCTCTTCTTCATTCTTTCCATCAATGGGTGAAATTACCGAATCCTCCACACAGGTAACCATGTCCTCAAGGCCATTGCCCTTCCGTGAGGATTGTTGGAGCGAACAAGCTACATGGACCCTTGTTGATGCTTGGGGACGTCGTTATATGGAATTGAACCGTGGAAATCTCCGTCAGAAGGATTGGCAACAGGTGTCCGATTCCGTTAATGTCCTTCATGGACATTCGAAGAAGAGTCGCCGCACCGATGTTCAATGTAAAAATCGGATAGATACCTTGAAGAAGAAGTACAAAGTTGAGAAGGCGAAAATTATTGAGTCTAACGGAACCCTAACGTCATCCTGGCCCTTCTTCGAACGGCTTGATATGTTGATCGGAAACTCCGATAAAAAAGTTACGCCGGTGATGGTGTCTCCCTTACCTTTACCGATGTCCTCTCCGCCTATGGGAGTGCCGTTGCCTTACCGGAGATCGGCGATGGTGACGCCGGTCAGTTTGCCTCAGAAGCGGCAGTTGCCGGCTTTTGATGAATCGTGTTTCAGGAGAAATTATTCGGCAGTAGCTGCTGCTGCTGCAGCAGGAGGAGGGGAAGAGGATTATGATGACGAGGAGGAGGAGGAGGAGGATGTGGAGATGACTGAGGAGAGTTGGGAAGAGGATGGGATGAGGAGGCTGGCTAAGGCTATAGAGAGGTTTGGGGATATATATGAGAGAGTTGAAGGGATGAAACAGAGACAAATGGTGGAGCTGGAGAAGCAGAGGATGCAGTTTGCTAAGGATTTGGAGGTTCAAAGGATGCAGTTGTTTATGGATACACAAGTTCAGCTTGAAAAGATTAAGCATACTAAGCGATCTGGCTCTGATGGTATAAAGTTTACACCTTTTGATTTCTCATGAACCTATTTGCTCCTTTTTACATTCATTGGTGTGAAAGTTCAAAACTTGTTGGCTTAGCATGCGGATATGTAATAGTGATAAGAGTGTTGGGTGTTTTAGTTTCTAAATTCTTCATCTCATTGTGATATTGTTGCTAATATTAAGTTCCTTTTGATGATTTATGTGTTGTTCATTATACAGTAGTGAATATTGTGCCTCTCAAGACCTACATATGTGTGTAATTGATTTTGAGGCAAAGATGGATGTATGCTTATGCATGATTAAACAAAGTTAGAAGTGTAACAATGGTCTTGAACCTCTATTTGAAGTTTAAATGTGCATCTAGTTGTGTAAAGATTTTTTAGGGCATTTGATGATTTGCATGTTTATCTTGGAGCCTTGGATGTAACTCTCTTTTTCTTTATAGTTATTGTTTTTCAGTTGAAATGGGTACTCTTTTTTACTCCCTCCGTCCCAATGAAGTGTCTTACTTTCCTTTCTGGTCTGTCCCAATTAAGATCACAAGTTTTAAAGGATTACACACATGTTTAATTTAAGACCACAATGTTCAAAAGTCTTCCTTTTTTTTCTTCTTAAACTCTATGCCTAGTCAAACTAAGACACTTAAATTGGGATGGACGGAGAGTACCTTTTTGAATAATTAGTTTTGGTCTCCAGTGTTGGGGTCTGAACCACTAGGATTGCATCTTCAAGTATTTAAGTAACAATGTTCTGAACTTACACCTTAGGAACGGTGTTGTAGATAGCTTTCGTGGTGTTGGAAAGCTTAAAGGCATTTTCTGCCAGTATTTTATGGACCACTTTGTAATTGGAATGTCAGGACTATTGTTCCAAAATGATAAAATACCATCATTTGTCCAGATTATGAAAAAGTTATAATTTTATGAGAACATGGCAACCTCTTATTTTTTGATTCAATACCTTCAACAGTAGTCCTTTGGTTATATGATGACCAGTAGTAGCAGATCTTTGCAGTCTTCACATAAAGAGGAGACCTGTTTTTCCTTTTTCCTTTAACCCATTCAAAGTGTTTTAAGAAGGATCCATTTTTCCCAGTTCAAAGCGTTTGATGTTCCTTTGTGTTCTGTCTCAACTTTCATCACTATTTCTGCCTAAGGACCTATCTTAATGTCTTTGAAAGGGTTCTTTGCCTTCTGTAGCAAAAGGACCCAAATTAGGTTGGTGGGAGCTGATCTTATGCTCTTTGCTTTGATATCCATGCCAAGGAAAATTACGAATCTTGGAACTTATCACTTCATTTTAAAAAAATCTTATTAACTTATTAAGAGATTAAGATTATACTTGCCTTTTCTCTAGAGAAAAAAAAGATTAAGATGCTTAATATGGGTTAGACAGTATTACATCATTGCTAATGGTCGGATGATTGCTGACCTGGTGCTGATTGATGATTCTCAAATTATCATAGTTCCTTTTGAATGACATACGCAGTTGCTTTGGTTTGACATGACTTCTTACCCTCAGCTGAACTTAAGGGCCTAACTCATGGAATGGTGTGAGAACCGTAGGCATGAGTTAGTTGTCTGAATCTCTATTACTTTATGAAGAGTGTCAAAGAAGTTGCTTCACTCTTTCTGAAGGGTAAGATGTGCTTACCCAACCACTAATTGTCTTTGCATTCGATGGCTTGGAGATGATAAACATTGGAATAAATTCAATCTCCCGCTCTAGGACTACATTATAGATTTTGTTGTTTCTCACAAGGATGTGGGAAATGATTTTCTTCTATAGCCTCTAACCTTGATCTTTTGATGCAAAAAGTTTGACCAGAGGCAGTTCAGTCCCTTTGGATCTTCACCAACACAAACTCATCAGTCCTGCTTTGGAACATAGATGCCCAGAACCAGGTGTTTCATGCATATGGAGATAAGAAATTTTTGTTCTTACATCTAGACTCAAGTGCATCCTATGTCTCTGACTGAATTAGTGTGAGTTCTAGAATTCAATTAGGATTTGAGTAATGTCAAAGGGCTGCAAACAGAGCATCACATAAGGCCTCAGTGCAGATTTTTTTTTGATGATACTGGTGTGTCAGGGCCAGCTTGACACACACCTCGACTATTTAGTAGTGGTTGACCAGTGAATGATTGCCTGTACTATGACTATATTTCACTGTCTAATTGCTTCTTTTTTTTAATGTTGCAGATCTGTATAGCTAGCTCTGTGGTGAAAGAGCAATTAAAAAGAAGCAGGATTGCGAGATTATGGAGGAGTATCATGGAGCAATCCAGTCAGTGTCTCCTTAGTTTATCTCCAAATTCATATCTAATGATGACCCTAGTTTAACTGATTATTACTTTTTTGAGCAGGAATAGTTGGTACTTGTAGTTAACTTCCCTTTTATTTTAGCGGATCTAAAATACAGCATTAGCCCGTGTTGAAAATTTTCTGTATTGAAATGAAGGGTTACCTTTTTAGCATTTTGTTTGCTATTCCATGAATCAGATAATGGTGCATCAACAACGTTATTGTGACATGCATTCTCTATAAACAGCCTATGTCGCGTTTTTCATATGGTAAAACAATTCAAATGATTTTGAAGTGGGCATTGAAGGCTTTCGCCTATTTTTTCTGGAAACTTTGTGCCTATTCAAATAGAAAATCGCATTTCTTGGGGGCATTTCACTTGGCTAATCATCAAGATCTTAATGAGATTGGCATCATACATCTTTACTTTTTAGAATTACCATGGCACTTTACACCAATTGTTTGATTCTTCAGAAACATTACTGGTTGTAGTGTAGTCTTATAGATAATTCTTTATCGGATATAATTTCAAGGTATTGGAAGAAGTCGATGGTATGGCTCTCCCACAGTGGCAGAAATAAAATAAACTGACTTTGATTTCCTCCATTAGTCAATGTTTTTTTCCGTTAGTAAATCATTTGGCACAAGTAAGGTCTGCAAAGGATAGAACGTTAGTTTAGAGTTGATATGGATGGCAACCTAAGAATGTACACTTACTAACCATATATAAACTTTTTTTTAAATTATCAACGTAACTTCTATTATTTTCTCGTGACATTGAGCATGAAAGTAAAATAGTTTTTTTTTTTTCAAAAAAATAAAAATAAATTAAAGTAGATAAGCATAGTTTAAGCCTAAAATATTTCATCCAGACAATTTATGAAGAGGAATGGTAGCTAGGGTGGACTTAAGGGGATATGCACTACAAACTTTGCTCAGTGTAGAGGAGGATTATAGTATTATTTTAAAACAAGTAGGTGATAAATTAAAGGGAAAATTTCAATTGATTAAACATTGTCTCAAAAGCCACGTCAAGAGGTAAGAATTTTCCACCACTAATATAAGGAGACATTGTCTTTGCACTTGCTGACGTGGGACTACCATGTACGCCTAGAGTCAATGGTTAGAGTGTGGACAAGCTAGCTCAACAAGTGCTGATGGTCTCATGCAAATTATGATCTCTGCTACCTACATGGAATACTAACAAAATTTATATGCAAATACAAACTCCATTCAATTCTAATTTTTGTGACACTTTTCACTTTCTTTTTTAATTTGACTAATTTTTAAAGTTAAATCAACTTAATATTTTAAAATTAAAATTTAGATATTCATAAACTACAACGAAAAGTACTATAAATTACAAGTTTTCACGGTCAATATCATAAAAAAAGTATTTAAAATATTAATCAAAATTTATATAATTCAAATCTCAAAAAATTAAAAATAAATTAAAAACACAATAATATATGATGGGAGAATAAAATGAGAAAGTTTAGACAAGTTTTAATGTGAATTTTGCAATTTTTGGTATACTTTTCATGTATATAAGGTGGTCAATTCAAGTTTTGAACATTATTAGTGAAAAAGGGGTAAATGAAAGAAAAATGAGCAAAAATTGGAGTAGCAGCTTTTTCGCGCACCTGCGTGAATTTTGAGCTACATACTGGTTCTCCGCGCGTCATTCGCGCGTCCAAGTGCCTACACAGCGCGCCTGCGCGGAGTTGCGGCGTGAAAACATAAAAGTAAGGGTGTATTTGGAATTTGAGAAAGAAGAAACCTTATGTTATATGATGTGGGAGCTTTCCCCAAGGAAGGGAGATCGGGAAAAAGGAGCAGAAAGAAAGACGACGAGCGAGAGGAAGGGGAAGACGCGGTACACTACTCGAATCCAAAACGAAAGTTGGGATTCAAAGTTTGATGGCTATGTTTTCTTTTTCTCTTTTGTTCTTAGTAAACTTATTCTCATCCATGGAGTAGATTCTTAGAGGGTATATGACAAACATGTTGTATTGATGAATTTGTTGGGATTTTGATTTTCATTCTTATGCTTGAACTTGTTATGGGAATTTGAATTATATTGCAGCCTTGTTCATTATTTTATTTAATCGAAAGAGGAATATCTTGGTGAATATTGTTGCATAGTTTTGTTGGATTGAATCAATACATTTTCTCTAAAGTTATCGAAGGAGCTTGTTGATAATTATTGATTAAATCTCAAGGAAAAATAGTCGAAGGACGTTACTTCCTTAAGAACAATCATTAACATGTTTTTGCATATTAGAATCACTTGGGTATAATTGATTTATTCTTTAACTTGAGATTTACTCGGAAGAAAAATCTAAGGCTTAAAGGATACTCTAATAAGCTATCGAATTCGAGAGAATCGATAGAACTTTAGATGTGGTAAATGAATGAATCAAATCCTAACTATCATTATGCACTTGTTAGTCTTGTACCCTATCTTTTAGTAGTGATATTAATCTTCATAATTTACCAATTGATTTTAATTATCATTTTTTAGTCTATAAAAGTGGTTCATAACCACAATCAACTCTTTTCTTTTGATCACCTGAATAATAATTAGCAAGATTTGATTGAATTATTATTTGTACCAATCCTTGTGGAAACGATCTTTATACTATACTACTTTGACTAGCGAAGCATTAAACTTATAGTGTATTTGTGCTCGTCAATATAACTAAATAATATGTTATTTATTAATTTTTTTCCAATATTTATCGATTTGGCATGCATTACAAGTATTGGGCCTATAAAACTAGCTGCATGTAAAGATGAGAAATTTACAAGTAATTGGGCTTTGTCCCATAATAACTTCGGTGAAGCACACTCCCCATTTTGGCTACATCAACATCTCAAAAAGTTGATATATTCTTTCTAATTTTGGCAGCTTTATATATCACTCATTCTGTATATCTACTTTTAGTCAAGCTTTCTCTTTTTTTCTAAAGTTTATTTGTCATTTCTACACATAAAAACTGGACTATATATATTAGAGAAAAAGAATTATACCTCAGTTGCATATATTTGAATTCAAAAGTTACAAATTGAACTAGTAACAAGAAAATAAATAAAAAATTTAAGGAGAATCTAAGTATCAATTATTGACACCAAGCATATATAGTGAATTCACAATGAATATTAGTGGGCCTTCACCACAATTTGCACTAAGAGACAATTGGAGAAGAGGGTAGGGCCTATTCACGTGAATTGGCAAGGCCCCAATATATATATTTTTTGAAAATTAAAGACTTTAGCATTAGTAGTGTTATATTAAAGGTGTGTGTCATAAACATGGACGGTGATGTAGTGGTGGGAGTGTTTTACCCTTAACCAAAGGTTTCAGATTCGAGCCTTGAGAAAATCCTGTTAGGAGTGTCATCCCTAAATGGACCCTGTAGTTCGTGATCCAGATTAAGTCGAGGCTCTAATATGGACTCTGAATCCCGAATGGCAAATCAAAGAAAATTATTAAAGGTGTATGTCATTTCATATCTTCTGAATATCCACTTGTATTATTTTCTCTTTTAAATCCACTAATATTCCTCTATTAAGTGATTTGGCACTTGATTTGATGGTCCTAATAGGATAACAACTTTTAAGGGTCGGTAATAAAAGATTGTAATTAATTGAGAGGAACAAATTAGAATAGGATACTATATACTATACTAATAATATTCTGGTATTGATTGATAATACGTTTAAATCTTGTTTAACCGAATGTATTAGATCATCGAAATTGTAATTTTAACTAATAATTGGATAAGATAACTTTTATCATGTTTCATGAAGTAATTTATTTTGCCACAATATCTCTTGAAGTCGTTATTGGAAGGTTCGAGTCACGTTGAAAAACAATAAGTGAGAACACTATTGATCAGGGATGAGGTGAGGTACATAAAAGAAAAAAGATTCATAATTGGGAAATTAATAGAGTTGAACAACATGCTATTTTATTTTATTATTGGTTAAATTCGATTGACACAAGTGCATCATTGTATAAGTACTCATTCGATTGATACAAATGTGAGAGGGGATTATAAGATGAAAAATCAAATCCTTACTAATAAAGGTAAAATATCAAATACCAACTAACTGAGCTACTTAGATTGCCGACTTGATTTTCATAATTACGTTAGAAGTAAAAGTTAAATATAACATGCACGATTATAGGTCCATTCGTACAAGTAAAACAAGTGTAAGGTCTATAATTTAATGGTAACTCTTTTATTTCTTCTTTATAGTTACATGACTAATTAGTTCTTTGTAGTCTCTGCACTCGTTAATCTGTTGATATATATATATATACCACACACTTAATTAATTTGATATATTGTAGCCGTGAAACGAAAAAAAAAAGTGATCTCTAGTGTAATTTTTGCTTGATGGGGAAGGTTTTGGTGATATACTCGCAATCTTACCCACATTATAAAGACAGATAGTGAATATTACGCGTGAAGTTTCAGCTAACAAGACAATATAACGAGAAAAACATGAATGATTCGTAACAGTAATTCTTGTCTGATAAAAAAATTCTTAACGCATTCTAGTGAAAGTCCGTAGTTGGTGCTCCAATTAAAAGTTATTCCACTTGTATCATTTCAAAATTAAACAAGTGAGAATTCAAATTTATAGTGTTCCTTGTGTGGCCTTTAATATAAGACATAATCAACAAAAAAAACCACAAAATACTGTACGGTTTTGTTTTCTATTTAAAAACACAGAATAATTTTGGTGGGCCTATCTGAAAACCACTTAAAAGTCTTGATGCCAATTGTCAAGTGAAAAAATTATCCTAAGTGGACCTAATTAGCCAACTTTAGGGGGAAAAGCTAGCTGTACCAGTGTACTAGAGGGGAAGATTATAATCAAAAAATGGAAAATGGAAAGAGACATGCAACTAAAAGCCTAATTTTAAATTTCTTAATTACGTCAAATAATTTCGTTTGAAACCCTAGTTAATTACCATTATAACTTGTTGATTTTTTGGGCAAGTTTGAGTTCAGCGGAATAGAAGATAATGCTAGAGCCTAGAAGATGATCAAATATTTGAAGAATTAACCTAAATGCTGTCCATGTAACCGCTTCAAAAAATAATATATGTACTGGTTAAAAAAAGTAAACAGTAAATCTGATCAATTAATTGCGTAAACATAACAATTGGCAGACAAGAAATTGAGGCATTGATGATTTGATAGAACGTATAATTTTTTGTTACTATCGAACTTATACCTATTGTGCTGAGTAGTTATAAAATATATGGTGAAGAGAAGAAGAATTAATTTTATATAGGATCTTGGTTATGATATTCACTCGTGATCTTGAAGCATGATCATTTTTTCGGTTACCTTAAACAAAAACAAGAAAAAGAAAAAAGAGGTTGGGCAAGACAAATTTTATTTTTTTGGTTTTTTATTTGGTGTTCGATATTTGTATTGAAGTCAGACTAATTTGAATTTGTATTGTGTAGGACTCCACGTTTGCCAAGAATTTTTACCATTTCTAAAACTCAAACTCAAAATATCTAATTAAAAAAGAAACATCTACTGCACTACATTCTTCGGTGATGGACCAACAAGATAAAGATTGAAAGGAAATAGTAGAAAAAGGGAAAACCAAAGGAGAAAAAATAGGGAATGATTCTCTTTTTTTTTTTGAAAAAACATTAGGTCCTACAACCCACGTGTGGTGATTGAAAAATACCTTCAAGGACAATACTGAATACCCCACACAGTACTCTTTAGATCTCCCAATATTTTGACAAAACTTTGAATTTATTTTACGAGAAAGAGGCCAAAAATATCCTTAAACTATTTGAAAAGGTTTAAAAATATTTTTCGTTCATTTATTGGGCTAAAAATACCCTTTATCCGCCTTTTTTATCCATCTCTATCCTCAGAACTAACAGCCATTTTTAAAAAAATATATTATTATTAATATTATTATTTGTTACATGTCATTTTTTTATTGGATAAATCAAAATCTCAACCCATTTAATTTTCTCCTACCCACCCATTATTGTGAACATGACCCAAACCCAATTAGAAGACCCATTAAAAAATAAATTGATTGTATCTTTCACCCCTAACCCCACGCCTCTTTCCTCTTCCCTCTTTTGTTATTCAAAAATTTCAAAGATAATATTCAATCAAATAATACAATTTCCGCTGCAATACTAACTTTAAGTTGAAGGATTCAAGGAGTATTGATTTTGGCAGTCTTTTTTCCATCGCGTAAAAAAACTACACCAAAATTGCAACTAAACTATAACAAAACAGAAGCTAACCTGCACCTATATTCTACCAAAAACTAAATTATAAATTTAAAAAAACAGAGGCAAAAAGGCAATGAAAGTGCACCATATGAGATTAAAAACTGGACCAAAATTTGATGATAAATAGCACCAAAGCTGGTCCAAAAGTGGTTCAAATTTACTTTATTAACGATGGAATACATTACAATGAAATTTACAAATTATTCCAACTCCTTAAACGTAAGAACATTAACCAAACTAAACACAATTTCACTATCATACCAATAATAATAGTAATTACAATTAAGAACATTACACTAACTAGACACCATCAACAAATTTTCATATCATACACTTATCTAGATTGCACTAGACATTGTATCATTTGATTGAAAGTAATCTTGAAAATTTTGAATAAGTAAAGAGGGAAGAAGAAAGAGGCTTGGGGTTAGGGGAGAAAGATTCAATGAATTTATTTTTTAATGGGTCTTCTAATTGGGTTTGGGTCATGTTCACAATAATGGGTGGGTAGGAGAAAATTAAATGGGTTGAGATTTTGATTTATCCAATAAGAAAATAACATGTAACAAATAATAATAATAATAATAATAATATTTTTTAAAAAAGTGGTTGTTAGTTTTAAGGGTAGAGATGGACCAAAAAGGTGAATGGAGAGGTATTTTTAGCCCAATAGTTGAATGAGGGGTATTTTTAGATCTTTTCTAATAATTTAAGGATATTTTTAGCCCTTTTCCGTTTATTTTATAGTATCATGTTAGAATTCATAGTACTATTATCATTATTCTCGTTTTCAAATTTAATCTTACATTCCATTTAATAAAGTGTTAATTAAGTCCGACATTCTGAACAAAAATAATTTAAATATGGACATTAAGAGTTGTAGGAATCGAGAAAACCATAAATACGGATAATATTTGCTGGAGAGAGTATTAATATGGACATACCAATAAACACAAAAGTGTGTATCGAAAATAAAATAAAATCTACTTACAAATTATCTTTTCTTGATTCGAGTTGTCGTCTTCATCGGCTAAGTACAAAAGTAAGTAGCAAATATGGACGTACGAAGCCAAATGCACGGTGGTTCAGGGGTGTCTAATACGGACTAGTCCTTATTGAATGCATTGGTGGTGGGTGGGACAATTCAACTTGACTATCGAAAAGACTAATTTAATTTTTATTGACAATGTAGTACGTACCTCACAATTTTTAATAGATTTAATTTTCAAGAGATATTGTTTGTATTTTTTGTTTGTGTCTATGAAAAAAGCTATGATGTCGGTCTCTTTGCGTTATATCTCTAATCTTAGAAAGCTGGAGTTTAAAAGGACATGAATTAAGGATCAATAGATAAAAAAAGAAGAGTAATATAAGACTCAATTCTAATATGTACGTGTTCATATATTTCTCAACTTTATTGACAAAATATTATATTATCGTCTAATATTTACAATAATTAACAAAATTTTACACCATGAACTTATATTATCTCATACAATTTTCAGTTCGATCAAAAAGTATCTTTAGTTTGTGATCTAAAAATTGCAAAGAAAAAAAAAAGTGTCCCAAAATGATGGAATTTTTTGTTTCATGACAAATAATATAAAAACACCTAATTCAAATTGCTGCAGTCCCAAATCTGTAATAATTAGATTTACCAACAGCGAATTTAATATCTGTAAATATTCTTTTAATAAAACAAAAAAAAAAACGTAGAAGTGTATACGTCAGGATGCTTATTCAGTAATTTACTCAGGGAGCCTTGTCAAACACTATTGGAAAAAGAACTGCTGTAAATTACACGAATTGACCAATTAATTACCACTATCAAAATATACAGTGCAGCAAATAAGATGGTTTCTTTTTTAATTAAAAGTCTTGATTTTAAATTTTGGATATGAATTTTTTTTAATGAAAAGTGCTTCTCAAAATATATCTTACACGCATCTAAATTAATTGCACTCTAACAAAAAAAGTATTTGACCAATTATATAGCAAATATCTGTGAGGAAGCAGGTAGGATATATTGGAGTAAAAATTATTATATATTATTAATAAAACAAGCTAGTGGAAACACAAAGTCAGGAGACAATATCTCACGACTGGATTTTTTTTGCCACCAATAAACAAGCCTTTTTCCATCAAACATAATTTAAGTAATTAATGAATCTACTTCCACGGAATACATTTATTTTGGACAAGATTTTTTTAGCTTAGGTGAGAAGCCTACCAAGTGTCTTAATCTAAGAGACTTTTTGGTGCAAAAAGTAAACTAAGAAAATGGTATGCTAATTTTTTTATTTTTTGCCTCTTCCAAAATTCAGGCATGTTTTTTTTCCTGATAAAGTCCTATGATCGATCCAATTAATTCAGACTTATGTTGCTTAGGATTCCTTTAAGAATCCAATAACATATAATCATATCAGAAATTTCTCAATTTGTAAAGTTTAAATTTGAGATATTTAATCGTAGCTCATCGATCCATCCCATTACATCATTCACCAATTTCCAAATTCCAAATGATTCATTGTTCTTGAAAATTAGAAAGCAAATGTTAAGGATTTATAATGAAATTGGAGCATAAGAGTTATAAATATAAATTAGGTAGTGGTTTTTTATAGAACTTCCCCTTTTAGGATGACAGTGAATCTCTGTTACCCATTAAGATGCTGGGCAGTACACACACATATGATAATGGTGAACCAGAAAACACAACCTGATCTGATGGTTGGACCCATCTATCATGAGAAAAATAGCTTCAAACCAATTTAACATTATTTGACTTGAAAAGTAAATAAAAGGAATGTTAGGTTCAAAGGAAAGTTCCTTAATTTGGCTACTACTTATTATTTGTCTAACCATTTACAAAACATGCATTCCCAAGCACGCAAATGGTTAATGAATGAAATTTCGTTATTATTCCATCAAAAAATATCTACAACCATTAAAAAAATCAGTGAAGGATGAAAACCTGAGCTCTTTATATGACTTGATAAATTCTCTTCCTTTAAGCTACTTCTTAATGTATGGGTTAGATTGTAGACCTAATTTGACATGGTAGCAGAGTCAAGTCTGATCCGAAGTGGACCCTCAAGATCTCAAACAGTTGGAGGGATAGAAATATTCATGCTCCATTAATATACACACATTGGATCGGATAATGGAACCTCAAATAAAGAATGTCCGGGTCTGGGCGTGACTCGTGAGGGGGTGGGGGATGAAAGGAATCTTAGACTCATGATATGACTTGGATAATCCTAAGTTTTGGATTATAAAGTAGGTTCAAGACATAATTTGACATTAATTGAGGTGGATTATATAAATTCATGATTTCACTTTTCTCTATTTGAACAATGAAATCAACTTTAGGGATTCTACAACCCTAGAGATTCTCTATAAATTGTGTTACCATACAAATTTGAAGAAAAAGCAAAAAATAAATAAAAATGTTCCAATATTTAATTATCTTTAAATCCGATTAATTAAGTTGTATCATTCTATATACATCCTTTATGATAGGCAGCTAGAAACATGAGTTTTAGTTATATTTCATTTTTTTTATTTACTACATTTTAATCGTGATTGAGCTAAATATAATGTTAGTACTTTGTATTTATTACGTGAAATTATTATGTAGGGCATGATTCCTAGCTAAGGAGCACTTTTAAAGCTAAAACAAATACTTTGGTACTTCGAAATTTGAGTAGAAGTCAAAAGAATTCAACATAGATCGAGTTTAGAGTTCGAGGAGCAAGTGTACATACAAAAAAAAAAAATGAAGAAAATGCGAACGGTCAAAAATATTGGCTTTGAATTTCGTCAGAATTCTGTATTTCGTCAAATTAAGAATATTTTTGGTTGAAATTATTGGTACATGATATAAATACATTTAAAACATGATTTTGAAGGGGACTTTTGACAGACGAAGGATTCAGAGAGCATCTAGGGGTTAAAGGACACAAGGATTCACTACTTTCAATTAGTGGTGTAAAAAATCGAACCAAACAGCAAATTGAGTTAAATAGAATAAAAAATCTTACTAGTGATTTGGTTTGGTATTGAAAAAAAATCCGACTATATTTGGGTTGGTTTGGTTTTAACTAAAAAAAAACAACCCAACATTATATATATAATTTTAAATATTATTTTATACATAAAAATATTTACTTTGATATAATTTTTAAATATTTCTTATACTTTTTCATAGTTTTATCTTTTACTATAATATATTATTTCAAGTTTGAAACTTAGAATTCTGAATGTTCCAATAAAGATTATAATCCACATATGTTGGTAATTATAATAAAGCTTAAAGCAAAATCAAATTAATGCTAATGCAAAAAGAAAATCAATTCAACACTAATAACGACAATAATATTGAATATTTGTTCTTTAGTTTTACATTGGTTTAGACAATTAAAATATATAATCTAATTTTAATTTCCTTTAATATTTAGTCATGCAACTAATACTTATTGAACTTATTTTAGCATGATTTAGTACTTTTAAATTATGATGATTTTCATTATGAATTGTTAATTTGCAATATTTGTTTTACGCGATTTCATTATTATTATTTTTGTTGGATATTCTAATATCATTAATTATATCATATTTTGTGTTATTTTTTTAAGAAACACCTTAGATAGTTGTATTTTGGTAGGACTAAAGAAATATTTGAAGTACAAGTAAATTATATGTTTGTATGAATACTTTACCAGAAAAATCCGAAACAACCCGAAAAATCCGAAAAAATCTGAAAAAACCCAAGTTTTATTGGTTTGGTTTGG
This sequence comes from Solanum stenotomum, assembly GCF_019186545.1. NCBI lineage: Eukaryota > Viridiplantae > Streptophyta > Magnoliopsida > Solanales > Solanaceae > Solanum > Solanum stenotomum. The sequence continues at coordinate 34,812,692 of NC_064293.1, forward strand.
TTTGGTTTATTAATTTGAAAATCCGACACAAATGGTTTGGTTTGATATTTGAAAAACCCGAACCAACCCGACCATATACACCCCTACATTCAATTATCAACAATTGATTCAACACGAAAATTTGAATTAGTTTATACTCCCTCTGTTCCATATTAGTTAATCATCTTATTCAAAATAGTTGTCTCATATTAGTTGTCCACCTTACTAAATCAAGAAAACATTAATTAAAATTTTCCTATATTACCCTTGCTAATAAATTATTTTTAAAAGTGTTCACATTTGTCTGTAAAATTTTCAAAAAGTTTTTTAAGGGGTGAATTAGAAAATTATCTTCTTATTTTTGATTTCTTAATATGCGTATAAAAAAATGATCAATTAATATGAGAAAGAGGAGTAGTTGATTGGAATGATTTCTAGTTCATTCTTCTTCAATAATGTGTGTTTTCTATAATTATGGAGTAATTTTTCATAGAATTTGACAAAAATGATGTTTCAAGATTTAATTGTGGTTTCGACTTTGGTGAAAAATAATAAAAGTGTCATGTGTTTTGAGATATTATATTTTGAGACAACTTGGTTGTACGTGATGTGATTATACATTGTCCTTTTGTGACACCTTTACATACCTAGGATACTAAAAAACAAAATCTTAAACGATTTTAATTAGAGCAATTTCATTCTCTATGTGTATTTTTCTCTACTTTTTGTCGTGTCATGTAATTATATATCTTCTATTGTGTATAATATTGTATCATCGTATATTATCTTAATTACATTCACCCTAAAAGAGATCAAGTCCCTTATTCCATTCTTTAGCGGATGTGAGAGACTCAATAGGTAAGGAATCATCTCGTTAGGAGTCGTTTGATAGAGTGTATTAGCAAAAATAATGTATATATTAATTTTGTGTATTAATTATATCTTGTTTGATATATTTTTTTATGTCACACAAACATTAATTATACATTATATTGTGTATTAAGGTGTGTATTACTAATGACATAAATGTTAGATATTGACGAGAAGGGTGTTCAATTTTTATAACGGCAAATTAACATACACCTATTGTTTTAATTTATTTGTCTTGATTCATAGTACAATGATTAAATTAATTAATGTTTGATATGAATTTAAGTATAGATACTACAAGTCTCAATAGTTAAGAATCCAAAAATATTTTGAAAACATTTCAAAAATTAAGACAAACATTCCTTACCCAGAAAAAGAAGAAGTAAGACAAACATTAAAACAATGAAAGTATATAAAGATATCTATATTTTTCAGAAACCCAGAAAAAAAAAAAAAGTTTGTGCACACTAATATACAAGTATTAGTACACAATATTTGGCCCTTCCATTCTCTACATAACCCTACATTTTGTTACTCTTTAATCATGATGCCTCTGACCACTTGTTTCTTACTCATGCCTCCGGCTCAAATTATTTATTATATTTTTTTTATATATTTTTAAAAAAAGATATGAATTAAGAGATGATTTAATTATTTAATTATTATTTACATCTTAAGATATAATATTTCTTTATTTGATATAATCTTTCTTTATTTTATATTTATTTTATCTACATAGAGGTGTATATATTTTTCGAGAACAAATACTACTAAAATAAATGAGATAAAAATAATAAATTTTATTCAAAATTTTAAAATAATAAATAATTTGAAATAACTATTTTTAAAATCATAATAAATAATTTTAAAAGGAAGGAGTAATAAATGAAATCTAATTTTGGGATTATAAGTACAACAAAAAGCAGCCGCAAGGTTACTATGACAAAACGCGTTAAATTAAACAATCAAATAATCATTGGGACCCCTCATTTCAGTAACAACTAACAACTCACAAATAGAGTAATTGCGTCATTTTTTGACCACCAACATATATATTCGCTTAATTTTATAAAGTGATCTAAATAGGTAAAGTATAAGTAAATATTATTTTAATCTTAAAGTTTGAGAGATTATTCTCGATTGATCCTTCATTTAAGTAAAAGTAATTTATCGGTTAGAAAATAAAAGATAACAAAAGTAAAAATATAATAAAAATATCAAATATTACCAGGACAGTAACTATTACAAAAAAAAGTGATAATTGAAGTGTAAAAAATAATAGATGGTAAAAGAAATCAAAGGATAAACAACTATAGAAGCAATACTATAACTATTAATAAGGATGGATAATAAGAGTATAAGACAACGACTTATTGCGACCTATATAAAAAATATATATGTTCATTTTATTTGTCCATTTTAACCGTTAAGAGAATTTTATTATTTTATTCAATACTACTTAATATTGAATAAGTACATAAAATAATAATTGTAGTCAAATATAGAATTTCAAAATATCACTAATAAGGTGAGTTTGATAAGATATACCTTTAATTAAAGTTCTTTTAAGGGATGTGGCAGATCAACAATAGCCAAGATATAAAATGGAAGGAACAATAGAAAAAAAAAGAAGCAATAACATCTTGAAACATTGCATTGAGAAGCTTTTAAAATTTATCAGCGGGGCTTGTCATTTTGAAGAGAAGTTATGCTAGAGTTAGTTATGTTTGGAATTAATTATTTTGTACATATTATTTTTTATTGCCTATTTGAATTGTATTACATAAATTTTTAAGAAGAAATTATTTATTTATAAAAATACTTTTCGATCACTTTATCTAGGAGAAAAAATATTTGAGGGATCTTAGGAATAGTTTTGTTATATTATGATAATTTATTCATGGGTAATTAATTTTGATATTATTATTTCACTCTTTGACAAAGATGATATTTGAGAAAATATCTCAAAAGGTCACTCAAGTATGTAAATTATTTGAGAAACTCACTCAACATGGTTTTATATCAATAAAGTCATTCAACTTATGAATTTTCTTTTAAAAAATCACTCAACCTAAACATTTTTCCTAAAAAATCATCATAACCAAAAGATAAAAGAGATAATTGCGCAAACTACCCTTCAAGTTTAGTTTTGTAATACTTACTTCCATTATAATTTATAATATTATGTTTATTTCTCTTATTTTATTAATTTTAAATAATTATTTTCTTAACCTAATTATTATTAACATAAAAATTTATGATTTAACTAAATTTTACTTTATCATATATTATTTAATTTAAATAATTTTATAACATCTTTTATTCAAGTTATCAAAAAAATCTAACTTTGCAAAACAAACTCATTTTTTATTCCATATAAATATGCATGTCACACTAAATAATACCATATTAAACAGTAATATCAAATATTCGACCCACGAATTAAAATGAAATTCTAATTTAAAACCACACAAACAGAACTACTAAAGGGATATTCAAAAACTAGTATCCAATATTTAGTTGAAATAATTTTTTGAAAAACTTTTGCCAGATGGGAAAAAAAAGAATGGTTCTTTTTTCTTAAAGAACATCTCGCAGGTTGACAAAGGAAGAAAAAGAGGGAAGAATTTGGTGGGGGAGGGTGGTTTATCTCAGCCTCATCCTGTCATTCATGTCCAATTTCAGTTGGGGTGATGATTCAGCTTTGGAGTCATTGAATTTGGATTTGTCCGGACTTATAATTTCATAGTGTTGGTGTATATGCATTTGATTAGCAAAATAAAATATTAAGTGCATATATTAGTGCGTATAAATTATGGTAAAATATGATGAAACCTGAGCCAAGTTGAATTAATGCTTAATGGTTGGACGATTGAGTTGATATTAATTAAGGTAAGACAATTATTAAAAATAAAATAAGAGAAATAAGCATAATATTATAAAGTACAATAGAAGTAAGTATTACAAAACTAATCTTAAAGGGTAGTTTGTGCAATTATTTTTTTTAATCTTTTGGCTATAATGATTTTCTAGAAAAATAATTTAAATTGAGTGATTTTATAAAAGAAAATTCGTAAAGTTGAGTGATTTTATTGATATAAAACCAAGTTGAATGACTTTCTCAAATAGTTTCACATACTTGAGTGACCTTTTGAGATATTTACTCGATGATATTTTATCTTGATACTAGTTATAATCATGATATAACTTATCCAAAAATTAGTAACTAAAAAAGGGATAAAACAATTCTAGATTTTTATATCAGGACTATAAATGTTTGTCCAACATATTTTACAACATATCAATCACAAACAAAAAAGAATTTTTATTTTTTGTCTTGAAAGGCTTTTTTTTTCAAAATGGAGTTAAACAAAAGCGAGAATCGGGTTTAACGGAATAGTATAATGGCCAGTAAAATGAAATGAGAATCATGCGATTTTGACTTTAAATTTTAGTGTAACTAAAAATACTACTCCATCATTTATAGCTAAAAATACTACTCCATCGTATATAGCTAATTTTATTATTTTATTCGACTAAAAATATTTTACACACTATCATATGGAGTAGATGATTTTTACCTTATGACAAATTGATACATCCGCTGACAAAAAATAACAAATTACCTTATAAAATTGATCGAGATATATATAAATAGATTCAGATATCATCGTTATTAAAAAAAAAAAGAAAACACAAGTGGGAATAACATCAATCATTTCATCATTTTATAGTGAACAATACGTATATTTGGAAACTATTACGCACCTAAACTTCTAGCATTATTTCATGATACTTTTGGCTAAAGGCATATACATGCATGTCATATCTGCAATTATAATCATTCATGGCATTTCATGAATAAAATTAGGCTTAAGTCATCCACGGCCCCTTAAACTGGCTTAAAGTTGTCCGTATAATTCATTTTGTCATCTCAACTAGGACTCTTACGGAGTCTTACCTATTAGATATTTTAATACTAACGAATATTTATCTATTGAACATAAAATGACAACTAGCTTTACAAATATTGTGCGTGTAATTCACACACATTGTCTTGAAAAAATCATGAATAGAATTACGACACGTGGCACATGGGTCCAAAATTTTAATTTTGAAAAATGAAAAATATTTTTAGCCTTTAATAATCTAGAAATATTAAATTGAAAAAAGAATAAAAGAGAAAATTTCTCCCCCTCACTTAACCCATTGCCCTTTCTTCTTCATCTTCTTCCCTGTCACTCCACCATGATTCCTTAACGGTAACAAAAAAAAGAAAATATCTCCCACCCAGCCCTAATACACCCACCTAATCTTTTGCCTTTTTTTTCTTCCCCTGTCACTCATTGTATTCTATTCTTCCTGTGATTATTGAAACTTTTGTGAAAATAATTGATGTCGATAAATTATTTCAAAATCGACGATGAAGAGAAATCAAAAGAATATCAATTTTTTATACTATTTTTAATAAGTTTAATGAATGGTGATGGTTGCTTGATTGGAGTTATTGAAAATAGAGATGCATGAATGTCGGCTAACTTTTTAACTCCAATAGTCCGATTATTTTCCTTTTTCTTGCAAATTCAATTAGTTTGTTTATAACCAAAAATGAAAAAAAAATAAGAAGAACAAAACAAAAGGCAGAGAATTTGAAGTCTTTAAAATGGTGGGTTGAAGAAGAAGAAGAGGACTTGTACATGGGTGTGGGGTTATTTTCTTTTATAAATAAAGAGATAAATGTTTAATTAAATGAGTTTTTAGTTATTTAATTAATACATGCCAAGTGTCAAAAAAATAAGCACTAATTTTTTTTATTTTTTATTTTTAAAAATCCATTCACGCACTCAACAGCAGTGAGTTATACTTATTTCGCCACATCAATATTTTGTGTTTAATAGGTATATGTTTTGAACAATTTAGATATTCAATAGGTAAGAGTCCTAGTTGAGATATCCAAGTGAATTATGCAAACAATTTTAAGGGGATGTAAATGGCTTAAGCCATAAAATTATATCAACACAAATAAGGACTTTGCCTCCTTGGGCTTAAATTCCCTAAAACAAGTCAAACAAATATTTTTATGATCCATTATACTTTTTAGCCTATATAGGTAAAAGTTTTGGGCAAAAAAATGTAATGGATACAACGAAATTACTAGCTAGAGTCATCATTGAACATAATGACCATACCATTACAAATAGCTATGATGGTGTGTAAAATATTAGTTCGAATGTATGCATAGACATTTAAAATTAGTACGATTTTAAATTTTGATATCTTATGTATAGACATGATCAACCAATCAATTTATTCAAAAACTTAATTGTACCTATTAAACACCAGATGCTAGGATAGTAAAAAATAAAACATTGCTCACTTTCTTTGAACGTTTTAAATTTTTTATATAAAAATAATTCGTGAACTAAATATTTCTTTTCAAAAAAATGGAGACTCATCACTGTCACTACTCTCTTTCTCTTTCACTCCCCATCTTCTCTCAATCAAATTTCATCACATGAATCAAAAAGATATGATATAAAATTAAAAAAAAATTTTAAAAAAAACGTTGGCTCTCTAGTTGGACGGTGGTAGCTGAAGAAAAAAAGGACGGTGGCAAACGGTGGCTCTGAAGAAACTAGATTTTTTAATTTACCACTTAAAAGTAGTTCTTTTTTTCTCATAATTATTTAGTCCTAATTTTGAACCCAAAATGTCATATGTAATCCGTCAATTCATTGTTTTGTTACAATATTGGTGAGTGTGTTATAAAAATATCTAATAGGTACTCCCTACGTTTCTTTTTAGTTCGTCACGTTGCATTTTTTGATAGTCAATTTAATTAATTTTTAAATTTAAATTAAATTATATTAACTCGACATTTATCCATAAAAAATTAGATATTCAAAAAATTATACAAAAATACTACAAAGTGACAATTTTTTTCATTTCAAAAATATATCTTTAAAACGTTAGTCAAAGTTCATATAATTTGACTATCAAAAAAAAAAAAATATGGCAACTAAAAAAACGAAGGGAATAATAATTTTTGAATTAATTGAGTATTCACTCTTGTATAAAGTATCTAATATCTAATAAAAATTCGTGTATTGTCTTTAGATGTCTCCACATATATTGAGCTAAACAAATTAAAAGATTTACTAGTATTCTAAAAATCTTTTTCATTCGAGAGAGCGCTATAGTAAGTTGACTAAATCTACTAACCTAACTAGTTTATTAAGAGTCGTATTATTTTAAGCAGCCTGAAAACTAAATTCACAGCTATTTTTGTCTCTATTTACACGTGAAAAGAGGCGGAAAATTTTGAAAGAAAAAGGGGTTATTATATATGATGACTTGTGACAACCTCACTTTTAACATACATATAATATATACCCAAAGAACAAAACGCTTCTAAATCCCTATAACTTCTTTTATAAGTAGTTGAATTTCAAAATTTAAATAATTTGTGGCCACAAGTAACTTTCAATTTTCAATATCACATGCTTCAATAAATAGTATTCAAGCTAAGTAAAAAATATGAGTTGTGTATGTTTTATACAAAAATAAAATCCATTGTTGATGATTAATAAAAATGTGATCTTTCAATAACTATGTTACTACTGTTAGATAAAATAGCCACACAAATCTAATAAACATATAAAAATTTCTACCGAGAAAAAAACTAGCATAATTTTTATTCCACAGAAACGAAAAAATTCCTATGGAAAAAGTGTTTTTTTTTTTTCTTTATGATAGTACAAGGTGAATTGCACCGACTAACAAAGTCACGGGTACAATAACTTATGGTGTATGGTGTTAATTAAAAACTATAACAATTTGAAAGGATGATGTTAATTACTCTTAATAAATGATTAAAATTTCAATAGTACATGTTTAGTGGTGATAAAATTATGATTAAAAAAGAAAGAATGAAAATGAAAGAAAGCGAGAGATATAAATAAAAAATATTTAAAAAAAAACAAAAAATAAAAGAAAGAACAAAAGCACCTCTAGTAAGGGTCCCATGCATTGTCTCCTTAGTGGACTGAAAGATGTGATTTTCATCTCTCTTTTTTTCTACAAACTGCACCCTTCCATTTTCTTTCCCTTATTCAGTATCCTCTTTCCAAAAAAATTAAAAATTAAAAAAAAATGAATCCTTCTACCATAGTCATGACAAAGGAACTGCCCGCTGGATCGTCACGATCCGGCGGTGAACAGTTACAAAATAATCCCGCACCATTGAGTCGGTACGAGTCACAAAAAAGGCGAGACTGGAACACTTTTGGTCAGTACTTGAAAAATCAAAGACCACCCGTTTCGTTATCACTGTGTAATTGCAATCATGTTCTAGAATTCCTTCGGTACCTAGACCAGTTCGGGAAGACTAAGGTTCACTTGCACGGATGCGTGTTTTTCGGACAACCTGATCCACCAGCACCTTGTACTTGTCCTTTAAGGCAAGCTTGGGGTAGCCTTGATGCTTTAATAGGGAGGCTTAGAGCTGCTTACGAAGAACACGGAGGGCCACCGGAGAATAATCCGTTTGGAAATGGCGCGATTCGCCTTTATTTGAGAGAGGTAAAAGAGTGTCAAGCTAAGGCAAGAGGGATTCCTTACAAGAAGAAGAAGAAAAGGAAGATCAATAATAATTCAATTAAGTCCATTGGTGCTGGTGCTAGTGCGGGTGCTGATCAACACAAGAATTTGATGCAAGCAAGCTAAATCGATCATATGGGTAAGTAATTTTCTTTGTTTTAGATCAGTATGGTAAATTATATGTATCATATATATATATGGACTTACTTCAATTTTAATTTGACTCTATTTCCTTACCGTATTCGTATAAACCTTATATGTATAAGTTACAAAGAATCGAATGATTTGCTTATTTCTATGAAGTTTGTTGTTGTAATATCAACATCTTTTCTTGAAAAGTAAAATTAGAAGAATTATAAGTACAAGTGATATTTTTATTATTGCCAAAGTGCAACTAATTTTCGATTAGACCTTGATGTCAAAGGTCATTTACTAAATCAAAATCCCTAAAACCCTGATCTTTATGGTCATAGTGAAGCAATTGAATTTGAGGAATAATATAGGAAAATTTCATCTCTATTTTCATTAATATTTGGGAGTATATGTATAGTAGGGTATGAATAGTGCATATTCTAGTAATCTTAGTATATAACAAATCTCTCTCATATTTCTTCCATTCTCTCTCTCTCTCATATCATGCAAAAACAGTTTATTAATTTCATAATTGAAACTTTTATTCTTCTAAATTTTGTAATCTTTTCAATATTTCTTGGCCCTTAAGAGATTTGGCAAGATTTTGTGTCTTAATGAGAAAACTATGTGATGGTTAGTTGGTTACTCTATATATATAGTTAGAGTAATTTTTGAAGTGGAAACAAAACTTATATTGTCTTGGACCATTTTAAATAATATAATTAATATAATTAAAAGAATCTTCTGTACATCACCAACAATCATATATGTATAATCATTACTACAAAAAGTTCCAAACGAATATACAGATAATATATATAAGCAGACATATTATGCTTGCCTTTTGTACGTAGGTTTTAGCATCAAGCCTTTTTCGTATTATTTGTCTGTAAATAGTCATATTTATTACTGTTAATTAAGAATATATTTTCAAGGTATACCTTGCTAGTTAGTCCTTTGTAGCTTGTTATGTTCAACTTCCTACTTAGGGAATGTCTCTCTTCTTCTTTGGGACTTTTATAACCTACACCCTTCTCGGAACATCTGGTGTATGGACAATTTAATATTGGGGGCCCAACATCAGGAAACAAGAATAACAGTTCCTCAACATCTGATGCATGAACAATTTAATATGGGGCCCAATATCATGAAACAAGAATTGGAATAGACTTTGCTCTCATACAATTTAAATATAAAATAGATCTTGATTGCATAATTTAACTTCAAAAACTAGCTCATGAGAGGATGATTGTCCAAGTCATACCAAAAAGACCGCTCATCCCTTAAACCACTGATGTGAGACTCTTCACATTCAAAATATATATATGAGATCTTTTGTAAATTTCAATTCTTTTTTCCCCTCGGATTTCTAAGTAAACAGCCTAATCACACCATTCTTCCATAGAATATGAGTTTACTACTGCACCTTAAGTTATTATACAATAATACCTGGATTCAAAAGTCAATTTTTTAGTGAATTTCTTAATATATATAGAGAGAGTCTGGGCAAAAGCTATTGGGTTCTCGTGAATTCATATCTTGTTCTGCCTCTAGTGTCCCCGTCTTCATTTGTTGTTTCATGTTTGAAGTGTGTATTGGGGTTTATTATGCATAGTCCCCTCACATTGCGGTTTTTTAGGGGGGAAAAATGTACCCGAGGCTAAGGTGTTCATTAATTTTTTTTGTGTAATTTGAAAGTAATTGTGAGTAAATTAAGTGACATTATATTCTATATGAGGTAAACATACATTTTCTCTGTTACTTTGATTTATTTCGATGGTTTCTTATATTTTTAGTGGTTTTCTTGATGGAATTTAATTTCTGCGTCATTATCATTTTAGTTTTAGTAATTAAAGCATTGAGACTTCTATAATCTCTTTTTTTCTTTTGGAGTTTTACATCTTTTATGGGATGAGAACATGAACTCCTTACATGGTCTCGAATAATCCTTTCCTAATAAGCTGAGGTTGATTTAGGCTTAAAGTCTATCCCTGACATTTTAACATATCATGGTAATGTTAAGTTTTCTTGATGGACTTCCTTCAACTTTATCATTTTATAATTAGCTTTAGAAATTTAAGCATAGGAACTTATTTCTACATACCCGATCATTTTCCTAGCTCATTAAACGTCCAAATAAAGTAATTGTTTTCTATTTATGTGAACATTTTTTACTAAGCACGTATTTTTTTAAAAGAATTTAAAAATTGTTTGGTATTTGTGGTCTAAATTCTTAAATATGACATGATGATATTTATGTAGTTATAAGAGCTTCTCATCAAAGGATACTTAAGTGGAAAGTTTTATTTAAATAGTTTCCAGATACTCCATTTTGAAGAAAAATTGACCTGGTGAATTTTTACACAACATGTTATGATGATCATTAGGGTTTGTGCCAAATTTTGAAGGATCACTAAGATCTGGCCACAAATCGCCAGAATTTTAGTCATGAATTCCAAAAAATTGTTATGATCCCTCAGGAATTGACAAGAAATCCTAACAAATCACCATAACTTGTTGCTTATTCTTGATCAATATCAAATAAGAAATCCTAACGAATCACCATAGAAACAAAGGCAAATTTGCATTGAGCATGTCTCTGCGCTTTCGTTAAAATACTCCATTTAATTTTAGGGTATGAGGACAAGATATTTATCACTAAATTCCATGTTAAGTTGAGTTATATTTAAAATTAGTTGAACAATTTATGAAAGTTAAAAAATTTACTGAAATGATTTATGAAGTTGCAACTGCTAAACTCACCTTCTCTATCACATTGAAAAAAATTATTCCTCTCAAAAAATATTTGTATACGAGATTTCGGAAAATACTAATTCTAATATAAGAAAATCTGATTTTCGTTTTAAAGGGAAAAAAAATGAACCTCATACAGCCCACAAAAATAACATACTGTAGTATGTACTTTATGTTCTTAGATGATGGAAAAGGAGATAGTGTTTATAAATCACTATGTATTTTCTTCAAAGATTCATTCTCCAATTTATTGATGCTTCGAAATGATAGTTTATAACTTTTAGTTTTTTCCAATTGACAATTTGTACATACTAAAAAAAATTATGAAAAATTACCTAACTACACATCTTTACTTACCATATTTTCTATTATTCCCTACCATTTTAAAAAATTACTAAAATTCCTTTTTTTAAAATTCTCTTCTTTCCAGATACATAACTTTCAATCTTTCCATAAAAAAAAAAAAAAAAAAAAAAAAAAAAACTTTCAATCTTTCAACTTCACTATTTTCTCCCTTTTTTCTTTCCTCTAATCACTCCACTATATTACCAGTTACCTTCATCAATCCTTTATTTTGAATTTTAAATATTCTCTCTCTGATTAATAATTTAAAGTTAATCAAAAGGTAGTTCTTTATTTATTTTTTTCTTTCCAATTCTTTTTTTTTTTTACAGATGAATCATGTGAATATTGGGGTAATTTTTCATACACAAAGACAAGTGTTTTACTGTTAGAGAGATGATTAGAATGTAGACTCAATAAACCACCTGTATATGGACATGACAAAACAAACATGGAGAAAATTAGGACAAAAACGAAGTATAAAAAGTGTCACTTATATATATGGGTATGTATCATATGTATGTGCAGTACTATTTTATAACTAAATCATTATTTATCATATTCATAATTTTTTTTTGTATATGATACATAGCTACACCAAATTATACGGGCATGATACATAAATATTAATTTATACTAAATGTATCAATCTCAAACCAAACAACTTATGGACAACAATTACATGTTTGATGTATCCCGTAACAATACAATACTTATCAATTTAAACGAGATACATAAACAGTAATGTATCATGCTCAATTTTTTTAGATATAATAAGTAAATTCGAATTTATACTAAATGTATCAATTACATAGCAACTACCACATGATAATGTATCGATCTCAAATCTAACATCTTATGGGCAACAATTACTTATTTAATGTATCTTGTATGTACAATACTTATCAATTTAAACGAGATACACAAATAATAATGTATCATGCATTAATTTTTTTAGATATGATATGTAAATTCGAATTTATACTAAATGTATCAATTACATAGCAATTACCACACGATAATGTATCGATCTCAAATCTAACATCTTATGAACACAATTATTTATTTAATGTATCTAGTATAAATACAATATTTATCAATATAAACAAGATACATAACTAGTAAAATGCTAAGTAGCAAAGATATTCATAATGCATCATAAGATAAAGGGTATGTGACGGTAACAATTTACAAGCACTTAAATTGCTTTGGCTTAGAACTATGAGCTATGTTTGAAGCTTTAATTATCTACAGACTACAATAGAGAAAATTAAACAAGTCATCAGTGGTATTGGTGGTCGAGTTATGGCGTCTTGTGGTTCCCCTACTGTTGATTCCTCTTCAAAACAGGACAAAGAAAATAGTGCAGAAACAAACATAGTCATCCAAATTTTATTTTTTTCGATAATTTTGAATCAAAATTGAAAGGATCTTCAATAAACTAGGAGAAGAATTTTGAATCTCAAAATTTCAACAATTTTGAATCAAAATTGAAAGGATCTTCGATGAACTGGAGAAGAAAGAATCTTGAATCTCAATTTTTTTTTACAATCTTGAATCAAAATTGAAAGGATCTTCGATGAACTTGAAGATTCAAAAGGAAATCGTTTGCCCAACAACAATTTCATCACTTTTGTATTCTTCATAACTCACCTCGCTTACCCAAAATTTCAAAAGAAGTTTTTTAATCAAATCTGAAAGGTTTCTTCGTTGATGGGGGAGCAATTTGAAGTTTTGAATTTCTTTGTTCTAATAGGATTTGCCTATGTATGATTGAGAGTAAGAAGAAACGTAAGCATAATTTATGGGATTTAATTAATTTTCAAATTTTTTTTTCTTTTTAGCGCAATAGAAAGATTCTTCTTGTATTAGAATTAATGTATCCGGATGGTGAATTAATGTATCCAGATGATGAATTATGTATCCAGAAGGTACAAATTTTAAGGGATTATTATAATTAGAAAAAGAGTAGGGATAGAATGTAATTTACTCTTTACACTATGAGATTTAGGTAAGTTATACAAAAATTATTATCCAACTACTGATTTTGATAAATTTATTTGAATGCAAAAAGTTAAAGATCTTGAACTTGGATATATAATTTCCTGAACTTTGATGCCAAATTGAATATGTTTGCTTTTCAATTTGTACAATGTTAGAGAATTCATTGTTATTTGAGCCCTTGTTATTAGTAAAACATGTGAATTAACAAAAGTTACAGAAAGAGAGGTATTTGAACACTCAACTAAGGTAATCTAAAGATACTTGGTAAGTCGAGAACTTTTGATGCCTCTTGCTCCATGTACAAAATTTTAAGTTCAACAAACTTTACTTTGACCTTGAAGGTTCACCTATGGGGTAACTTAGGGTCAAAATTTTAAGTACACCCATTCCATAGTTATATGAATATAATTCCTGAAGATATATATACTCTTAGGTCTTAGCCCATATGATCCTTTTGCAAAGGGTCTCACACTATTAAGATTTTTTTCATCCACTCAGGCTTTCACCTCTCGTTGTGGTGGGGGGTTGGACCCGTACCCTTACCTTGGATATTATTTAATTAAAAGAATACAAAAGGAGATCTAACCTTTATAATTGCGGAGAGGCTTCAGGAAAGCAATAAGCTCAAATTTAAAGATAGACAAAAGAAACTATCATTTATATAAGATAACCGGAGGTTTTAGAGTTCGATTGCACAATATAATGTACATTCAATTTTTCAGAAGACTGAGTAACATCTCCATGAACCATAACAAAGTGAATGATCAGGGAGGATTAAAAGATTGTTCAACTGTTGTAAGTTGCTTCCTTTTTTCTTTTTTCTATTTTTACTTTCCACGTGGGACTTTGTTCACACACATACGTAACGTCCCTCTTGAACTAAGTTCCACATAACCCATTATCATTCATGGGTGAATTGACAAATTGCAATCAATTGATGCAAAGACGAGTGAGATAGAGCTAGACTAGTTGCATTTAATTTGTGGAAGACATAAAGAGATGAACAAAAGAAGTATATATCTTTTCACTGTTTCAGCCGTTCTCAACATTATTCTTTTTTTTTTAACTCGCACGTCTAAAATATGAAAGTAGAGAAAATAAAAGATTAAGAATGAAGATATTTGGAATAAGGTGGGAGTGTACTCAGTGGTAAATAAGATGAAGGAGGCAAGGTTGAGATGACTCGGGCATGTGAAGAGAAAATGCAAAGATGCCTCGATGAGGAGGTGAGACTCTGGCTATGGTGGATATGAGAAGAGGTTAAGGTAGGCCAAAGAAGTATTAGTATGGGGAGAGGTGAATAGATTAGACATGGCACACATATGTAGCTTACCGAAGACATGCCCCTAGATAGGAGGATTAGGGTAGAATTAAAGTTAATATGCATAGTCGAGTGTTGTCTAGTTTTCTGTATCATTATTGTTACTATTATTCTAATTATACTGTCTTATTCTTTGATTTTATTACTTTTAGTTGTTTTATTTGCCTCGATTATCGTATTATTTTATTGTTGATTGTTCTCGTCTACATTAATGTCAGCATAGTTTGTTTCACTATTGTATTTCCTTTCAATACTTGGTTTTAATATGCTTTATATGAGTCGAGAGTCCATCGAGATCAATTTCTCTACCTTCATAAGGTAGGGATAAGGCTCCTCAGACTCCACTTATGGAATACACCGGATATGTTGTTGTTGTAAGTACTCTTCAAATTCTACTGACAATTTATACAGATATATCTAGTTTATTTATATCTAGCCACTGCTATAATCAGTTATATTGTATTGATAGTATAAAATTTCTTTATTGTTTGGGACGGATGGAGTAATGAACATTCAATGTTGAATTGTTTAATGTTTTTTCTTTAATTTCATCTTTTTGTTTTTCTGGATATTTCTTACTTTATGCTTACCAAATTTATTGCAGATATATAGGGTGGTCACATGAATTGGATATATCTTAAGTAGATATATAGAAGATGATGCTGCCTGCCACAAGACAAATATGTACCTCAATATACTAGCTATCTAGCTAGTTAAGTTTTCTTATTAAGTTATTATTATTATATTATATATATACATACTGAAGTCTTAGTCTTTAATAACTTAGTTAGATAATCAGTTTCTTTCAATCAAATAACTTCTTTTGGAAATTTGTTAAAGGGATTTCTCCTCTGCTGTAAATTAAATTACTTCTCAGCTATTTTTATAAATATACTTTGCATCAATTTCAGCAGGAGTCATATATAATAGTTGTAGTATTTCAGTTTTTTCTCAGCACTTGGTTCTTTCTTTCTTTCTTTTCTTATATATAATAAGAGTACAATTCTTTTGTGGATCTGTAGTATGTATTGATCCAGGGCGGAGCCACCGTTCGAGTTACAATTTCAGTAGAACTCAAAAACATTAGCTCAAACTCTGTATTTGTATGTAAATAATCTATCCAGAATCGAACAAGTAAAAGCAATTGTGATTCAAAATTCATAAACTAAAAGTTTTAACTCTGCATGTGTATTTTGTGGAGCATGACTTATAACAAATGGCCAAGAAAGATATGCATTTTTTTGGGGGGGACTTCTCTTTTCTAAATTAATAGATTCTGCAGGTACATTAAGTGCATTTTTTATTCATCATATTTTGACAAAAGTTACATTATTATTACTGAAATTTAAAAAAAAAATACAAAATGCTTGCTTGATATAAATACAAATCAGTAATAACTTCATCTACTTTGAGATCTTGATGTAGCCAACATGGGAGGAATTTTCCACTTTAACCAAAGCCCCTAGCTCAGGTACAACCAAGCACTTTGATGACTCTTGTTTGTAGAAAATGCCCACACATTTGCAATCTTTGTTGCACCTATTTTTGCATTCACTTATTTTCATAGGCCCAACTCCATTATAATCACTAGTAAAATGTTCAACTCCTTCCACCTTATAATAGTCCACATTTAATCCTCCCCTACATACTGGCAACTTTGGTGGTGCACATCCCTTACTCCACCCAATCAAGCCTCGAGGGCTCGGACACGCCACACACTGGCTGTCCTCGCAAACGCCTGATGACCCACACCTCCTCGGTAGCTTGCATTCACTTTTTCCATTGTTGTCCCTATCGAGAAGTCGATATGTGACTTCCCATGCTAGCTCCCCAATCAACATTTGGTTCATAAGTGTACATTCTTAAATTACCATCCATATCAACTCTAAACATAGTGTATGTACTATTGTATTTGGGCCTAGTAAATATAGATGTGCCAGAGCTAGGAGAATTGGTCATGTTGATCCTAAATCCTAGCTCAAAAGCATAATTTTCACCATATTCTGGCTCACAATAGAAATCAAAATTGGCTAAAGAGCCTTTCCCATTACCAAAATCATCTGATTTGAAATATGGTAAAGGCTTTTGTGAATTTACACTTGTATAATACATGGCCCAATGTCTCCCTTCTAGGACAAAACTAAAAGGTCCATCAACAGGTTCTTTACTGGACTTTCTACTAACAATCTTAGATGGGCCTTTAGCCCTTAAACTTTGGCCCACCAAAAGTGTATCCGTTGGGTGATCAAAACTTTGCCAAACAAATCTATCATTTTTGTCATGTAAAACCAAGTTGCCATTAGGCAAAAGTTTTAGCCCAGTTACACCTTTGTTGACAGTATTGGTATGCCAAGCTACCGTGCCATCGACATCAGTTAGTACCAAACGTTAGAGTGGCGTTTTCGCGGACAGGCTTACCACGATTAGCCTCCCAGACCCATCGCATAATGGACTCAGATCTACGATGACCCATTCGTAGCCCAAGTATGAAGGTGTTTGGAGTAGAATTGAAGAAACAAAGGGTGAAAGGGAAGTTGACAATGTCCAACACACGATAATCTGCAAAATATTCAACGGAGTATTCGCCAAATGAGCCTTCATTTATGTACTTGAAGGTTTTGGAAGGAGGAACATTAGCTAATGTTACTATGAATAAGGAACAAAGTGTTATTACAAGCAAAGAAGAATGTGAAGACATTGTTTTTTGTTTTGTGAATGAACAATTTTTGAGTTACTATATTTATACTAATAAAAAATTGTTTAATGCTATATCTTATCCAGTGGATCAACATACCCATGTATTTGACAAGGCAATTGTTGACTTTGACAAATTCATCATTGATCAAACTTAAACAACACACTTTTGAATCCACTATTAATTAATTTCTTTTCACAAATTAATGGTTTTAGACCTTTTGGTTCTGGTCAATGAACCAGTTATATATAACTTTTTATTTTAAAAAGAAATCCTTATTGGAAGAACATTAATGGCTAAAGTTGGATCTAGCTATAGAAGCATCCACGCATGGTTGACATTTAAATTATACTATATACTAGTGATGGCTAGCTATGTGCTTACGTTATATAGTCCTGGTACTTATTAATTAGTTGGATGACATTAATGTTCAATTTAATGGAGTTCATCGTACGTTTTCTTAAGAAAATATGTCGAATCATGCTGTTGAACTTTTAATTGCTCTACAATACAAACATTCAAATTTTCTCAATCCTTTAATAGTGATATATGTAGGCGGCAAAGTTCATGCAGTTTGGTTTATTTTCAAAGCGAAATCAATATTAAAAAATTTAGATATGTGAAAACTATATGAAAAATACTATGAATTATAGTGATATGATGAAAAAACACATTTTAAAATGTTGGTCTAAAGAAACGTACGGAGGGAGTAATTTGTAGAGATGGAATATAATTATCAAAAACATAGGGAACCCTACAAGTATTTGGATGTACATATAAAGTTGGCCTGTAATTCTGTGTGGTACACTTTTTGTGCCATCAAATATTAGCTGTGAAAGTTTTTCAGTGAAATTTAGTGTATGCCATTTGGTTGGTCAAGGGATACTGTTGCATGTACGTAGATCAGACAACTTTGATGAGATCGAGTGGTCCTTTAGAGCGCTGCACATTTTGTTTGAACAAGTAATTTGAATTTCTTAAATTACATTTTTTATTTTCTCATAAATATAAAAACTCCATACTATGTGAAAACTATCAATTGTAGTATATATAGCTGCTAATATATCTGCACATATTTATACAAGCATGGAAACATTGAATATGTAGGTATAAATTATATACATATTAGTAACTAGTAAGAAAGGACCACACAAGAAATGGGAGTCATAATATATGAGTTATGACACTTTTTTTTTTTGGAGAAATTAGTTATATCGATCTACCACGTACGTCTTTAATTTCTACACTTTCGTGTAAAAGGAAGCCATCATTGAGTATGCTTTTCTTAATTATTAATTATATGTATATAGGTCTACGTATTGTAAAAGGTTCATGATAATCATATTGTTTAAAGCAATTAATGTTCTTCTGTCGCACTTTGGAAGAAAATATAGTTTTTAATGGCTGGAGTCTATAGTGACCTTAATCTTTTGCACTAGCATATACAAAAATATACACAGTGTGATCTGTCGAAGCCAAATTTATTTTTCATAAGGTTAGTTGAGTCACGTACAACGTGATGTCCAATAAAACACAAGGAAGTTTACAAAAAAAAAAAAAACATGTTTTTTCGAAATTGAACTCTAGTCTAAACATGTTTGGCCATGAAGTACAAAATTCAACTTATTTCTAAGAATTTGAAAACAATAAAAAAGTGTGGCGCCATAAATTTTTCACTTTAAAATAAATATTTTTTTAAAAAAATTTCACAATGAAACATTGTCAAAGGCCCGCTTAATTTAACTATTCATCCGTAAAGAAAAACAGGGAAATTTATATAAAATTACGTTACCAAGATATCTTCTTCTTCTTCTTTTTTTAAAAAAAGGTACAATTTCAGTAAAATAAATCAAGGTGCCTATTGGGGTCTTTTCAGGGAATGGAGTGTGGGGGAGAAGAAGACAATTTCAATAAGTAAGAGAAATCAGCAGGGCCTATTTAATTTGTGCCCTTCACAACTGTGTTGGGATACTAATTTATTAGAAAACCCTAGAGAAAATGATCAAAATGGTCTTTGATGCATTGGGGTTGTTTTATTTTGGTCCTTAATATATTCTAGGTGATTGAAATAGTCCTACATGTATGATAAAATGTGTTCAATTTAATCTTTTATCCTAAACTTAACAATTTATCCCCAAAAACTGTTAAATATAACTGTGGGACCCATATAATTTACAAAATTCATCATTTTTACTATTTTTATTATCTCAAAGAAAGAGTTTCATGAATTTTAAAACATCATTTTCTCTAACATCTAACCACACAATTACAAAATAATTATTCTAAAAAGGTTTAATGAAATGGATAGTCAATGAAATGGATCGTCAAGTAAAAGGAAAGGAACAAAGAGAGAAAAAGAGGCAACTTTTTCATCAAATTCCAATAAAAGATCCATCAGTTTTCCACGCAGATCACATCCAGCTATACAGAATATTGAAGAGAAGCTTAACAAGCTTAAAACTTGGGAATTATCTGCTTCACCAACTGCACAAGCTGTTTATAATGGTCTAGTTGGTTTTGGGGAGGTGCATAAGTGTATGTGTGATCTTCTAAACTTGCCCCTGACACTTCAATCCCTTTCTCAGTGCCAAAATAAGAAATGGGTCGATGAAATCTTGGATAAATCTGTTTCTTGATATTTCTTGACGTTTCATTTCATTCAACCTTTTTACAATAATTATTTTGTAATTGTGTGGTTAGATGTTAGAGAAAATGATGTTTTAGAATTCATGAAACTCTTTCTTTGAGTTAATAAAGATGATAAAAATAGTGGATTTTCTAAGTTATGTGGGCCCACAATTATATTTAACAGTTTTTGGGAGTAAATTGTTAAGTTTAAGGTAAAAGACTAAATTGAACACATTTTGTCATACATGAAGGACTATTTCAATCACCTAAAATATATTAAGGACCAAAATAAAGCAACCCCAATACATTAAGGACCATTTTGATCATTTTCTCGAAAACCCTACAACAACAAAAAATTCTCCAAAATAGTGTCTCCTATGACGAAAAAATTAAGTATAAAGTACGGAAACCTAATAATTTGGGCATTAATTACATTCTATTTCGAAAGTTTTTCAAATTACAATAATATTGAATTTTTCAAAATTCGTGGATACATTGCTCCTTCACCCGATACACAACAAACGATATATAAGTTATGTATCAGATACATAATTATAAACCAGATTCATACTGATTTAGGTTTGAAATAATTGAAGTTTTTTTTATCAACAATAACATTTGTACCATACATTATACACAAAGAAAATTGTAATGTATCTGATGGAGGTGGAATGATGTATCAGGATGTTAAGAGAGAGAAGGAAAAAGGGGAATTTTTGTAATTAATTTTAATAATATGAATTTTTAGAGATTATGCTATCTTAAATCGTTTAATTACGTAATTTTCCCAAAAAATAAGGGAAAATGCATAAGTACCCCCCCAGCCTATACCCGAAATCCCAGAGACACACCTAACCTTTACTAATGTCCTATTACCCCCCCGAACTTATTTTTTAATTAATTGTTTACCACTTTTCG
>NC_064293.1:34834335-34886712 GCF_019186545.1 Solanum stenotomum
TTTTTAAATTGCCATCATCAAGGTTTGTCACCCGATGTTAGGGGTCTGGCTAGACCCACATCTTTCCCATTCATTCAATATAATTTTATTTTATTTATAGATTAAAAAATATTATAACTTTGTTAATATATTTTTAGTTAGTTTATAGTTTTCAATGTTTATATACTTTATTTCAAAAAAATATATTTTGTACTCATGTGAATTTTACCGTCTTTACGAAAATTTCTATTCATTTAACGTTTCTTAAGTTTAGCTTATCACACAGGTAGGTGAAAATATATTTGATCTCTTTTTCAAACACCGTTAAGTTGTAAAAAACCGAAAAAAACCAAAAAAAAAAAAAAAAAAAACCGAAAGAACAGACTAAAACCGAAACCGAAAAAACTGACGTTGCGTGGTTTGATTTGATATTTAGATTTAATAAACCGACATAATTGGTTTAGGTTTTTTTTAATGAAAAACCAAACCAAACCGACCTATGTACACACCTACTTCTAAGTCATCAAGAATCGTGGTTGAGTTCAAAGGTTAGTTTTTTCTTGATTTTATTTTGTTAGCTTTTCGATGAAAGGAGCAATTTAACTTATGATAATGGAGGTTTTTTTTCCAAACATGAAGAACAATAATAAAGAAGAAGACAATTGAGTTAATATTTATTTTTTTCAAGTTTATTTTAACACATGACCAATTTTTATTGGTCAGTGCTGTCTAAAAGCTGCACCCACGCGCCTAACATAGGTGAAATCACGGACTCAGCCACGTAGGCCGAAAAGTGGTAAACAATTAACTAAAAAATAAGTTCGGGGGGGTAATAGGACCTTAGTAAAGGTTAGGTGTGTTTCTGGGATTTCGGGTATAGGCTGGGGGGGTACTTATGCATTTTCCCAAAAAATAATTATGAAATCTTTCTTGAAAATCTTTTTTAACATTTTTTTCCCTTCTGAATTGTATTCCCTGAGTACTTCAGTTTGTAATAATTTAGAAACACAATCAGTACTTGCATGGTTGTAAATGAAAGCGACGAGTCATATAGGAGCTAAAGACAATACCAGAAACTCTTACACAAATAAAGATATGAGCAAATACAAAGCTATTTTTTTTGGTAATAAATACAAAGCTATTTATTACTACTATCAAAGAAAAACGACCAAACATCCAAATAAAACTATCGATACTTATTTGGTAGAAGGATAAGGGATAACTAATTTCAATTTTAATTTCAGAATAAGTTCATTTTATATTCGATTGAAATAAAATCATGGAATAATTTATTTTGAAATTAGTTATTTTGGAATTATAATGTTATTTTTATCCACATTAAAAATAAAATAATAATTCTTAAATAAATCTTGAAATAATTTAATCACCAATCAAACGAGCCCTGCCAATTACATACTACTACCTAATTCATGGCTAGTTAGGGCTCAGGCAGCCAAATTCATTTGTTA
This sequence comes from Solanum stenotomum, assembly GCF_019186545.1. NCBI lineage: Eukaryota > Viridiplantae > Streptophyta > Magnoliopsida > Solanales > Solanaceae > Solanum > Solanum stenotomum. The sequence goes on from NC_064293.1 coordinate 34,835,784, forward strand.
GGTTGTTGCTTGCATCCTAAACTATTAATGTTGGTCCGTCCTTGAGAAATGGAAAGAAAAAAAAAAAAAAACTCATACTAGAGACTTTCTTTAATTTTTAATCAATGTAGAAAAAAATGATACTTACTTTTATTATAATTTAACTTTAAATTATTTTTATTTTTATGAAATAATTTATAGTCACACAAATATTATAATTTATTATTATTTCTTACCACAAATTTCAAACACATTTCTTTCATTCTTAAGTTAATTTCATAATATTCAGTAAAACATCTCGACGATATAAAGGAGCAATATTTTCTTATCTAGCTGTATCAAAACTAAATTAAGTACATCTCATATCCTCAAGCTCCTTTGAATTTTTGCCCTTCTCTGGAAAAAATTATTCATTTTAAATAAAGTTTGATTATACATTTGGTTGGTTTTTGAAAAGTTTCTTGAAGATGAGTTTAGTTTTAAAAAGTGTTCTTGACATTTATCAGGCAATTTTTTTTCACACTCGATTTTTTTTTAATTTTCTTTCAAGTTAAATACGACATATTTAAATATGACTTCAACTTTGAAATATTTTTTTCAACTTTTTGTTAAATACTATTTTGGTTCAAACATCAAACTTTTATGTTCAAAGATAGATAAAACTTCAATATGCTAACATATCATCAACCAAATATAACATAAATTTTATTTTAGATTTAATTCTAAATTTTCTACTAAACTTAAAATTATCTGATTGATAACCTCTCAAATGAATAAATTAGTCTAAAATTAAAAACACAAGATGATTTAGACCACGCATCAAACAGCTAAATAAATGTTCGACTAATGAAGATAAGAAGTCACAAGATTATTAGAGTAGATTATAAACTTAGCTTCATATGTTCTATTAATAATAGGCTGCTCTCTAGGCTCTAGATTTAACCAATTCCAATTGATGGTATATAGAGAAAAATTTGAGGTACTATGTAATTTGTATTAATTCCCTCTGTTTCTATTTATATATCACAATTTTTTATTTCACGTACATTAAGAAACTAAGGAAATTTACTATTTGACTCTTATTTAAATTTTTTTGAAGTCAACTTTTCAATCAATAAATATCTTGAATCCGTTCTTACTGGTCTCATATCTGCTGCTCGAGACAATAGGGGGCTAAAAGATCAACTACTTTAATTCCTGTTTCAAAAATAGATAATTTTGTATCCAACTGTATAAAGGATTCCCCCGGGGAGCTACTTGAATACCAGGTGGCACATGTCCTGGTTCTGGTTCTGGCTGATCCACCGACGTGCCCGTTTTCGTAGATTTTTCCCATGATTCCAAGAGGACATCAATCTCAAAATGATCTTCTTCAAACTCAGCCCCGCTTGCTTGCCCATATAAATGTTATGAAAGACGGGTCTTCCTAGTGGGCTCGTCGTCACTAGGCAATCATCTTTGATCCTGATCGGCCGACCTTTCCGATCCCGATGCTCCTACCCACTTCGGGATACCATAGCATGTCGGGAATAAGGGGGGACATACTGGACGTAACCACTCCCTTGTTTTACTTTGATTAATTGATTTGACCAATTAACATGATTTATTTACTTCATTTTTCTATGTTGGTCAAATGTATATTTTCAAGGCTAATAACTCACAAGGGTAAAATAGAAAGAATATTATAATTTATCCATTGATTTTATGAAATGACAAGTATTATGGATCAATTATTTATAGTAAAAATGACATATAAAAAAAAACGGAGGTAGTATTGTACTAACATCGGAAATGAAAGTAATGATAATAGATGTATGGTTCCTTTCATTATATTTTTCTCGGATCTCAGACAGCTATTATCTTTCTGAAATTATGTATATAATGGAGTATTATTATTATTATTATTATTATTGGTAGAGTTACTTTAAATGTTTAGTTAATTAATAAAATAAGTGTCTGAAACCTTATCTTTTAACCTATAAAAAACTTTAAAGAAATTGAATAGCATGTGCTACTACTCTTTAATTTATATTTATTTGGATTATTTTATCCCATATTTTTCTTCCTTTACTTTTTTGATAATAGTAGGGGCCAATTTTGACCTCAGTATTAATTACCATATAATAGCCGTAATAAATAAGTATAGAAGCTTGAAAATCTTCGGTAAAAGGAAATTGTTTTTAACGTTTTGAGTTTAAGTTCAATTTCAAGTTCAAGAATATAGTGTAGATTGTAGTAATTAATGAACTGAATTAAGATAAAAATATCAGGTAATTTTCTTAATTTCTGTCTAGATCTTTGTAAACAGAACAGTCTAATATATGTACCAGTGAAAATAATAGATTTTGTAAAATTAATCCGTTTTTTTTAACGTCAAACATATATCGTAGGCTTTGGAATATTTTGGGGCCCTTGACCTTTATGTAAATGGCCTGACAATAATTATTACTGTACTGCTATTACTACAATTTATTTAAAATATTTTGGACAGATAAAGATATTTATTTATATGCAGGTATTAGTTGAAGTTTGCGCCAACTAAGATTCCGAAAGTTAAACGACATCCAATGAATCATATATTAGTTGAATGAATATATATATTTATTGATTATTAGTTGGAGTCAACTACGTCTATACTGACATGAAGATGCTCTCTGTTTCTATTTTTAACCCTTTTTTTTAGTCAAGGAAATTGTGTTGTTAGATCTACTTATGGCTATATGTATTTAGTAGTTAATCTTGGAAAAAATTAATTTGTTGGGTGGGGGGGGGGGGGGNATTTAAATAGTTTTTTTGTTTCAATGTGTTTATTTTATTTTTATTTTTAATTCGCTTAAAAAGGAAGATATTTTCTTTCTTTTTTGATAACTTTTTTATTTCAACTTTTCAGGAGATATGTGTAAGACCATAAAATTAAAAAATATTTTGATACATTTATTATTCAACATATCTTTAATATAAAATTGTAAGATTCAAAAAAGAAGTCCTCTTTTTTTTTTTTCATGTAAAATTAAAGTCAGACAATTAAACTATGAATGAGGATATTTTATTCCTTTGGAGTTTTGAGACAAAATAAAGAGCACAAGATCTAACAAGAATCCACATGATTGACTGTAATTCTTGTTTCTTTCTTTGATGAGAAAGTTGAAGACTGTGATTTAATTGTCTGTTTGGATAACTTTTTCGAAAAGTTTTTGACATAATGATTTCTAAATAAGTATTTCGATGATTGTTGTAATTTTATGTAATTTTGTTATGAGAAGTTTCATGGAAAAGGATTTTAAAAAAATACTTCTAGCATTATTGGAGTGAAATTGCTTTTAAAGTACTGTTAATTTTCGAATTAAAAATATTTTTTTAGTCCACGTATAAGATTTCAATTACCCTTTAACGATTGGTAGTATTTATTTTTGTTAAATTTGTTGTAGCTGACTCTAAAAGAGAAATAAAAGCCAAATATTGTCTAAAAGTGTTTTTGAAGAAGCAGAATATTATTGTCTATCAAATATATGCCTCGCCTGTATTTATCTTATTTTTGAGCAAACATAGGAAAAGCCGATCATATATAACACTTTTGTCGTTAAATGTCTTAATCTTAAGGAAGAAGTTCCTAATGTTGTGCTGTAATGTTGTTCCTTTTCTTGAGCTATTATAAGAGAATAAATATATTTTCCATCATTCCTTTTTCCGTTCTTATCATATCATTTAATTATCATATAATTGTATATTTGAGAAAATCAAAATATAGTTAAATCTTTAATTTTCAAAGTTATGTCATCATTCTATAGTAGTTTCATTTGGTAAAAACTTATTCACGTGGAATTGTTTTTTTTTTTTCATCCATCCAGTGTCCGTTACCACATTGGAGCCCGACTAAATTCAGATTCGCGCCGGAAAGTCCCACATTGGGGTAAAGTGCTCCCTAACAAAGGCGAATCCTTACCCAAGAGGCTCGAACCTGCAAAATTGTTATATCAAACCCATTGATGCATAATATATGTATTATATTTAGAAGATTATCGACTCAAGTTAGCTAAATTTTTTCCAACAAATGAAAAATCTAGATAATTAACAATTGAGCTTTTAATGTGTTTGAATATAATGTAAACATCGTTAGACTTTATTCTAAAGATTGTAAATAAGTTTATCATTTCACTTTTGAGTCAGCGCTTTCATTAAAACAATTACGACTAGTTTAAATAAATGTAATATATGACACTTATCCTAATTTGTAATTACTAATTACTGTTTGGGGATTAATGTAATACAATTATCACTTGTTATCGAAAAAAGAGAGTTGTGGGGGAACGTATACTTCCTTTTTATCAGTGTGGTATATTAAAAAAAAAAAAAAATCTTTTTCTACTTAACAATTTTTTCTTATCATAAAAAAATATTTTTACAATTAATTGAAGTACTAATACAGGCCAATTTATATTTTTGAAGCCTAATTAGTTAATAGATTGAACATTTTAGTTTGTTGTGCTGATATTTTAGCTATAACATACTCTAGATAACGGCTTATAAATTTTTTGTTCTATATTAAATGAACTTAATTGAATTTTTTTTGATCAATAAATTACAAATACTTACATTTATGCATGCTTTTCTCAGAACACATTGGACTTTTATGAATTAAAGAAAAACAAACAATATTTGAGAATATAATTATCAATGCAAAATAATCACCAATGACAAATTTGTGATATATATTAAAGAGATTACTTCACACAATATGTGTGTGTTTGACGTTTATTGTCCTTCAAGAAAATAGAGAATCAGAAAAAAAAAACTTTTTCTTTTATATTAGTAGCACCTAGAAAAAGAAAAGCACCATCTCTATCAATTTTTATTTGTCATGTTGCGTTTTTTGAAAGTCAACTTAATTAATTTTTAAAGTTAAATTAAATTATATTAATTTGATATTTTAAACAAAAAATTTAAATATTCAAAAACTATATAAAAATACTATAAATTGTAATTTTTTGCATATCAATATGATGATAGAATACATCAAAAAATGTTAATAATTTTTTTTTTATAATTTGACTGTAAAAAAAAAAACTATAACAATTAAAAATGAATAAAAATAGTACAATATATTTCTTATTTAATATAATGGCGCCGTGCCGTGACCTACCATACACGGCGGAATAAACAAAGTAGCAAGGGAACCCCCACTATTCAAATAAACAATACATGAAGGGCAACATTGTCATTTCCGTCTGCTTTTCCCCACCAATTCCGGATACTAAAATGTATAACTATAATGCAAAATTCCAATTTACACCTTCAAATTAAAATTGGGGGTCGTAGTTACCCCTTTAAAAAAAATTACAAGGTGAAATATCAAATTCAAAAAACGTGTACTTGAACTTAAGGAGGGTAAAATGCAATTTCATTAGTCATAAAGGGTAAGACAGTCTTTCTACTGTTGTTCAACCTGTAATGATACCACCCACCCAGGAAGAATGGCTTGCAGAGTTGGCAATGTCGTTTCTCTTTGGACGAATTCACCATTTTCACTCTCTCTAAGCTGAAAACTATTAGACCCATCGTTTTCTCTCTCTAGATATACAAATTTTCTATCTCTATACATCACTCTCTCTATCTAACCAGTAGTTAAGCTGCTCCACTCCTTCAACTACCCCTCTTTACTTTCTCTCTCATCATTCCATCATTTATTTCTCCTATATTTATTAATTCTCTCACATTCAATAAAGAATACTTGTAGGCAAAGTAGAGAGAGAGAGAGAGGGAGAGGTGAAACGGAACGATGCCGTTGGTGAGAACTGCGGTGAGGAATGTGTACGGATTGGGAACGCCGGAATTGTACCGAGACGCCGAGAAGGAGGATCCAAAGGCGGTGCTTGACGGAGTTGCAGTCGCTGGACTCGTCGGGATCTTACGTCAGCTCGGCGATCTCGCTGAGTACGTTTTTTAATTTTTCAGAATTTTTTTAAACACATTTGTTCATTTTCTGCTCTTTGCCAGCTTTAAAGTTCAATCTTAGTGAACGTTTTCCGAAAAAAGTTTCATCTTTGATTTTTCTGTTGAGTTCTATTTTGTTATACTGTGGTGAAGGTGAAGTAATTTCTGAAAAAAATTGAACGTTTTTTGTACTGACTTAACGGAAGTATTGCTGAAATTTCAAATTAGTCAAGCTGAAATTGGCTAAATTTCGAATTAAGTTTATAGCTTAGTAAAGTTAACACTTTTTTTCGATGAGAAGGAATTATCTGAATTTTACTCGTTGTTATCAGCATATTTCTTTCTTCTTGTTTTCATTCTTTCATAATTATTTCCCTAGTCTTAGTGCATGCAAAATAAGTTGTTCCTCAGCTCCACTTTTCATGACACAAGTATGTGAATTTGACTGGTAGATTATATATAAGTAGCGGAAGAAAATGCTAATGTGGTTTAAATTTTCCTTGGTATCAATGCAGACTTGACAAATGATAGGGAACAATGAAAGAAAAAGATTCATATATGTCATGCTACACTAGTTGAGAATAGGTTTTAGACTTGTTAGAGAACTTCTAATATTATTGTTATTATTATTTATTATATATATTTGAAATTATTTTTCACTTTATTTTATTTAGTATGATGATGATATGAAATGAAGAAGTTGGGATTCATATAGTCCACCTCTAGCTTGTTTGAGAATGAGGTGTAGTTGTTGTTGTTTGATTTGGATTTTTGAAACTATATTAGTGATGTCAAACACTTCTGGTTATTTCAAATGAAAAATGTCATTTAAATTAGGAGAAAAAAGATGATGTCTTATAAATAAGAAAAACAAGAAGAAGGTAACTCCTTTTTCTGTTCAATTTGGTTACTTCGGATCTACCTAAGTCAAGTTGACTGGATTTTGGGGAAAATGAGAAAAGGATAAACTTTTCATTTGAAGATAGCAAATAGAGATTTACCAAGGAAATTTGTGGTAAAAGGTTTTGTCATATTGACTCTAGAGAATTGTGAAGTGAAAAAATATTTAGACAAAAGGGGTATCTGTATAGTGCGTTCAAGATAATCTTACTCTATGGCCATCATGCTGTAAGGAAAAAATGTTTGTATTTGGAAAGTTTAATGTTATTCTGCTTAGAGTTGCAACATTTATGATGAGGCACTTGGTAAACATGATCAGAGGAAGTTTAGCTATTGATAATCTTAACATGTGACTGCATTGCAATTGTTGTCTTGATTACTTGAGTGATGGTTCTTCACATGTACATTCGGTTGTAAACTTGACGAAGGCTTGTGGCAGTCATCTTGTACAATATGGTGGTTGTAGCATTCAACATTAATATATTGGGTTTAAGGAATTGACATCTTTAAATTTGTTATTAGTGAAGAATCTTTCTTTTTCTTTTCCTGTGAAGTGCATGCTAGTCTTCTAGAAACAAGCTATTTAGGCTAATTGGAAGATATGGTAGTGATGACCAGTATGACCAACAAAAACTCAGCAGAAAGTCCTGAATTGTTATAGCTCATACAGATTATACAGAGTAGTTATAATGCATCTAAGAAATGGTAAATGCTGGGCCAGCATTGCTAAAATGTAGTTTAATGCGATCCCCCCCCCAGGATATGGCTTACCGATCAATGAAGTTTTAATGAAGACCATGAGGGATCAAGGTTTGAATTCTAGCAGAGGAAAAAAATTAATGTGATTTCTTTCCATCTGCCTAAGGCTTGACAGGTAAAGTTACCTGATACATGTACCTGTATTGGTGTAAAGATGCAAGTACCTGTGATATCGTTGAGGTGCATGCAAGCCGGTATAGACACTCCATTCTATTCCATATATTAGAAAAAGAAGAGGAGTTCAATGTGGTGGTCTTACCTTCTTATCAGAGGTTAATGGCTCCTTGCCTTTTGGAGGAAGAAGTAATGAGTTGTGCTTAACTATGCATTTGATTTCTGTTGGGCAGAATTCTTTTGTTGCTTTTGGGTTGTTTTCTGAGTTTTAGTTCTAGTATATCTTTTACTGCAGATAACTTAATTGCTCTGAATTAGCCATCTGTTATTTGGAGCTGAGGTTGATATTGATATATAAGTTGCAGGGGGTATTTCAAACAGCCAATACTAATATGTTTGACCAAGCTTCTGAGAAGCCAAAAGTGTTTATATTAGAGAATTGGGGTGTTTTGCCAAGGTTTTAGGTAAAAATAAATGCTTCGAATAGTAGCAGAAGCTGGAAAAAAGTAGCTTTTTCCCAGAAACACTCCTGCAGCCTTGTCCAAGCACAAATTACTACTCTAATATTGGCAAAAGTGCTTACCAAATTGATTTGCCAAACACAAACTGCTACTCTTCAAAAACACTTTTTCAAAAACTACTTTTGACAAAATAAAAACACTATTCAAAATAAGCAGATTTTGGCAGCTTGGCTAAACAGGCGAAGTCTCAAAAGTGTTAACATTTTGTCTTATCTTATCCTTTAAGATCAACACAAGGTCCTTAGAAGATTGGGGGTACATACTATTATCTATTGCTCTATAGTAATTTTTGGTCTTCATTTGTTGGAACTCATACATGTAAGTTTACTCTCAGTTTGATGTCCAATTAAGGATTGGAAAAGTAACTTGTGAATGCTTAGAACATAGTCATTAATAGTAGTTTTGTACTTGTAGATTTGCAGCGGAAGTGTTTCATGGCTTACAAGAGCAAGTGATGGTTACATCCTCGAGAAGCAATAAGTTGGTTGCTCGGGTGCAAAAAATTGAAGCTGCACTTCCTCCACTTGAGAAATCAGTATTGGCACAACGGAGTCATTTACACTTTGCTTATACAGCTGGTATGACTTTTTAATCTCAATTACTGGATTCCTTCTACCGATGATAGAAGATAGTGGGAATGGGGGAGATTTGGTTTTATTTATCTCACTCAGATATATCTGTCTATGATACAAATGATGTTCCAAATAGTTCCACAAATGAAGTTTTGGTTGTAGGAAATACTTCAATTTCGGTGTATTTGGAATATCTATTTCCGTAGAAATGGCTTCTTTTCCCGTTCGAGTTTTTTTTTTTTTTTTTATGGAAGCAGTTGGTATGCAGGATCCAATTGGCATGCCCGTATCCGTAGTGAACAAAATCATTTTATATACGATGACTTGCCAAGATTTATCATGGATTCGTACGAAGAATGTCATGGTCCGCCACGCTTGCATTTGCTTGACAAGTATGTGAACTCACCTTTATAGCTATATTTGTATATCCTGATTGCACTGTTACACTCGTGAAACTTTTACTTGTCTCTTCAGATTTGACCCTGGTGGACCTGGATCTTGCTTGAAAAGGTATTCAGATCCAACTTTCTTTAAGAGAGCATCAGTTGGATCAGATGAAGAATATATTGCCAAAGTCCTAAAAGAAAAGAAGGGTCGGAAGATTAAGGTATCTCACAAATTATTCTGAAATTACCTGCCACAGCTTAACTAGTGTAGATTGACTTGGGATTTTTTTGACCAGTATCTTCGTATATATTCACAGGACATAAAGGATATTATAAAGTTGAAGAACTACATCTTAAATAGAAAATACAAGTATCACACACATCAATGAATGCCTCTCCAAAATGTGCCTTGCATATAGGTAGAGCCAGAAGTATGCTGTATGGGATAGGTTAGAACCATACAATTAGCAGGGATAGCTAGAAATTTGATTCATAGGGAGAAGATCATTTTATGTCAAATATATAGATTTAGGAGTATAAATTTGTATTAGTTCATATACATAGACAAAATAATTCTAAAAATGAGATAAAATTATTGAAAACTGAATGAAACCAGCATCTTAATTAATATCACAATGGAACTGTCTTTTCAACAAAGAAAAATTGCAACCTGATCTTTTATTAATAAAGTTCTTTTCAAGAAAATAACTCAATGAAACTAAGCACCGATTCCTCACTGGTGGATACATTTAATAGAGCAAAGAAACATATCAACAATATATTTTTGCACAAATTTAATGAAACTGTATTCAAGTGGTAGTCCATATTAAATTCTCTTTTGGACATAGCATTGTCATCTAAATAAACTAAATTTAACTAATGTATAACTTACATCTGTCAATTGGAACAAAGAAATAGGGCAGTCTGGTGCACTAAGCTCCCACTATCGCAGGGCCTAGGTAAGGTATGGACCATGACATTGTCCTTTCTTTCATCTTTTCTGCGTTGTCTGTTTAGCTTTTGGGTTTGAAGAAATTTCTTTGTGTGGAAAGCTATATCTCATGTATTAATTACTATCCTCGAACGGGAGGGAGGACATAAATAGAAACCAAGCAGAGTCCAAAACTTTGTATTAGTTCATAACAAATGTTAGGTATCCACTGCCAAAATATCAATACAAGGTTGTCCTTTTTTCCTTTATTTTTCTTGTTTTGGGGTTGCTCATGGGGGAGTTGTTAATGTGTTTGGCATTAAAAAAAAAGTTGAGGAAGGGAGGCCGGGGAAGGACACAACCCCTGAGCATACCAGTGCTTGACATTGATGAAATCTAACTTTGCACAGTGAACATCAAGGATTTACTTGAAGCACAAGTTAGTAATGTCTGTTTATAATTGTATTAATCTTAAATCTTTTTTCGTAACCATACTCCTAACAATTAACAAAGAACAGAAATGAAAGGTGATACTATATATGCAGATTGAGCAAAAGATGCAAGGAGGATGGGCTTCTTATGAGTCGTCCTTCCATTAGTAAAAATTGAAAAGGATCAGAGCTTATTTGCACTGAGACGTTGTTCTATTCCCTGGTATAGACAATGGTCTTTTGTTTAACGGGGTGTTACTTCGGCCCTGAATAATTAGAATTTGCTTTCTGTAGTGCTTCTTATAATAAGCTCAAAAAAGGATTTAGCTCCATTGGTGTTTTCCAACAAGTGCTCATGAATGTTAAACAAAAATTTGAGCTATTGCAAGCTTGTTACTTTTTGGTGGTAATTTCAATAAATTTTCTAATGCAAATATGTGTCAACATTGAACAGAAGAAAGGATCATGGAGGAGGAATGGAGAAGTCTCCCGTAGTGCGTCTATGCCCAATTATGGTAGTAGGTATGCATTACTTGTCTTCTCTTGTGAACAGAAAAGATGGAGAAAAAGTGGTGACTTTAGAGAATTGATGTATGATAGGGAGGGGGTAGGGGGGAGTATATTTGTAGCTTTTACAGATCGGAATTTTCTGAAAGATAACTTTGTGATTTTTGCAGAATGCAATTTGCTTATAGAAATCTCGATAGGCGTCCTTCCTGGGTTCAGAGTTTCTCCACTTATGATACAACCCTCAAATCTGACATAGATTCGAGACATGGGTCGGGTCTGACGGACTATGTTTCACAGCCAAGTTTCTCTATTCAACCTGAAGATGGAAAATCTGAGACTGTCTCTCCAATAAAAATGCAGCACAATCAGTCCTTTGATTATTCTTTTCTCGAAGAAAAGAGTGATCACGCTTTCAATGATATTGACAATGATTTTTCACAAGAGCTAACTGACCTTGTTTCAACGTCTGTTTCTTGGAACTTGAAGATGCAACCTGGCACGCAAGAGTCTAAAGGATCCTTTGATTCAACTTCACAGCTTCATCTTAACAATATGCTTGATCATGCTTTTCCTGAGGAAAGATGTGAAGTTGTTTATGATGACATTGGTAATATTGTATCCGAAGAGCAAGCTGATCATTGCATATCTTCTGTTTCTTGGAATGATAAAACAGGACGTGAGAAACAAGAGTCTAGAGAATCCTTCTCTTCTCCATCCCAGATTCATCATGATGATTTGCCTGATTGTGCTTCCCCTGATCGAAAAGGCGATGATGAGTACAGCAATATGGGAAATAGCTTAACAGAGGACCAAATTTGCCGCAACTTATTGCCTGTTGCTTTGAGTGGTAAGATGAGAACTGCAGAAGTAGAGTCTAAAGAAATCTTCTACTCTCCGTTGCAGATGAATCCAAGTGCTTCCATAGAAGACGCTTCTCCCGATGAAAAGCTTTGGGTCATATCTGATGAAGAGAGTAACAATTTTCCACTAGGGCAAGTGGTTCCTAGTTCACCTTTCTCAAGTAGCAGTGTTAAGAATGAACAGTTGGACCTGAGTATTCAGAAGTATGATTTTGATGAGAGTTTGGAGACACTTCAAGAAAATCTAGTCCTAGATACACAGTTATTAGATTTGGCAACTTCTGAAAATATTCAACAGCAAAGTTCTGAGCCTGAGGGTGAAATTATACAAAGGTCAATTTCTTATGAAAGCCAGTTTGATGACATTGAAAGTGAAACTGACAGTTTTATGGATGCACTTAACACCATTGAGTCAGAGTCTGAAACTGATTTGGATTGCCAAAGAAAACGAGCAATGGAGCTGGAGTCTAGTTTGAAGACTGAATCATCCTTGAATGGAGTTCATGTAAATAAAGCAGAACTTTCTGATCGGAATTTGTCTACTCCTATACCCGAGGCTGCAGCCAGAAATTCCCCTGAGAACTGTGGTTTTGGTGGTAAGACCAACTTGGTATCTGCTGACTCTGATCCTGGAGATTTCTCTTCCTCTGACAAAGTAATATGTAAGGGAATTCCAGAGAAAATCTCTTCAGGGTTTGGTGAGATTTTATCGTCTCCGCGGATTGCTGGAATTACTTTAAAACCAGACAGTTCTATAGGTGCCCCTTCAAGTAAAAGATCCAATATTCTGGAAGCATCACAAGAGGAACCACTTGTTAGCAATCATATCACCTCTAGCCCTAGGAATCCTGGTTCATCATTGCCAGTGGTCAACAAGATCCATTGTGGTCCTTCCGACTCTGAAAAACCTCCACCCCAACTTCTTGGCACTCCTAAAGTCAAATTCTGGACAAATGGTGGCTTGCTTGGGCTTGAGCCGTCAAAGCCACCAGACGGTGTAATAAATAGTGTTGGTCAAGTTTATGAAGCTAATCAAAATGAGGAAGTCATTGCTTCAAGGCAAGATCCTGTTCCCAGCAGTGAAAAACATGCAGGGAAACAAGATGATGTACAGAATACGTCAAGAGAGAAAGCTGATTGCCAAAATTCTGATCAAGGAGTTGCCTTCTCTATTAAGAACATATCATCAAGATTTTCAGCCAAAGATTTAGATGTCAAACTTGACAAGTCAAGTAATTTATACCAGCAAAACTGCACTGATAAGCCCCTACACAGTTCTTTAAATGGATCTGGTATGACATCTAGGACAATGGGACCAGTGAGTCCAGAATCCACTATTTCAGCTGGTCAAGAGAACGGAAAGAATTCATCACGTATTCTTGAACTAGGTAATAGATTGCTTACAAATGGGTTCCATGGGAAACTCTCAGTTGGTTGGAATGATAAGACGGATTCAGCCAGTTCCTTCAACACTGGAAGCAATGAGCCTAAAAATGACTACCAACAATGTGTGGATAGAACAATCAAAGACTTCCCAGGAAGAGGATCCCCCTTCACATCACCTTCTTCATCACCCCCACTTGGACATATGAAAATCTCATTCCAGCCAATAGACAGCATTGAGACTACGAAACTGAAACTCAGATTTCCTGATAGGAGTAATATCCATGAAAGCAATAATGATATGTTTCCTTCGTTTCAGCTAGTACCAGAGCCTTCTATTCCTCTGCAAGAAGTTTGTTCAGACTCGGATGATGACACATTTTCCAGATCATCTCCCGATCTATCAGATGATTATCTTAGCCATCAGTCTGAGTCAAACTTTGAACAGTGGGAATCTGGTAACTCTCCTAATTTAAAGGACCAGGAAGTATACAATGCTTTGCATAGAATATCATTAACTGAGTCAACTTCAACATCTTTCGAGAATGGCCGAACAGCTCATCAGGATTTGCACACCTGCAGTAGACACCATATTCCTTTTGCAGAATACTCTCTGGAGGATTCTCAGTCTGATAATTTATTTGATCTTCCAGTTCTGGATACCCAGCATTCCTCATTCAAGCATGGAGTAGGTAATGCTACGTCTGCAAGAGATTTTCTAGAGCCATTGTCTGGTAAGGAATCTACACCACCTCCTCCACCTCTTCCTTCAATGCAGTGGCAGAATATGCAATCACATTTAGATGACGAACAAGATGATCTACATCTTTTCTCTGAAAACCATTATGTGTTTGATCACAAGGAGCCTGGATCTACCATTTCACATCAACCTAAGCCTCCCCCATTCAAGCAAAACCAAGTTATTGAAGCTGCATTCACATTGAAAAACAAGGTATTCTTCTTAACCCCACTACAAAAGATCAAAAGGAACAGAAATTTTGTTTTGAAGGTTCTCTTTCTGCTTTCATATCCCACTTGATTAAGTAGGAGGTGACAATAACACATTTACACATGCAGCAGCCACATTCAATAGACACAACTGGGCAGCAATTTGTTTATCATGCTGAAAACGGCAGAGGAATCAATGAAAAGGAGGACTTCCTGCACCAGATTAGAGCAAAAGTGAGTGGTCATTATTGTCCTATTGGTGATTGAATATTTGTCTGCAGTCTGGTTTTGATATTGATTAGTGCAGATTTGTTTACCATCTTTATCTGTTAATCTTCTTTAAGCCTGAGTGGATTCCCTGAATACTTCATGAATTTATATCTGATTTGGAAAATCAGCTTGCCGCTCTTTTTGAATTGGATATTGGATAGCTAAGCTAGTTTTAGCCTGCTACCTCAATGGGTTCACTAGCATCTTTAAGCCCCACGTTTCCTTGAACTACCCTCTAATTTTTTTTCTCATGAATGTGACCCACCTTCTGTAGGTAATTGTCTTTCACTCTTCTTTGAAACGTGAGTAGGGGTTGAAGTTATGATCTTCATACTTGAGGATGATGAAGCATCTAATAATAATTACCAATTTCATGTCATTTTACGAATTCTCATTATCTACTTTCCCTTTTTGTTGTGTGATTCAGTCGTTCAATCTTAGACGAACTGCTCCAGCAAAACCAACTGGAACTACAGTGCCTCCAGCAAGCGTCAAGGTCAATGCAATTTTGGAGAAAGCCAATGCAATTCGTCAGGTATCAACATTTTAACCTGCATTCTTCTCTCCCTTGTACAACCCCGAATCCTCACCCTCCTGGCTACTCCAAGAATAATGAAGCGCAAACTACCAACACAGCTAAACTGTCCAACTTATTCCTTTTTCATTGACTTGTTATTTTCAACTTGTTGTATTCAGGCAGTTGGAAGTGATGACGGAGAAGATAACTGGAGTGACACTTGAAATATTTTTCAAGAATGATGACATTAGTCTATCAAACCCAAGCGTGTATAATTTTGCCTCTGGAGTTAGGTGAGTGTGTGTAAATAATTAGTTGTTATCTGTAAGTATTTTTAGGTCCCTTTTTTTGTATCTCGATTAGCTTTTCACCTTAGGTAGCTTTCAACCTGTTTCTGTAAACATTGTGCTCTAGACTCTAGTATGACCCAGCAACATTTTCAAGGCATAAATTTATTCATAAGCCACCTCTCTTTTGATGCTTTCAACATCTATCTAGTATTATTTCACAGCTGTTCTTGGAGTCCTAACAATTGTTATACTATATATTATGTGCTCTTTGACTCCTTAGTAAATCATTGAGATTCTCGTAATGGGATGGCATGATAGATTTATTACATGTTCCTTGAAATAATGAATGGTTCAGATTTTCTGCTGAAGTTGCTTCCATGGCTGATCCATCATAGATATGGAAAGCTAAAAATATTAGCAGTTGCACAAAGTGAATCTTAAAAGTATTAAAATTGAGATGTTTCTCTAAATATATAACAAGTGTACAAGCTAAAAATAATAGTAGTAATACATTGAGACATCCAAAGTAATACTCAGTTGAAGTAATAGTTGTAACATAAATAGTAGAACAAATATCTCTAAACAATGGGAAGTGACTAGTATAAAATTACATTGCGTGGAATATCTTATTTAACCATGGGATTAAATTAATTACCTGTGTAATTATATATTATTTTCTTAAATTTATTTTGCAGCTTTTTAGCCAGCTGTTCACGACTCAAAAAGTTTCTGACCGTGTCATGGGGAAAAGTTTTTTTTTTCTTAAATGTATATGGTTATAGCTTGGGTTTTGATTGACTTCTTCACTGAAAATTAGGGTCAAACTCCAGGAACCATGGCAACTTGGATTAAAAATATTCTGTGCTAATAGTTCCTCTACTAAAACAGGAGAGCATCTACCTCTACACAATTACATATAGTATTCTTGAGGGCAAATTTTAGAGGGGCGATGTAATAGTTGAGATTTCGGCCCTTTCTTATATAGATATTGTATCGTGAAAATAAATTATTTTTTGATAAAATCAAGATGGATATTGTGATAAAATACTCATGTCAATCATTATTTTTGAAGAGGGTTCAAATTCTAAATTTGGACAAGTAAAAGTAAAAGACGGAAATAGCAATTAATTAGTGGCATGAGTTTTTGGACCTATACAATCTTTAAAAGCAACTTGTTCATAATCAAGAAATACAGCTGTGGAATTACTAGGTTGAATTGACTTTTGGACAGGTCTCAACTCTTACCCAGAAATGAACTGAAGTTGCTTAAGAAAAACACCTTCTTTTGCTTGTTTCTAAAATCTGTTGAGGTGTTCCTTGTTTTCTGCTACTTAATTAATTTGTTTTTTACTACTTACTTTAGAATCTTTTGCAATTACTGGCCTTGAAGGTAACGCCACAAAATATTAAACCTCAAACTTGTCCCTCTTTTCGCGCTGTTTTTTTTTATAAATATGCTCGGGGTGGACAACTTATAATAATTATATAAATAATTTATCACTAACCTAGTAAGTAATTAAGCTTTTATGTTATCAATTTTGAATTTGCAGGCTCATGATATATAAGAGCAACTTTCCTGAAAAGGGATTAAAAAGAATAAATAAATAAATAGTTTGATCAGTAACGTCCTAAAACTTTATTTGAATTATGAATTTTATCTTTTATTATTTCTAGAATGAGTATTATTCAATAAAATAATTTGACAATCAATTAAATAAACTAATCGAGTACTTTGATAAGAATCTTATTAAATTAAATGAGCTACTACATGCAAATTGCAATAGGCATTTACCACTTCTCAATTAAAAATTATACACACTCATTTGGAGTTCTGATCATCGAATTCCTCCACTCCCTCTAGCTTTATAAATATAATATTAATAGTTAATTAGTTTGATAAAAAATAAAATAAAATAGTTTGACCTGGCATACTCTTTGAAAAAGCTTTAAAATAGAAGTATATTTTATTAAATTAATCTTAATAATTATACTTTGAAATTTTAAATTTTTAATTTGATTATTATTATTTTATGCAGTTATTTAATATGAAGGCAATATGCAAAAAAGAAAGAAAGAAGAGTACTCTCTCTGTTCTTTTTTCCTTATCACATATTTCTTCTTGAGAGTCAAACAATATAAACTTTCAACAATAGTTAAAGATGTAATTTTCTTATCATATTAACGTGAGAAGAATTATAATTTATAGTATTTTTTCATATAGTTTCCGAATATCTAAATTTTAAATATTAAATTATTCAAATTCAATTTAATTCCAAAAATTAATTAAATTGATTTTCGTAAAGCAAAATATAATAAATAAAAAAAGAGTAGATAAAGTAACAATTTACTAAAATAGATAAATAAAATAAAATATCTATTTTTATCATAAAGGCCGCCCATTAAAATGAACCTGAGTGAGTACCAAATTAACAAGAACAAAAGAAGTTTCCGTAACAAGCAAGAGACCAAACAATAGGACAAAGAAATTTTAGTGCTATAAAAAAACGTACCCCATTAAACCTTATCTGTTTCTTTCCAAAAAAAAAAAGCCATGTGTCTTGGCTAATATCCTGATAATAATTAATAAATTCATCAAGAATAATTAATTAATTTCGACCTAAAAACAAAACAATATCTTTTGAAAAAGATGCATGTATCTAGAGTAGATTACTTTTTATCTTCTACAATATCAACAGTTATTATGTTAAATATATTTTTTAATTATGATGATGTATTTCCCAATTAGTTTTCAACTTGGTCTTTAATTGGAGGAAAATAACATTAATTACAGAAGAAGATATGAATTAATTAAATAAAAGAAAAGAAAGAAAGGGTTTCTTTCCCTTGATTAGTTTAAGCAACTTGGTTATCATCCACAACAGCACCAACATGCAATTTAGCCTTTCCAACACACCCCTAATTATATGCTTTTTATTAGCTCAACCTTTTTTTCTTTTTTTTCATTTTCAAAATTTAGGTACAAGTCAGAACTTTTTATAATAATCATTTTTTGTGATAACATTTAACAAAGATAATCAAATTTTTTTTAATCAATTTTTCACATTATATTTTACTTATTTATAACATTATTCTACTTATAATAATAACCATCATCATTAGTAACACTTTGATAAAAACCCTACTCAAATATTGATTGATTTTGCCTTTCAATGTAATATTTGTTAATTCTGCTACTTGGATTGAGATAGAAGATGGATGTGATTGTTAAGGGAAAGACTATCTTATATTATATTATTTTGTTGAAATTTTGGACTAAAATCTTCATTAATTAAAGCTTATATTACCACGATGAGGCTAGACTCTACGAAACAAGCTATAACTATAGATTTCTCCCATTAAACTTGATTTTTTTGAAGTTTTAAATCACTTTAAATTCAATTCTTTTTAGGTAACTTACAACTAGTTATGGATTATAATGCTATTTATAGTGGTAACTATAAGGGCAACTAAGTGGAAATTAAATGTGAAGAACTAATTGCAAATTACCATAAGATTGAATATTCTACATATATATTCAACAAACTTTTGAAATTTTTTTTAAGCATAAGTTATACAAGCAAGCAAAAAGAAAAAGTGGATACATCTTTTCCATGTAAAGGACTTCAATGCTTGTCATTTTAATATATAGAATAAAAAAAAGAAAAAGTTTTGTGTTGGAAATGAAGAAGCTCTGTAGTAATAGCCTGTTTTGATCAAAGAAAAGACTATATAACTTTATTGAAGGTAACACCATAATCTTGAAAATTTAAAAGGTATTCCCTCTACTTTTTTTTTATTTTATTAGTAATTTTTATGAACTGAAAGCTACTCAGACAGCAACACATTTACTAAAAATTCTGATTGATTTTGAAAAAAATGACATAATAAAAGTAATTAGAAAAAAGAAATAGAAAATATTAATAGATGCTTGAAAAGCAAAGACTTTGATTAAAGAAAAAAAAGCCAAAAGGAATAGCATTTATTTACCATAACAAGCATCCAACTTTAAAGTTTAAAGTATAAAATTATCCCCTTTTTTGGTTTCTCCAAAAATATCTTTCAGTTCTTATCTCTTTTTATGACTTCTCTGTTCCCCTTCATTTTAAGTTAAGTCAATGATTTTTCCGTTATTTTAGGGGAAACCCCTTTTTTTTTTTCCTTTTCCTTTTCATTTTTTGATTTACCTTTTTAAGTTCATTAAAAGTATATGAATATTATAATAAAATATGTAAATAGGTAGGTATTAAGCTCAATTGTAAATAAGTAAAGTGAATAGAAAAGTAATTTTGTAGCGAAATATTTCTGTAAACTGTAATACGCCCCTCCTTCAAAAATACATTAAATAATATGTTTATAAACGTACCAATAAAGTCATGACACGTGTCATTACCTTCGAAGGAAGATAATTCTTCCGCTTCTTTTTCTCTGTATGCAAAGTTAATAGGATTTTATGACGTTGATGTTATATATGGAGGTTTTTTTCTTACTCAGTATCAATAAGTGGCGGAGCCATCTTATGCTTAGGAAGTGACACTTTTTTTTTAAAAAAAATTGTATTGTTTTGTTTGATTAAAATTTAAATTTTATATAAATATATTACATGTTGATTATCGTGTATCTATTTTATATTTTTTGACACCTCTTAACAAAATTTATAGCTCCGCCATTAGACACCATCATCATTGTTAAATGTTGGTACTAATTATAAAGAGATAAAAATGTGTGGTGTGCATTACATTATATGCAATCATGTCTAATAACTTCTTTTCTTTCCTTGGTCTAAAGGAGAAAAGACTGTTGAATGAATGATGAGGGACTTAAAAAGAACTGAAAGTACTCAAACAGGTAAGGGGTGCAAAAACCGATTTAACCAATAAATTGAATCGAAAAAAACATTATTGATTTATTGATATTGGGTTATTGGGCTAACGGTTTTTAAATGGTTTCGTAAATTTTTTTATTGGGTTATTGGTTATGTTTTCGGTTTTATGATTTTGTTAATGGTTAAACCGATAACCCAATAAGATTTTATACTAAATTTACTATTTTATCCCTAGACCAGTAAACCCTAATTATATAACATTTTACAAACCCTATTACTTTAATCTCAGTATTACTTAAGACCCTAATTATTGTTTCATTCTGTAATTGCAAGCACACTTCTAACTTGAATGTGCCAATTGCCTAGACTTGCTGAAAAACAGTTGTTACTTTCACACTTTTTCCTTTGAATGTGTTTAGTGTCTAAATTTGCAAGAAAAATGATTGTTATTTTTATGATAATTACTTTCATGCCAAATGCTGGAAAAATCATATGGTTTATATGAAAATTTTCTTATCGTGTATATTGATATATATGAGTATTTTCTTATTGGTTAAATCGAAAACCGAACCGTTAAGTATCATAAACCGATTAACCAAAAACCGATAAGAAATATGCTATTGGTTTGGTTATCAGTTTGACGTATTTACAAACCGAAAACCGATAAATCGAACCAATAACACATAAAACCGAACTGAACCAACCGATGCGCACCCCTACAAACAAGTATACTTTAGTTAAAAGGATAAAAATATTTAAAAAGGTAAAATATCATTCTGGTCAAAAGGATTTTTCCATATATATATATATATATATATATATATATATATGGCTGATTAAGATTAGAAAAAAGATAATTTTGATTCCATCAAGAAATTGCACCAATTAAGGTAGGCATATTGTAAAGTTTTAGTATGGCTGATGATTTTTTTTGTCTATCAAACAAAACAACTTCAAATTTGAAAAAAAGATAAAAATTGGTCAAAAACTTTTTCACGGATTTTCCTTTCAAATGCCACCTAAATGTATCCAACCTCGCTGACACCATATAACATTATCATCGATTTTGATCTTATTTAAGCATAGCCTAATTAGTAGATCATAATTTTAATGATATCCACAAGTTATCTTCCTAGAGAAATTACTTTTTTAAAATTTTAAATAAGCATACTTAGGAATTAACTTAGGAGAGTGTAAGGATTGGAATTTTGGACGAAGGTTCGTCTAATTAATTAATATGTACTATTTATTCAAATTTTTAACAATAGAATTTAAATTATTTAGTTTGGTGTAAATAGTGGAATAACAACAATAATATTGGAGCTTCACCCTTAAGGATTAAATGGCATGAACATGATGTGTCAGCATAATCTCAATCTTGATTAAATAAAAGAAAATACTTTATAGGCAAAAGCTAATCCAGATTTGATATTAAACTAAACATTAGAAAAGACCTCCTTTTTTTTTTTTTTTTAGCTTTATCTCTTTCTTTTAATTCACCCCCCTTATGGCCTTATCTTTTATAATAATAACTCCCACTTTTTTTGAAAAATATAAGCAACCTACCTGGTGTAGGTCCCACTTCATGGAGACTTTCAACACAAAAAGATGACGTGGAATAATGATGTGGACAAAAAGTTCAGCATCAACTTTTTTAGCCTCCCCACCCACCCACCCACGCACCCCCACAACCTCATATATATATACTCATATGATAGAATAAAGAATAAAAAGGAAAAAAGAACCTTGTTTGTTGCTCATGGCGGCTTCCTTTTTACTTTTATTCTTTTACTGGAAATTTACACCTTACTTTATTCCTTTTTGCACTTTTTGCTCCCCTAATTATATCTATCACACGTATATGGTTGGTTACTAACCTATTCATATACCTTGAAAAAACAATTATTTTACCTTTTCTTTTTTTTTTAATCAAAAGTAAGTTTTTTTTTATTAAATAGTATTCACTTTGTCTTAATTTATATGACACATTTTCATTTTCTGAGAGTCAAATAATTTAAATTTGATCGAAAATATTCGCATGAAATCTTCAATTTTTTTAAATGAAATTTAAATATTTGTAAACAACGTAAAAAGTACTATAAGTCACAATAATTGACAATTCAAAATATTTAAAAGATATATGAAAAATTTACGATAAATAATAACTTATTTGAATTCCGAAATCCGAAATATGTCACATAAATTGAGACGGAGAAAGTATCTCATATCCATTTTATTTGATGTGTTTTAATTTAATTATATATATATATTTTTTTTATCTATTTTAAGATTTCAAATTAAAAATGTGAATAACATATCAAAATACTTGGTTAGTTTTCTAGTTTTGAACGTGTCATATTCATTTCTGTAAAACAAATGTCAATAAAAATAACATACAAATATTTGAATAAAACTTTTGTTAAATACATAAAATATACCATTATTAAAAAAAAGGATTAAAATACACATTTCATTTAAAGAGTTGCAGCTTTACATAAAGTGACCTTTTTTAGATAAAGAGTTCCATAAAGTCATTGGACAAAAATCATACACTAAGCTTGGGAAATCATAATACACTGACCTCTAAAAATTCCCATTTTATTTCTATATCTGCTTTTCGTTTAATCAGGCTTATATATGATGACTCTTTTTTTGGAACTTTTTATTTAAATTTTCTAACAATATACTCCCTCCGTCCACAATTATTTGGGAGGTATGTAAACTTTTGGTATTCTTGGTATAATAGAGTTATATTAGTCAAATTACACCTTTTATTAAATTTTTCTTGAGGGGTGTGCATGACCTTATCCTGACAAACAATTGTGGACAGAGGGAGTAATATAGTATATTTTTTAACTTTATCCAAAACAGTAAATTTATAATCAGAGCAGTAACACTGGCAATATAAAGTTTCAACCATGAACTTTTTCTTTCTTGACTTGCCCTCTTTTTTCCATTACCAGAGAAAAAAAGACTTGCCCTTTTTCTCTCTCCTTTTTCTTCTATACTTTTATATTCTCCAAGTAGATCTCTTTTCTCCCACTCCATCATCTATGAACTTTTTTCCTCCCCTATCTAGCCCCCTCTACAACTCACTTTACACTTTTTTCCCTTTTAAAGTACACATACATATACACATCTCTACCTATATATATAAATCAACTCCTTTGGCCTTATAAGTTAATTCCTCTCTACATCAAAACATATACAAACATTTACTTGCCTCTACCCCCACCAAAGGCATCAAGAAAATATGGCTCAAGTTCAAGAAAGTCCCATCTCTCAAGGCATCAAATTGTTTGGTGCAACAATACAAATTCAAGAAAAACAACCCAAAACTACTCATCAACCAACAAACAAAGTTGTTGATGATGATGATGATGATCATGATAATGATAATGATCAAGAAAAAAGGCCAGACAAGATCATCCCTTGTCCTAGATGCAAAAGCATGGAAACCAAATTTTGTTACTTCAACAACTACAATGTTAACCAACCTAGACACTTCTGCAAAGGTTGTCAGAGATACTGGACGGCCGGCGGAGCCCTACGGAACGTGCCCGTAGGAGCCGGCCGTCGCAAAGCCAAGCCACCATGCGGGCCGGGCCCACATAGCGACTTGGCCGGATTATCAGACGGTTGTAATTTCTTTGATGTGGCTAATCAACTTGACTTTGATGGAGTGGTGGCTCATGAAGATCAATGGCATCTTTTTCCGGCAGCTAAGAGGAGGAGGAGCACCTCCGATAGCCAATCTTATTGATTCCCTCTTTGTCGTCTAGTGATTATATAAATTATATTCTATGTACGTGGAATTAGTAAATTGTTAAAAAAAAAAAAAAAAAAAAACATTTGCAGGCTGACTTTACTTCCTTGATTGTATATACAAGCTGTCTTTAATTAGTTAAACAAAGTTGTCTTAATTAGTACTACGTTCTTAATTAAGAAACTAGTATTATTGAAAGTTGCACTGATTTATATCTTAATCAATCATGTTGATCACGAGTTGAGGGACAAGATAGCATGCCACACAACCCATCATAAAAGGTCCGACATACACTTGTTATTATCATATTGGTCCAATAATTGCATGTCTCTTATTTTTGGGGGACTTTATTATAAATCTCTTCATTTCATTTTATATGGAGTAATAATATATTTGAATTGTAAAAATAGGGTATTAATTAACTGGCTTATAGGTCATAATCAGAAAAAAAAAATAGTTGGATAAAGATACATTGATCACGTCAAAGAAAGATTGAATTCTTGAAAGTTTATGAGTATTGTAAAGAAAAGAATAATGTCAAATATTTCGCAACTTACTGTATAAATTGTGGTGAAATTGAGTATTTTATACAAATATATATATATATCAAATGTATATCATATGCACCTACGTGAAAAGATACCTCGAATGTATACATTATTAATAAGAGAATATATAGTTGCATTATTGTTAATTAATTGGATATATGCTAATTATGTTTGGCTAAATATATATGTATATGTAAGTATACCTCTACGTGAAGACTAACGTATAAGAAATAATATGTAGATGTGAAAACAAATTCCGAGCCCTAAAACTGACTTATAATTGAGGACAAGTGCCCGATAATAATGCAGTCTAGTGATCAGTGAAGTGATTGAAAATCATGGTACTTCATATGATAGCAGGTGTGTTGCGTAGTTCTAATAGTATACATTTGAGGCCATAACTGTATATAGATTATGGAGTATTTAAAATAGACGTGATACGTGGGCAAGTTAGATGTTGGCGTGTGGAAAAACAAAAGAACGGTGAATCAACTTCGAGGGCGATCCATGCCCTACTTATGTGATTACACTTAAAAGTTGAACAAGAAATTATTGCAAAATTTGTATATAACAAGCACGGAAAAATATAATTTAGTGTACGGTGGAATTATTTTCCATTTTAAGATATCAAGAAATTGTTCTAAAAACATGTTGATAACAATTTTGATATAATTGATTCTAAAAAGGCTAAAGACGAATAAGGAATTTTAAACCAGAGGGAATATTTCTTCTTTCTTGTTCATGATTTTTTTTTTTTAGAATAGTGGTGGAATTGTTTCCGATCCAAAAGTGACATGAGTGTTAAATAATTATTCCCAACTTCCAAAATATGCATTATTTCAAATTTCTTACCTATATATTCTCTCTTGAAGAAGGTTTGAGGGGCCTAGACCTCTAACGTTGGTGCTTACGATGAAATAGCATCTATTAAATATTTTTCGATCATATATTTTTTTTAAAAATAGCTATTATTGTAAAGTTCATGAAACTCTTTGAAAAATTATCAGCAAAATTTGAAATTCTATGATGATAGCTTTGATTATTTATTATATTTAGGGGAATAATCTTCCAACGGAAATCCAAAAGAGGATTTTTATAATTTAGGAAGAAAACGAAATAACTGCACATGTATAGTTGTAGAATAAAGAAATACTGAAATTCCAATAAAGCCCCTCTATACACCTTATTCTTGTTTTTTTTTTTTGGTCTAAAATTAATGCCTTCTAGAGCATATTTAGTTATTTCAACCTTAAAGTATTTCTTTTGTGTGAATAGAATCAGAATTAGATGCCACTTGATGGTGGGTTTTATTCACACAAAATACAGTTTTAGCAGAAAAATGTGGGAAAAAAGAGAAAAAAGAAGTACCCTTACAAAACTAAACTAAAACTAAAAAAAATATTAATAATTGAATCAACTTTCTAATAACCTGAACATTTAAATAATAAAATCAATAATTCAACATGTTCCTAAATTCAGATCTCACTTTAACCTATCTACAGGATATTTTCATGTGCTTAACATATTGAAAATGAAGTAATCCTGTATGTGATGAGATGGTTCTGAGATAGATAATCAATCAATAATATACAATAATTGTAATGAATATCCTATAGTTTAAATTTTCAAAAGAAGTGCAAACTTCGACGTTCCAGTACACTCAAAATATTTATGAAATTAATCAGAAGCATCATATTATAATTTGATTAGTTTAATTTTCTTTATCGCATTAATGAGATCCAATACTAGCCTGACCAAAAAATCATACAAAAGCCAGTAATTTAATCATGGAATATATAGAATTCTGTGAAAAATATAATAATCTATACTTTCCCGTTCAAAAATAAATGGTACAGTATTTTAGTTTGTTTTCAAATAAGCGTCGTGTTACGTTCTATCAATTCAATCTCGAAAAATAAAAAGAAAGACTATCTTTAATTAGTTTCGTGATAATAAGGAATAAATTGCGCATGTACA
Organism: Solanum stenotomum; assembly: GCF_019186545.1. NCBI lineage: Eukaryota > Viridiplantae > Streptophyta > Magnoliopsida > Solanales > Solanaceae > Solanum > Solanum stenotomum. The sequence goes on from NC_064293.1 coordinate 34,862,199, forward strand.
CACTCTGTTGAGGGTATTTTGGTAAGGAAACGTAGAGGGGCTGCTTTATATACTTGTACATCACTAATTTTTCTGCCGTTTAGAGTAATTATTGCTATTTTGGGATAATCAGGATATACATTACAATCTTCTTTTGAGCTGCTTACCAAATTTACCCCGCAACTCTCATTCTTGTGTCCTCCTTCTATAATTATGCGGTATTTTCCCATGGAGTTGGTCATGCCTGATGAATTCAACGTCTCTTTTTTAGTTTTGAGACGATGGCACTGCAATTGTACGCGTGCACCTACATTTGCATAGAATTGATTAATGTCAGATCTTCAATTTTCGCCTTTAACAGTTCATGAATTTCAACATACCTGGTAAAGGCTCACTAAGATTGGATTGAAATGCGGAACGACAAGGATCACAATAGACACTTCCTTCTATAATGATTACACGATTTTTAGACCCCTCAATAATCCCCAACAAGGACAATAAACAAATAACACTAGCAATCAAGATTACATGAGCTGATTTTCCCATTTTATGTCCTTTTGTTTTAAAAATGTATTCTCTATATTGTATTTTGAAGTCTTTTCTTTTTATATATATATACTTGTATTTTGGTAGTTACTTTATTTGGTTATTGTTGTGTTTTTGTGGTGAGGATTTTTTTTTATTTTACTTAAAGTAGTACATCCATTACTTTTTTTCTAGTTTAAATGAAAACAAATAGTTTTTAAAAAAGTACTACATTAACTCCTACTTAGACTCTTTATGTTATTCTTTGTGTTTCTCTCGAACACACAGATAAATCAACAAAATATGTTGGTTAGTCAAGTCAGGTCCTGCTGAAAGTTCGGGAAAGAGTGGCTATTAAATCAAAATTGAATTAATAACTAGCAATAATAATAAGTATATGACCAATTACCTTTAATTATGAAATGAATAAGAACCAAAAATATGAAATTAATTAAAAAAATAAATTATTCTTACATCTTAGAAGAATCGGTCTCTAAAATAAATCTCATGTAGCCAACACTCAAATATAAAGAAGAAAAACTCTCAAATTGGATTAATAATAATATCCTACCTTAAATAACAAAAGAATATTCATAAGAGGCTACAAGCACACAACTCTTTAAATTTAAAATAAAAACATATATAATAATCTTTCCTTTTAAAAAAATTCGGATATCTGTTTAAAATTTAGTTTTACGCCTCCAATCTTGTATAGCAATGAAGGCATGCCTCATAAATGCTATAAACACCCTATCATGTGTTGGAGGTCGAACTCAAGAACCAAATTATAGCTCCCAACTCCCAACTATAAAACCATGCTCAAAGACAATATTTGCATTTTTAGCTATAAAATCATGAACTTGACAACTCTTTTCTCAAGTATTGTGCTAAAGTTCAAACTCACTGGAGAAACTCTAATTGATTGAGCTCAATTGGCTGATTGTAACTAACTCCTAACTAATTGAAGATAGTTTGTTACAACTAATCAATACAAAAGGACTGATCTACCCTTGATCATCTTAATGGTTTTAACTAACTTAACTACTTCATTCTCATATCTCATCAATGACCACTAGAAAATTAAAAAAAAAATCAATGAAACATAAAGTAAGGAACCAAAAAGAGGTATTCTCCCTGTTTCAATTAACTAGTTATTTAAAAAAAAATTGTCTCCTTTCTTTTTTCGGAAATGTTTTCAATCCATTTTGAAAAAGAATGTCTCTTTTTTCCCCGAAAACTCTTTAATTAACTTTTCAAAATGACATGTTCGAGACCACATAATTAAAAGGACATTTTGATACATTTTAGTTTAAGATTACAAGATTTAAAGATCTTCTTAATTTTGTTAAATTTCGTATCAAATTAAAATTAGATAAATAAATTAGAACGGAAAAATACCTGATGCTGTTGCTGCTAATAATCGTGGTATTTTTGGTTCACGAATGATGATGGTTATTTTATAGTACTACGTACTTATTCTTTTAAAGCTCCAAGGAATAAAGTTTAGAAACCTCTCAAGCCTCAAAATCAAAACTCAAACTAACACAAAATTACATTAAAATTACCATATCGTCCTTAGTTTAACTGTATATATATAGATGTAAAATTAATGACACATCAAATAAATTAAATGTAGGACTACTTTTAGAACCTGTTTGGATAGACTTATTTTAAGCACTTTTCTAGCGTTTATAAACGCTTGATTTTAAACTATATGATAAAAATAAGCTAAAAGTCATATGTTAGAGATTTTAACTTATGAATCAAAAGTCGATCCAAACAAACTCTTAATCTTATTGTAATTCAATTTAAAATCCTTTAGGCCTGGTTAATATCTTTAAGTTCAGGGAGATATTCCATTTCCTTGAATTCTTGTTGACATTCTGGTGCTGCTTTTTTGGTCAAGAAAAAGAGAGCATTGGATTCACGATTCTTTCCAGCAATGCCATTGTTGCTAGTCAGTGTAACTCTTGATGATTCCTTGGTATGTCCTTCAGTTGGGATCTCACTGCAATCTTCTTTTGGACTTTTTATCAAATATGTCTCGCAGATTTCGTTCTCGTGATCACCTTCTATCAACATGTGGTAATATCCAGTGGAGTTAGTCGAGGCTGTTACAGTTATTGTGACTTGTTCAGTTTCGGGGTGTCGGCATTGCATCCCCACCCTCGCATCTGCATGTGTACGTACAAATTAAATAGTTTAGTGCAAATCTAATCATTACAAATGAACTCATTTATTCACCAACAGAAATTATTATTTTCGAGTCCAACTATGAATTTATATGCAATTTTTATCAGACTTTTAAGGTTTTTGTGCACTCCTTTTGAAAGACATCTATAGTTTGTTTAGTTTGGCTTTTAAAAAGAGTTTTTTTTTTTTTTTTTTTTTTTTTTTTTTTTATAGTATTTCGGTTTTTAAAAAAACATAAAAATTTAAACACTTGTTTTTAAATAAAAAAAGACAAAAAAATAAGGTAGAAATCTATAAAATAGACAAGTAATTAGGGACAACTGAAAAAGGAAAAGTGGACAAGTAATTAGGAACAGATGGAGTATATGATAGATAATCTTAGGATCCTGGTATAATTTTTTTCCTAATTTTAGGTAATAACCTCAACCAAACACAAAATAAATTTAAATTCAAAATTTTCATTGGACAACTCAATTAATCCATCAAAACAAACAACCTTTAAGACTAGTTGCCTTAATTACCTTTTATCTCTCTCAAAAAGTCGTGTGTTTTGTATGAAGGAAAATATTTTAATTTTTTTGAATTATCTCTAGAAAAATAAGCTTTAATGAGGAAAATGACTTTCCTAATGAAAATAAAAAAACAAGTTCTCTCCACCCTACCCACCTAGCGTTCCCAACCCCCATCCTTTGACTCTTCCACCTCAAACCCACAATCCGCACCCCATCATAATATTTTGCTAACTTACCAATAAATGCTCTTGAAATAATATTTTCGTACCAAATGTACTCTCAAGTAATTGATTCAATAATAACGATATTATTTGAAAAAATATATACCTGCAACTGGCTCACTAAGATTGGTTTTGAATATTGAACGACAAGGATCACAATACACAATTCCTTCAAGAATAAATTGATAATTATCAGATTCTTCATTGGCTTGAGTAATCCCTAATAGGGAGAACAAGCAAATAGCACTAGCAATAAAGATTATTGTTGATTTTCCCATTTTTCTTCCTTCTTTTTCTTTCTTTTTTTCTAAAATATATATTTTTGGCCTTTCTTTGTTTCTTTCTGCAGGTTGCAAAATCGAAGTTAGAAAGCACCCTTTTTTTGTTTGTCAAAGTGTGGAACCTACAATCTTGAAGGAATGCTTTATATATACTTTTATTATTCTGGCAGTTATTTTTTATTAGGTTGTTGTTTAACTGTAGTCGTTTTGTGGTAAGGAATATTTTTTTTTTTAAAAAAAATTTCCAATGGAAGATAAAAAAGGCATTCCTCCTATTTTAACTCTTGTTCTTTAATTTTTGTTTCCCTATCTCTCTCCCTTATACACAAAAAGTAAAATAAAAAATCTAATCAATGTTTTATGTTAGTCTAGTCATATGCTAAAAGACCAATGAAAGAATTCAAGTTTATTAACTTCATTTCAAACAAATTCAACAGAAAATTTAGGAAAATTAAAGTATACAATAATTAACTTAAGAGTAATTTCACCAAAATATTTACTAAATTATCCTTAATTAAATTGTAGTAAGTAGAGTATCAATTTAATCCTTCTTTACAAATTCACATACTTGAAACATGTCTTTTAATCATCATGATTTTTTTTTATTTTCTTTAAAAAAGAGTACAGGTAAAAAGAATATAAAGAGGATTAAAAAGATAAAAAAATTAAATTACTAGACGAAAATTCACATAGTCAACCAAAACTAAGTTACTAAAATGTAAAGATTATTCCAAAATTTTTTGTGAGCTACTGGCCTTGTTGCTTCAGTATTTTTTTTAGTTTTTCATTCGATGTTCGGAGCCTATTTTGGAGTCTTGACTAAATTCAAATCATGCACTATAAAGCTTATTTAGAGGTGGTGCTCGAAAAAAAGATTTTTTTTCCATATAAAAAGTTGGAGAACTTCTGATTAAAGTGAAACACTCTCACCACTACACCACGAGCCATGTTGGTTGTTGCTTGGCCTTGTGGTAACAATCACACAGATAGGTTAAGATAGGTGGAGAGGAGAGTTACAATTATGGGCCTTGTAAGAAAAGAAAAAACAACAAAAATGGAATTAGGAAAACGCCAACTACCCCTTTTTAGCTCTATCTGAGTAGAAGAAGCTTCGTTGAGTTCAACATCAATGTCTAGTAAAAAGCAGAGGAGGATGTTGAAAGTAAGGAAAAATGGTGGATGTGATGTTGACATAACACGCCCTGCTTAGATTGATTTGCGCGGAGGAAAAGGAAAACAACAAAGACAATCCCCAAAGGGTCCTCTTCTCTTTCTACACTTGTTGGGTTATCCCATAGCCATATATAGCCATATATATGACGTCATCAGCGACATTACTTCATCATTATTCTCCTCGCCCTTCTATCTCTTCCAATTCTTCTTCTTCTTCATCATCTTCTGCTTCTTCTTCGTCATCTTCTTCCTCTTTTGATCAACGACGATGCTTTAATTGGAAACTTCTCTGCTTTTCTGGTAAATCTTTTAATTTCTCTCTTTTTTTTGACCTTGCAAATTGATTCAACTTCGATTCTTTTGTCTATTGAATTGAAATTGAGTTAACCCCTTTGTCTATTGAATTGAAATTTCTGCCAATTTTGGATCGTTTCTATTTTAATTAGTAGATTAATTGATTCTTGATGTGATTTGTTTGATTTATCAAGAAAAAGAAGTTAGGGGTGTTTTCAGTGCATATTGTTTGGATTGGTGGTTGAATACTGAAGTTAATTGTAATGCAGATGGATAGAAATGCTAAAATACACAAATTAAGCCCTTTCTTTTATTGAACAATTTGATTTTATCTCAAAGTAGATAGTGAAAAAAAAGGAGTAGGTAGTAGATATTTACATGTCAGTTATGGAACAATTATCACTGAATCGAATAGTTCTAGTTTGATTTTTCCTGTTCTTATGGATTGTTGGAGTTGTCTAATGTGAAAGAGGGACTGTCATTCTGCAAATTGTAGTGATAGTTGACTGCTACTCACATATATATCCATTCTAAGTTTGTAATCCGATAACACAGATATAACTTGAGCCTTTTGTTCCCGCTTGTCATTTGGATTTGCCATCTTCTTAAGGTTTCTTTTTTTGGATACTTCTATTGCTAAGGAAATGAAAGGGAAGTCGTATTTTATACTAGCTTCTCGATTCTAAGGCGAGAGAACCTTGCACAGGACATTTAGTTGGTTACTTACTGTAGAAATCACTTTAGAAATGGCTTTATGTGCGTCCAGGCCTAACTTGGATAGGATTGAACTGACCATGAGCTTGCAACTATTGGAGACTGCAATGTAATTAACTTTCCAATCAAATATTTGGGGCTCCTGCTAGGGGAAGGTTCAATTGGGGAAATGTGGTGACCGGTGGTTCAGAATTTTGGGGTAGAAGAAAATCTACTTATAAAATGTTGGATAAGATCATTTTGATAAAGGCAACATTATCAAATACCAACCCACGTCATATCCTCATTTCTTATCTTTGTTTCAGTTAGTAAGAGATTGGAGAAATTAATGATAACTTTTCTCTGGGATGTTGCAAAAGGGAAAAGAAAGTACCATCTTGTGAATTGGGAAAGGGGTATGACCCCATTGAAAGTAGTGGGGGTTGGGAAAACGAATGCTAGATATCTTAAACAGATCATTGTCGGGAAAATTGTTATGGAGGTTTGCCAACGAAGGGGGAGCCATGTGGAAGATTGTCATAAATAAGGTGGTGACCAATATCAGTGGCTAGTGAAGGAAGTAACGTCATCTTATAGGAAAAATCTGTGGAAGGAATGAAGGACAAGATGGACTTTTGCAAAGTTTATCGAATTCCAAATCAGAAATATGAATCCACTTCAGTTCTGGCTGAACCTCTAATGTGGGATAACACTTTGAAAGATGACTTCCTACCCCTGGCTGGCAACAAGGAGGTTGTAGTAGCTGAGATCCTTGAAATGACACACACATTTGTTTTGGAATGTAGCTTCTAAAGGACCACTGCAGTATGAGAATATGACAAGGTGAAGCTGTTTCTACTGAGGTTGTGTATTCACTCATAATACAGGAAAACAGGTGGTATGATTTGAGAGGGATACCTTGGAAGCACTGCATTGTCAAACCCTATTATAGGTACTGAATCAGAGAAGGGGAGCTCGAGCTCAAAAGTCAGGCGTTTGTGGAGAGGTTTATGAAAGACAAGGCAGCAAAGAAGATGTCATTTTTATCAAGTTATGCAACTTAAGAAGCAATATTGGCCGTGACCAATAAAAAGAGAGATTGTATAGCAGTGTTTTCAAAAGCAAAAAGGACAAAAAAGCTCTAAGGTCCATTGTGCCTTTAAGCACAAATGAAATATGGGTTTAAATGAAAAAAGGTGCAAGGGGAGAAACAAGACAAATACATACTCCACCTGTCCCAATTTATGTGACACACTTTCGTTTTTAGTTAGTCCCAAAAAGAATGATACATTTTCATATTTAGTATTAATTTAACTTTAAAATATCCATTTTACCCTTAATGAGATATCTATGACTTGTTTTAAATCACAAATTTCAAAAGTCTTTCTTTCATTCTTAAACTCCATGCCAAGTCAAAGAACATCACATAGATTGGGATGGAGGGAATATATATATGTTTAGTCCAAGACTAATGATTATAAGCATGAATGGCAAATATATGTTGTTGTACTTTTGCAAAGACACCCTCCCCATACCTCACTTGTGGGATACACTAGGTATGTTGTTGTATTTTTGCAAAGACAACACTTTTTTGATGCATTGTTTATGCAATTTTTGGGAAAAAAAGGTCTAGGCATAGAGATAGTTACATGATAATTTTCTAAGTCAGCAAATTCTTAATTATAGACCGACATATTATCCAAATTTTAGTCAACATTTAAAAGAATTTCAAAGTTGGAATATTTTAGGATGTATAGGATGGACAATTCAAGGTGTAAGGTGGCAAACAACTCAAGGTGTAAAGCGTGAAGGGGGTGAAAACTAAGGCGTAAAGAGTGCAATGGATCTTGTGCGAATATTAGCTTCACCTTTGAGACATTGGTCAGCACATAGGTAATTATGCTATTGTATAATCAACTGGTGAGAAGGATATATTTTAGTCATTGCCATATTGCTTGTGCTTATATAATTGGAGCTGTTAGTTGCTTCTATCCAATCCCTTACCTGAGGTTGCAATTTTAATTGCTCCATCTTACGTATACAACACTCATTAGGGTTGAAACTGCTCCAATTTTTTTTTTTTTTTTTGATTTCCTGTTCCCCCTTGAAGTTATCACTATTTCACCAACTCTTAGACTGAAGTCTGCTTTTTAGACAAATCAATACTGTTTGTTCAGTGATTATATTCCAGGCTAAAGCCATAGAATCTGCTCTCCTTTCTCCTGGTGGATTGTGCAGTTGGAAATGATTTCATTAAGTTTTATGTTATTTATGCTCTTGTAGTGCCCTTAGTGAACAGGTTTTGTCTCCTCTCTGATTGCAGTCAACTGTTTTCTGAATTTTGAATAGCCATGTAGTATATCTGAGTTAGTACATAGTTTCTTGCGTTCTTCTGCAAAATCCTTATTGTTGCTTACACTTCAAATGTCTTGGCAAGTATGAACCCATTTTTTAATTTTTTTTTTGTAAATTGTTTCTCTGAGGATTTGGTCTGCCCATCTGCAGGGATAAACAACATCTGTAGAAGTCAAAGCTTTAGAGCCCATGCAATGGGTACAACTGAAGGAAGTGTTATGTCTCCGAAAGTCTTGATGGATACGGGGGATGAACCTGAACATCTTCTAGTCCTTGTTCATGGCATCTTAGCAAGGTAGGGAGCTTTGTTTACTTATCCTGAAAGGATGCTTTCACGTGTCTACAAATTTTATATACATGTGTGTAGATATAATATGTATGTACATGCAATTGAAAAGGCTACAGTTGACTCCTCTGAGGTGGTTGGGGTTTACCCACTACAACAACATACCCAGTGTAATCCCCCAAGTGGGGTCTGGAGAGGTTAGGATGTACATACTTCACCCCTACCTTACTGGGGTAGAGAGGCTGTTTCTGATGGGGTTTACCAGATTAAAAAAAGGAGTTTCAATCTGAATGGAGTAAAAAAGTGCCTGTTGGTCTTTCCTCTATTTTTGCAGGGCTGTTGATTTGAGTAGTCAATTTGCTTGTAGTCAACCATACTCAAACCTTGACTTTCTAAGTGCTCAAGAAAGGAAAAGCTTTAACATTGAGAAAACATTATGATCAGAACCAATAACATTTTATTTTTTATGTGACCTTTGGTATGTAAATATTATGTTCGAGTAGTAGTGCTATCCCGAGGTTAGGTTTAAGTGGTCTTACATTCTCACTTTTAACACACATCACATGGTTGGAACATCTCTTTTTCCCAGAGTACGAAACTTGACCTGAGAAAATCTCCAGGTGACATACATGTCTATATCCGTTTATCACTTTTATATTTCACCCTTGAACCTTTTTCCATGTTATTGAGGTTGATTTACTTTCTATTCCATGATCTGGTTGTCAAGGGTTGTGTCTGATATTTGTGTATGGGCACCGTCTTAATTGCTGATATATCACCCATATCAGTCAATTAAGTACGCCTCAACCCCAAATAAATGTTCATATCTTCCATAATAAAAAAATTCTTCCTGAAAATTAGCATGCTGCTGTTTGCATCACTGATCTTTCCAAAGAATGCAGCCCAAGTGATTGGACGTATGTACAAGCAGAGTTGAGAAGGCGGTTGGGAAGAAACTTTTTGATATATGGTACATTTTTTAGTGAAACTTATCCTTATATTCTCATGAATTTATTTTTTAATTTTCTAGGTTTTTCTTCCTTCAATTTTGCATGCTACATCAAGAAAGTAAATGCTTATATTCGAATTCCAAGAAGCTATCTGACTTTCTTTTTGTGGCGTTCAGCAAGTTCATGTAATACGTTCACTAAAACCTTCACTGGGATTGATGGAGCTGGAAAACGACTAGCAGATGAAGTGAGTATGTAAAAGAGGTCACTGTGCTGTATAGTTGCGAGTCTGGTGCTACTGTGTGGTCTCATGGTGTAGGAAAGGTGGCTATATTTTTCTTGTTTGGTTGGGGCAGAAATATGATGCTACTAAGCTTTTTTATTTTTAGTTCTCTTTTAGGCTAACTTGGTTTTTTTTTTTAAAAAAATTTGTATGGTTAGCGTTGGTTTTTGGTTATGGCAATACTCTATTCAAAGCAATAAAACCCTGACAGGTAGGTATATCCTACTGTGGTACTTGCTGTTTAAGAAGTGTAGGTCAATCTTGTCTTGCTGTTTTGCTGCATGTGAATAAAATTTCAGCTCAGTACAATGTTTGCTGAAAGATGTCCAGCTTTTCCATCAGTGCATCACATATAGATTTTTCTAATTGTCTAAAGTTGGCCTCTATATACCTTATACTTCATATGCATATTTCCAACATAATTAAATAATTTTTTTTGTCAAAAGCTAGTTGTTTCGGCCTGCATTCTGTATTCGTCTCAGAAACTCCAATTATGTCAAGGAAGTATATGAATGGTCAAATTTCACCTTTTTTTACCAAATCCAAAAAAAGAAAAGTTTATGAATGGTCAAATAGTTTCCAACCACACACTTCTGACATGAAAACATAACCGTCTTGAACCCGTGCATATTTGGTGGCTACTTTCAAGTTTCCAATAAATAGGTTGTGCTTACAAAGTGAAATTATGAACGCTCATCTTCCTTATTTGGAACTTTTGATTATGAACAGGTCAGGCTGGTTGTAAAGAAGAAAGAAAGCCTGAAGAAGATATCCTTTTTAGCTCATTCTCTTGGTGGATTGATTGCAAGATATGCACTTGGCGAACTTTATTCATCAGACAACTGTAATGAGCAGTCCAATGATGCAGTCACTTCAACTAGTGCAAACCTCAAATCAGTAGGCTCCTTAAATATAGGATTGATTGCTGGCCTGGAGCCAGTCAATTTTATCACCTTGGCAACACCACATCTTGGTGTGAGAGGGAAAAATCAGGTCTGTTCTCATGGTACAATCTTATCACTTATGCATCAAAAATCTTATCTCAGTGTTTCTTAAATGGGATGTTTTCGCCCTTTTTAATAAAAGTAATTTACCTTTACCTACTATACTTGTCCTTAAAAAGTAACTAGATTATGTCCATTACAATTCCTTGTTTTTAGGGATTTCAGTTGTTTTTATATCCTATTTTCTTGCTTTTAAATGTGTAAATCTCGTAATGGAGTCTCTACCTGGAAATTCTGAAACTTGAGTGGAATAGTAGGTGCCAGTGGAGTAAAAACTTTAAAAACGCTTGTATTAGTTCCAACTTAGATGTTAAAATGGTATCTTATTTGTAAATTGTTGTGCTCGGGTACCTCATGCACATCTATAATAGAGTGCATTCAGTCATTTGTTTTTTTGGGGCATTTACGTAGTTTCTATACGAATGTCTAATAACAGTCATCGTTTCATTTGACATGTCTTAATATGTTTGATACCATTCTATTCTACATAAATTTCACAACCTTTGAAGTTCAAATTTATCAGTTAATTCAAATTTTAAATTTGAGATATGTGATCTCTGTGCTCTTAACTTTTTCAAAATTTTCCATCATTGATGTAATACATACAAGTCAAAGTAGTGTAATAAATTTTGGACCCCGAGTCCATTAAAATACCATTATGTAAAATGGGACAGAGGCGAGGGAGTAAAATTTTGTGAATTCTTCATAAGAGTAAAGGCTTAGTGTGAAATACTAGAAAAGTTGATATCATCAGTTTTTATTGTGTGCTTTATGAGGATAAAAGGATAGAAGCCTGTAGATATGCACGGCTGTGAAAAAGCTTTTTGCATGGCATGCAACTGCTGGAAATTTTTGGAGTCTTCATCATCTTTGCAGAATATCCAAAAGATACTTGTTACTCCTATTTTACTTCTGTGTGGATCCTTCCTTTAATTGGTGCACAAATCTTAACAGGTATCAATGAAATGGCCAAAAGAACTTTTCATTTACTATATTTTAATATCTTTTTCCCTTATCAAATGTTGTTTTAAATAAGAGCACCATTTTAAGTGAAAGTTGGAAATTTATATTGTTTAATATTGAATGAGAGAAACTATGCCAGTACTTATTTACTTAAATAAATTATACAAGTGTTGATCAATATTTACAAGTCAAGAAAATGAAACATAACACATTCTATTTCACTAAAGCAAATATCAGGAAAGAAAAGAACGATGAATTAAACATTAAGCCACATGGTATAGCAAAAAACAAATGCCTTACCAGGCTGTCAATAAGTTCTGTGTCAACAAACCTGAAACCAGTTATTGTCTGAGCTCATATTATCTTACGTATAAGAGGATATCATAATTTGGGACATTAATGTTAGGTTGAATGAGTCGCTAAGTGTTTTCTTGAATCAGTTTAAACCATAATGTGTTTAAATTCTCAGAATTTGGATGGTATGTTATTATTAATAGCTTATCTAGAAAAAAAGTGTTATGATCACTTCGTAACGGCCTCTGACATCAGGACAGTTGATTAGCTTTTACTTTTCAGCTTCCTTTTCTCTTTGGGTTGCCAATCTTGGAGAAACTTGCAGCACCTATAGCTCCTATATTTGTTGGTCAAACTGGTAGTCAGCTCTTCCTTACAGATGGCAAACCTACTAAACCACCTCTTTTGCTAAGGATGGCATCAGACTGTGATGATGGAAAATTTATGTGAGTAGAAATATCTCCACCAGTCCTTGAAGCAGCTGTTTCTCCATGCCTTTCTTTTTACCTTATGCCTGGAGTTTCCTTATTGCAGATCAGCGCTTGGTGCTTTCAAATGGCGTGTTCTTTATGCTAATGTCTCTTATGATCGTATCCTGTTGGATCTCATTTGTTGTTTCTTCATTTAATTAGCAAAATTAATTCATTGATAAAGTTCATTCCCGTGCTTCTTCTCCCAATATTTTGAAGTGATTGCAGTGGTTTCTTGACATATCTAGATATGGTCGGTTGGCGTACATCATCTATAAGAAGGGTGACAGAACTTGTCAAGGTGATTTGTGATTTACTATTCATTTGTTACTTTAATTGTCCATAAATATAGGTCTGTGAATGTTGACATTTAGTCAAGATAAAAACAGAAAAGGACATTCAAGTATAATTCGTTTGGCTAAGCACGATTTACTCAAGGGTCCCGATCTGAAGTTTATTCGTCCAGATCTAATTGACATTCCTGCGAAGAGGTATTGGGACAATATGAGAACTGAGTTTTTTTTTTTTTTTTTTTTGGAAAAAAAGAGAACTGCAATTTGAATAAGCCCAGAACAATAGGAAGTACAAAGTAAAATTTGCAATGAGAACTGCAAGAATGCCCTATATCAGAACTATTAATTAGTTTCATTTTGTTTGTACAATAATTAAAACTTAAAAGGTATATCGGATATGAGATGAAATAGCTTGAGTACCATAAACTTCCTTGCAGTAGGTGAACCTAAACCGGAAAATTTCTCTATCAACTTTTCTTCTACTGGAACCTTCGGTTTTAATGTTGCTTAGACAATAATGAAAACTTAAAAGGCATATGCACATAACCTGCACATGGGTAGGTAATCATCTCTCCATCCATGATAGCATGTAACTTACCTATATAAGTTTTCTTTGTTGGGGATTAGACAATGGAAATTACTTTGACACTTCATTTGCATCTTCTCTTGAAACAAAAAAGAAACCTTGATTTTATGTTTGGTGTACTGAAATTAGAATTTAGAAACTGTTACAGGTTTTAGACCTTTACTTGTATACAAGCTTCCTTGTTTGGGAAATTTGATTTCTCAAAGTTACACTATGTTAAGAATGTGCCACCAAGACTTACCCTTCGGTGTGGCCCAGTGGTTTGGGCTTGGGACTTCCATGTTGGAGGTCTCAAGTTCAAAACCCCTTGCCAGCGAAAGCAAGAGCTTTGCCTTCTGGGTCGAGCTCGTCGCATCGGGCTTGCGTAGTGCGGGTTACCTCTCCAGTGTGGTTTGCGAGCTATTGCATAGGAGCAAGAGTTTTACCCTATGCGCACCCAAAGGGTAGCGGCAGTGGGTTTTTCTTGTCTTAAAAAATAAATAAAAAAATGTGCCACCAAGACTCAAGGTAAGTTTTATAAAGTGGTTGTTAGACCAATTATGTTGTATGGGGCAGAGTGTTGGCCAGTAAAGAACACACTTCCAAAAGATGGGAGTAATGGAAATGAGGATGTTGAGATGGATATGTGGACATACTAGGAGAGATAAGATTAGAAACGAAGATATTCGAGACAAAGTGGGAGTGAACTTCGTGGTGGACAAGATGAGCGAGGCGAAGTTGACATTGTTAGGACATGTAAAGAGGAGATGCATAAATGCCCTAGTGAGTAGGTGTGAGAGGTTGGCTATGGTGGGTATGAGGAGAGGTAGAGGTAGGCCGAAGAAGTATTGGGGAGAGTTGATTAGATAGGACACGATACACCTGCAAGCTGATTAGATAGGACATGATACACCTGCAGTTGATCAGATAGGACATGATACACCTGCAGCTGATTAGATAGGACATAAGTCGAGCGTTGTCTACTTATCCTTATTAGTATTATTATTAATATTCTCCTACTATCTTATTCTTCAAGTTTACTATTACTTGTTGTTTCCTTCGCTTCAGTAACGTATTATTTGTTGTCGCTACAATTCTTTCCCCATTATTTTCTACATGACTTCTTCACTACTGTATTTCCTTTGCTTACTGATTTTGATATATTTTTCTTGAGCCGGGGGTCTATTTGAAATAACCTCTCTGCCTTCATAAGGTAGGAGTAAGGTTGCGTACACACCACCCTCCCTAGACCCCACTTGTGGGATTACATTGAGTATGTAGTTGTTTCAATAATTTAAGTTAGAATTACTTGGTAGTTTTCCAGAGATGAAATGAACTTATATGATGGTGAGTTACTGTATGTCCCGGATGAAAGAATGACTTTACTTTGAATGAAAAGAAGAAGTATTTAATTTATTGTTTTAGCCCTGGAAAAAAGTCCGTTGTAGTTGCCTACTGCAGGCGAGGGATGAGATGCAATTGATCTTTAAATTGAGGGAGCTGTTCAGTTCTCCTCAGCTGGCACTTCAAATTATGATTCTCAGCACAGTTATTCAATGACTTATAAGTCTTTTTTTTCTTCATTCCCTAAATGAGGAAGTGTATACTTTATGCAACTGACACTGATATCCTCTAGTAAATGGCAAAAGAATAGTTCGCACTGTGCTCATTTTATGGCTGGATATGTCTTATTAGTCTTCATTTCTAAGTATCTGCTGTGTCATGCATGCATACTTGTGATTCTCATAGTTGGATGAATATAATACTCATAAAAGCATGGTATCATGAAATCTTATTCATTAGCAGGATTTTAGCTGTAGAACTTTGAAAAATAACGATCTGGAAACAGAGTTTTCTCTTAGGAGTTCATTACACAACGATTTTGTTTGTGTACAATTCTAAAATTTTATTGAAATGGCAGCCCCCTTGGCGATCTTTGGATGGCTACAAACATGTAGTAGATGTGGAGTATTGTCCTCCAGCTTCATGCGAAGGACCTCATTACCCCTTAGAGGCAGCCAAAGCAAAGGAGGCAGCCCAAAATGCACCAAGCACACAGAGGACATTAAAATATCATGAAAGTATGGAAGGTAATAGTACTAATAGAGCTGCTTCTGTTTGTTGCAATGAATCTCAATGCCACTATCTCTATATCATACTAGAATCTTACTACTCTTTTCGAACAGAGGAAATGATACGTGGCTTGCAACAGTTGGGGTGGAAAAAAATTGATGTTAGCTTTCACTCAGCGTTCTGGCCCTTTTTTGCACATAACAATATCCATGTAAGTTCCTTCCATATTCCATTTCCTTATGTTCCTCCCTGTCTGGGTTCTAATTCGATCACTATTTTCCGGTGACAGGTGAAGAATGAGTTTTTTCACAATGCTGGAGTAGGAGTAATTGCTCATGTCGCAGACCACATAAAGCAACAAGAGAAGCAACCCGAATCTTCCTCCTTAATTACCCCTAGCTTGTAACTCATATAGTTGTACAGAAAGCAATCCAGCATACATTTAAATGAAATCAAAACGCTATAATTGATTGGAAATGTATATTTTTCAGAACACTACTGGTGGTTTTTCGTTAAGCATATTCAAGATATATGTATAGTGATATGATTTTTGGTGAAGGGTGTTTAATTGACCACCCTTTGCTCCGTCACCAGTTTCAATAGGAAGACTGTTGATGTTAGCATTGTACCCTGTATTAGTTGTTATCTATGACATATTATGTGATTTGCTCTTTTCCGTGTTCGAAAGGTAAAGTAAATTGAAGTACAATAGTGTGACAATATGAAGGGAAAAAAATACATATATAAATTTAAATTTGGATAATGCAAGCAAAAGAACACAGCTATAGTACACCTTGATTCTGATTTCATTGTAGCAAATGAAACATATATATAGGGAAAAGTCGAGACAAAAAGAGAGCAAACAGAGAATTGCAAAACCCCCTAATGAGCATATTTAAGTTTACTTCAAATCACATTATAGAACAACCAGTTGCATTGTCATCACTAAACATATGCCTGGTTCGTTCATCGAAAATGGTATTGTAAGGTAGCTCTGCATAGGAACCGTGAGCATGGCTACAATAGCCATGCACACGGTAGTTGTAGGAAGAAGGCGAGGCATAGTAAGTGCCCGGCCTGCTGTAGAATGTATCATAATAATAATGGTGCATGTAGTTATGGTATTCAGGATTGTATGGATATGGCCATAGTTCAGCTCTCTTTCCAGTTTTTCTCACTGTTTTGAGGATTTTTTTCTGATCTGCCCACCCTGTTACTGTCACCTTTTGCATGTTCATGTCTATGTCAATGTTGTCCACTCCTGTGAATACCAAAAATGAAACAAAAGTATATTCAAGGGTTTTGTAACAAATCAATTACTCTATTTTTTAACAATACCAGAAGTTGTTATACAATAGTTGGAAAAAAATAGTATTTTCCCAGAAGCATGTTTCGAGTCTTGGCCAAGCACAAATTGTTATTCTAATATTAACTAAGTATTTTCGAATTGATTAGTCAAACCCCTAGTATTTCGCACTACTCTTACACTTGAGAAAACAAATTAATAGAATAAGGATTAAAAAAAAGGATCAATTCTTCAAATCATATTAATATTTAATGAGTTAGGTCCCAAGAATTATTGGATAATGAAAAAAATCCATTCCATATCCAAGCAATAAGCATAGAGAGTTGGAGACAGAAAAAAATTCACCAGCTGTGTGAATGACGACTTTGGTCATATGTCTATTTGGTGGATATATAATAATTTAAATTTCCAACTAGAAGTTGTAAGAAAATTATTTTATAGGAAAATATCATTGTATAAGATATGCTTTCATATTTATTATAATTCTATTACAAAGCTGGGCAGGGTTGTCTTATATAAAAAAATCTAAATAAAAGGTATTGTGATATACAATACTGTTGAAAATTAAGGACTTAGCAACTTGCAAAATTTATAGCTAAACAACAAATTTTTATGCTAATTTCATTTAGTTATAAGTTAGGACGGATTTTAAGAAAATTCATATAGCTTAGAATCTATTTAGCTACGAATTAGCTAAAGAATACCCACAAATTCAGTAGCTAATTCTAAAAAGAAATTAATACCAACCATGAAGCTTCTTGAGAGCCTTCCTTATTTTGCTTTCGCATCCTTGACAATCCATGTGCACTCTCATTTCCACAATCTAAAATGAATAATGTATAACTTATTATACGATCGTCTCGTTATATTTAAAATATTTATACAATCAAATTATATATGGTAAAATTATCAATAAATTTATATTATAAAAATTGATTATAACTAATCTGCCATCACATATTATAATAAAAATATAATTTAAATTGTTTAATTTGTATCATCATTCATAGCACTTTCCCTATTTTAAGCATTTATTTGTTAATATATAATCTCTCTTATAACGGCTACGGCGCAATATGGCAAGTCATCATGAAAAACAAAGTAGCTTGTACCCCCTTTATTTTATTTTTTAATTATATATATAAGCTCAAATTTTTTTTAGGTTAATATTATTAATTAAAAAAAGTAGAGATATTGGAGTGGAAGAGCCACTAATTAGTAAATTTTCTTACTCTTTGTTGCATTCTTTTCGAGTCACTAACCTTAAAACAATTCTCCTTTTATACTCAACAGAAAAAAGAATAGCTAGTAACATGTACATAGTATTGAGTTCTCTTCTTTAGCATGACTATAAGAAGCGTTCATTACTACTAGTATTATTTATCTTCATTTGACTAGAAGATACAAAGATGTTTAAAAGATAAACAGATCATACTCATGTTAAATATTCATGTACCAGACTACAAGCTAGTATTATCTAATTATGTGACTTTTTTAACTTCCGAAGAGAGTCAAATTGGCTAATTTTTGAACTATTGAATTTAATGATCAACTCAATATTTTAAAATATTTAAATGTTGGTAAAAAAATTCAACTAGTTCAAATTTTGGAAAACGAAAAGTCACATAAATCGACGGAGGGAGTAGTATAAAAAAACATGGTCACAAAAACTTTTTTTTAGTACTAGCATTTCAAAATAGAGATTAGCTATATATAGGTAGCTCTTTCTCATTCCTCTCTAGTCTTCAATCTCATTCATATTTTCAAATATATACCGAAGAAGAACGAGACATATCACTTTAAAGAAAAACAATAAGAAGAGGAATGTAATCATGATAACATACACATATTTATAAGAAGACTCAAATAATGCTACAATTTATTTCTCACTATACACTTTTGCTACTGTAGTACAAAAGGAGAGGAAAATATATAACATAAGTATAGAGAGAAATAAAGTGCGAAAAAGTTAGAAACCAATGTGGGATTTAAGGTGAAGCAATGGAAAACATAAACACAAAGAGGGGACGGAGCTAGAAGGCAACTTAACTTACGGCTTCGTCCTGAACTCTATATTTGTGTTATGAAATTAGTAAATATGAATATATATTAAATTTAGAATCCAATTATTAGCATTTGAAGTCATTGTAGTATTCAGAATTCATAGATTCAAATCCTGGCTCCACGTATGCACACAGTCTCAAAACATATAAACACACACTCATGATCGATAACAAAATTATTATACTATATTATATATTCTTCTTTATTTTCTCCTTTAGTTATGGGGTTGTGAATGGTAATTAAGTAGCATTTAAACCAAAAAAAAGACATGAGTTAAAGAAGCAGACCGTCATATTGTGTGACTTTGAGACGATGGAGGAGCTACTAGCAACACAAATGTAAACTTCCTTTAGATGAAATAATTAATGTCCAAGTTTAATTCGTATTCCTTTCTGTGTATAGACTATACTAGTATTGTGTGTTTATATACACACAAAACTTGACCTGGACAGGCATGATTATCTATTAATTGGAGCGTATACAATAAGAAAGATAAGGAAAAATATGACTAAAAATAGTACTATATATTTATTTTTTTAAATGTGGTCCAACCCACAATATAATCATATTTTCTTTTCTTTTCACATTTTTATTTGACCATATATAGGTTGTTATTAATTTTTGGAGACAAACCTTGTGCTATGAGGGCCACAAAAGTTTCAAGAAAATAATAATAAGAAGGAATGGACCATGTTAGAAAGCACACTGAAGTTGCGGCTTTGATAACTAGCTAGAGTGGGTCATTTGCATTTTTTGCCCCCATTTTGGGTTGGTTTCAAACTTTTGTCCCTCAAGATAAACGTTTTTAGGGACACAAGCTTATATTTTCGCATTAGAATATTTTGCGAGTTATGTTTCGCATTTTTTAAAAATTTATGTCCTCAAGGTATGAGTTTGTTTTTTAAAAACAAAAATTAAAAATCAGCTTATTTAAAGCTTGAAGGGACAATCGTGCAATCAAATGAGCAATGAGCTAGAGTCCACTCATCTATTCAACTCCTTGTTTTGGGGAAAATTAAAGGTAGTTGCAATATATGTACTATAGAGTAATGTAATAACAAAGAAATTCATTCTGATCTTGAAAATACAACCAATCTTGTATAAGGACGGGCGTTATCGTGATAACGATTTTTAAATCAATATAATAGTCCCTTTTTATTTTAATTCCAGTAATATCATATAAATTTACTGACTTTGCCTTCTTATTTACAAGGACTATTTATTATTATCCCACCACTATCTTCTTTATGACCTGAATTTTTCAATCTTAGTTTTCTCATACTTGCGAATAATAAAGTTTGCTGAAACCATCAAATTGGGATTGTTATAGTAATTAAGAATGTATAAGAAAAATCATTGAAATTGTAGGGTATTTTACTAAAATTGTCAATTTTACTTAAATGTCAAGACTAGTGTCGTATGTACATAACACTGCACACTTGATTGAGTACAAAAAAAGTTTTTGATATATTTCAAAAGGCTTGAAGTTTGCTTCGTTGTTTACATGATATTGACCCCTAGCTCTAGCTGCAGCTACATCTTATAGAACCTTTTTGGTTCTTTTAATTTTGGTGTCCCAATAATTAAGTAATCGAAAAGAAATAAATATTGATAGGACTGTATTCTAAACTTGATGAAAATTCCCAGAATATTGATCAATTATGTAAGTATGCTATGATACTAATACCTTATTTTGATGTATATACTTCAGTTCCTAACTTATGATTTTCGACTTATTTTTGTTATTTTGACTTAAAAACAAGCATTTAAAGTACTTTTTCACTTATCTTACTCAAACACTACAAATATGCTTAAAAGCACATACTAGCCAATCCAAACATGCTCATAGTCAAATTAACATATTATAGGCATATAACTCTATAAATTGGCCTAGTTCCAGTACTAAAAAGACATCGAATTATCCCTAGCTAATCTGTCGCTAAAAACTTCTAGCTAATTCAAATTTTATATAATTTGTCGCTAATCCGTAACTAAATGAAATTTTTGTTGTTAAGCTACAAAATTTTGTCCGTTGTTAATTTCTTGTTTTCTAGTAATTAGTGTTCCTTAATCCAATCCAACCAAGCCAAGTACCTTGGATTAGCCTCTTGATGCAGCAGAATTGTCATCTTATTCTTGGAATGAACCAAGAAAAGGGCAGACAAATTGCATTTGACAAAACTTAGGTTTCATTGGTTTGTCCATCAAGTATTTTGTCTCTTCGCATAGTAGCACATAATAAATTCAGTTTAGATCAATCAGAGAAGCAACAATAGTGATCAAGAACACGCGATTTTTTGATAACAAAGTCGAGATTATTCAAAGCTAGTTAGTAATAGCCATGGCAGAAAAGGAAGGAGCAATTGTCAAGAAGGGACATGAGGAAGGTTTGAAAATGGCAGTTTGCCTACTCGAAGAATTCGGACTCCCAATGGGGCTCCTCCCTCTTGCTGATGTGATCGAAGTGGGGTTCGTGAAGAACACAGGCTACATGTGGATCCAGCAAAATAAAAAAATTGAACACAAGTTCAAAATGATCAGTAAAATGGTAAGTTATGACACTGAAATAAATGGATATGTTGACAAGAAAAGAATCAAGAAGCTCAAGGGAGTGAAAGCTAAGGAATTGATGTTATGGCCTCCAGTTAATGAGATAACTGTAAATGATCCTCCCACTGGCAAGATTCAATTCAAGAGTCTGGCTGGCATCACCAAAACATTCCCAGTTGAAGCTTTTGCTGCTGGCCAGTAATGGAAATGGAATATATATTTTCTGATTCATGACACTTGTGTGTTTTCTATATTGTTTGCTTTCTTGGTAGAAAGATATTATTTCTTGGAACTGAGGTTTCTCGGTTTTTAAGTAAGTACGTAGCTCAATAAGAAACTTTGTTACCTAGTCTTCCTTTATTAGGGGCCTTAGCTAGTGATCCGGTATATAGAAATTATTGTATACGTCTGTTGGTTCTAGAAAATAAAATGTCTAATGTTTTTTCACCCAAAGAACTTGTTGTATTGTTGCGAGTAGAACGAATGGGGTGCGCTTTGGAAATCTAAATTGTTGAGTTATCGTGCTCAGTAACACTGGGTAGCCAAAGGTGAAGCAGATAATTGCTGATCAAAGTCAAAAAAGCAGGGCATTTCTCATTTTTATAGGAATTTTGTATAAAAACAATGGTATCTCTAATTATAGCCTCAATCGAACGTTCAAAAAAAAGTTCCTATTTGTAAGCGAAGTAAATTACACTACATAAAAAATGATCATTAGCGGCAATATGTATTTTTAGCGGCAATTAGTCTTTGTATATGTCCCTAAAGCCTTTAGTGACATTGGTTCTAATGACACTTAACTAATGCCGGTAAAGACTTTGATACTCTTTATTAATGTCAATATTTATTGCGGCTAAAAGTTGTTTTTGTTGTAGTGTTAACCCAAGGTTAGGTATAGACCAAATCCTAATTAAGGAAATTTTAAAATCAGACAAGAAAAAACCTTTTCTTATGTCATTCGATCTTCGTGGTTGAAAAATAGAAAAAGATAATAAGACATGTAGTTTCATACATGTATCTCCCCATGTATAACAAAAACATCGAAAATGCTGCCAACTATTTAGATTTTCTATCTAAAAGATTCTCAATATAAATAGGAAGACGTTTTAAATACCACACATGGATTACTGGTATTTAATTAAAACATGGCCTTGGATGCCTCTTGATGTAGAAAAATTGTCATCTTATTCTTGGAATGAACAAAGAAAAGGGTAGACAAATTGCATTTGATAAAACGTAGGTCCAGCAACAAGTGAAAACTGATAACTATTGATAAACCAAGAATCACAAAAGAGTTGAAAAAGTATTTCTGTATTTTCTGTTTTATAATTTTATAAACTAGATACCTATAATTGCAAGCATGACTTGAGCACCATGTCTTGCACAATATATATCAGAATGTCAATGGTGTGATTTTGCATAGTTAAAAAAAGAAATATTCTGCCAGATGTTTTGGAATCATATCTGATATGGTCAACAACAACCATAGCTTTCATTGGTTTTTCCTCAATAAATTCAGTTTCTTTCAAGCAGAGAAGCAAAAATATTAGTAATCAAGAAGAAGCATTCTTTCTTTTGAGAATTCAAATCTATGGCAGAGAAGGAAGGAGCAATTGTCAAGAAGGGGCATGAGGAAGGTTTCAAAATGATGATTTCCCTACTCGAAGAATTCAAACTCCCACTGGGGATCTTCCCTGTTGTTGATGTGATCGAAGTGGGGTTTGTGAAGAACACAGGCTACATGTGGATCCAGCAAGCAAAAAAAGTTGAGCACAAGTTCAAGATGCTCCCCAAACCGGCAAGTTATGACACTGAAATAAGTGGATATATTGACAAGAATAGAATCAAGAAGCTCAAGGGACTGAAAGTTAACACGCCGATAGTGTCGCATCCAGTTAATGAGATCATTGTGGATGATCCTCCCACTGGTAATATTCAATTTAAGGGGTTTGCTGGCATCAGCAGAACTATCCCACTTGAATATTTTGTTGCTGGCCAGTAAGGGAAAAAATCAATGCATATTTTCTGATTCATGACACTTGTGTCTTGTATCCAATTGGTATTAAGCAAAATGATCAATTCATTATTATTTGTGTGTTAGTGCATTGCAGTTTTTGTTTGGCATAAAAAATAAAATGTTTTGTTTTCTGATAGCAATGTCCTGTTCTTTGAGATACACATGTATGTATTGTTGAAGTTAATGCATGTTTCTTCTTCCTGAACTCTCTTCACAACGTGTTTAACGATATAATTGTTAGCAACTCCATTAAAACTATAATGGCTTGTGATCGATTTTACATCAAATACTCCATCAATAAAAAACAGTCTGCTTTCTTTCAAATATCAGTTATTAGCATTTGAAGTCATTGTAGAATTCAGAACCCATAAGTTCAAATCCTGGCACCACCTATGTGCACAGAATCTCGAAACATATAAACGGACACACTCATGATCGATAGCAAAGATTATTATACCATTTAAATGTGGTCACATATTATCTTTTCTTTTCACATTTTTATTTGAGCATAGGTTGTTAATTTTTGGAGACAAACCTTGTGCTATGAGGGACCACAAAAGTTCAAGAAAATAATATGGAGGAGAATTGGGTCATGATAGAAAGCACACTGAAGTTGCGGCTTTGATAGCTAGCTAGAGTGGGTCATTTGTACTTTAATTTCTACGTACCCTATTGTGTGTTTTGTCCGTCCGGACCAAAAACTTTTTTGTGGGACATAAGTATATTTCACATTATAATATCTCACAAAATATGTCTCGTGTCCTTAAAGAACTTGTGTTCGGCTACCTAGACATAAGTTCAATTGCTTAAAACAAAAAATAAAAATCAACTCATATAAAAGATAAAAAATAAAGATCAAATCGGGACAATGTGCAGTTAAATGCGCTAGAGTCCACACATCTATTCAGTTCCTTTTTTTTTAAGCCATCACCAGGGTTGTGAGCCCTTAGTGTGTGGGGTAGGCTTGACCCCGACCATGTCTATTCATCCAAAAAGGTACAAATTAAAGTTAGAGGGGGACATGGACCAAACCTCCAACAAGAAACCAACTACACAAAAATTTCCGAAGAAATAAAGAAAGGATTAGCCTATACAATATCTTTTCCTATAAACCAAAAGTTTTTTATCTAACAAAAAAGTTGTTTTTCTCGTATCTTCTTCGTATGGACG
>NC_064293.1:34893579-35067737 GCF_019186545.1 Solanum stenotomum
TGGTGTTTCGCTTCGGAGATGTTGAAATGACACCAACTGTTGAAGAAATCAGAGATTGCCTAGACAATGTCGGAATGTGCCATAAAAGGAAAAATCATCCAGATCACCACATTTTGCTACCAGATAAGCCGACCAACACAGAACTGAAGAACATGTTGTTTCTAGTAAATGCAGACTGGCTAGACACCCCGAGTATTCCGTTTCTGAAATTCTACGAACGGTGGGGACACGAGAACTATTATAAGAATTTTCCAAATGAGTTTCTCAGTCGCAGTAGTTGGAGTCAAACTCAAACTTTAGCATTTGTTGTATGCCTCTTAGGGACGATAGTATTTCCTCAAGGTGAAGGGAATGAAATTGATACTCGGGTTGTCATGGTTACACACGCCATCTTCGAGGGTGTTGGTAAGAAAGGACAAGTTAAGAAATACTTCAACCTAGCCCCAATCATTCTGGCTAACATCTACCGATCTTTGGGTCAATGCAAAAACGAGTTTCCATTTTTTCAAGGTTGTAATATTTTGCTACAGTGATGGATGTCTAAACATCTGGTGAAGACATACGAGACTCAGAAACAAAAATTGGCCGAACCACAAAAAGAAAGCCGCCTCGACCATTACGAGTTTCATTTGAGCAACAACAGGTTCAAGATCCACAGCACTAGGGAATCATGGGCCAAAGTCTTCCATGACATAAAAGAAGAAGACGTACAATGGATGTTTCAAGATTTCATGTCAGAAAAAATAGCTATTCAGGGGGCTAAGTGTCCTTTCCTAATCCTTCCTGGCATTAGAGGGGTACGGCCTTATAATCCTAACAGGGTAATGCGGCAATTCGGCAGAAGACAGATTCTACCTTTCAAAGGAGACACTAGCCGCTACGTCTTTGACTACAACGGGTGCGATAAGATACCTCACGCTAAGGATATTTGTCAAGAATGGTCTGGACGGGTCAACCTAAAAGAGAGCATGGCAGAAAATAGATATGAAGCCGGGTATGTGGATGAATACAAGAAATGGTTGCAGAATGATCTGGGTGGTACACTTGACCCGACGCCACGCACGGGCCGACAGATTGAAGATGTCCAGGTAAGGCTCCAAATCCAAGCCTACCTTTTTCAGCAGGAATGGGACCGAAGAGAGCAAGAGTTTCAACGTAGGGAGCAAGTATACCTGCGTAGGGAACAAGAATTCCAAAATAGAGAATATGAAAGCCAAAGGGCATTAGCCTTTGCCACGCAAGAGTTAGCTGACGCGAGATCCTGCTTGATGCGTTTGGACTTAAACTTTGATGAACAGCTTAACACCCTCCAGGGCGTGTCAATGTCTTCCAAAGCTGTGTTTGCTGAGCCGCATGTGATAACCAGCAAGTTTCTCATTCGTGAAAAAGTGGAAAAAGCAAGAGGAAGAGCAGGTCCTTCAGCATTCTAGTTATCTTATTCCCCTGCGTGGGATTGATGTTTTTGTATTTGCAACTTATCCCTTCCCTAAAAGATGTATCATTTTGCTTAACTTTGTAATGAATTCTTTATTGTTTATGAATTCTGTTTTGAGGGTGCAACAATTTGTTTTAAATGGCGCAATACATCCTTCAATTCGCTAGGCCTACCCTTGGCACAAAAGGGTCACATGCATGTTTAGGACGCGAAATTTGCCTGTTTACTTGTGTGTTTAACTGTTTGTGTGGTACGTTGCTTTGAATGAGGACATTTTAGCCCACTCCTTGTAAAATATATATATATATATATATATATATATATATATACAAAAATTGAATAATGTCAAATACAAGTCACTACCAAAATGTCCAACCAAAATTCCATGAGTCTTAAGTTTTTCAGTCAGAAATAAAATCCTACTACCAAATCCTAAGCCACTACTCTATCATCTCATGAAAGGTAAAATTGCAGCTAAGATGAAAAAAGGAAAGAGTATCGACATAGAGCTAACTGAGGAGGATTTGAGGATGAAATTACAGCGACTCAGACAAGAGATCCAAGAAACCAGAAAAAGGAGAATAGAAGTGGAGTTTGCCACCGCAATCGCACAAACAGCAAATGCGGCACTAGACGTAGAATTGGCAGCAAAGATGACAAAATGTGCTGTTATAGATGAAGAGACAGCTGTTGTGCGGAAGAAGCACGATGCCCTCAAAGAGATAACCTCGATGCTTCAGAAGCCACGTGGAAAACACTCTTTCTTCAGCCAAGAGGCCGCCAACAGTGATCCCAAAGGTGCTAGACCTGAAGCTACTGAAGAAGATACTGGGGAGGAAATTGTCTATAGGCCTCCTCTTCAGGGACGGCGGAAGGAAGGGAATGAGAAAACCACCCTCGAAGCATATGAGTTTACCCCCCGCGATTAATGCGACAATCAGAAAAAGAATGGCCTGAGTGGAGGCACATTTTGTCTTTTAGGAGATTTTTTTAACTTTCCTTGTAATCTTCAAGAAATGAATGAATGAAAATGAAATTTCCTTTTGTTTTCGAACTACGTAGGGCCTGAATTCTCCTTGGGAGATACGTAGGCAGCCTTTCAAGGCCCGACCCCTATCTTTTAAAAATTTTCTTTTCCCCTTCATTCTACAAAGAAACATTGAGACCAGATCAACTAATACCCAGAGATGCAGCAAGAACACCTTAGCTCAACGCAATTTAACCTTTCTGAGTCACCAACCTCAACATAAAAATGAGCAAATTCCTGCTTGTTCAAAAGTCACTCCCCATTATTCGTGGGTTAGCATGTTCTCAAACAAAGAAACTTTTATGTGTTTATCTGCTTTCTATATGATATTTTGCATTATTTGTGCCAAATCAAAATTAACATATTTGCCTTTGAGTTGTTTTTCCCAACAGGTAATTAGAACTGGTCTATGTCGATAAGCTGGCTGATCATCCTTATTTTACCAGATCAAAAGGGCCTACAAATTCCTTTCCCAATCAAAGTTCACAAAAGGGAAAAGAAACAATGGGTGATAACAATGAAGAAACCAGCCTTATCGATGTCGTGGTGGCCCAGCCCGCCCTTGCTGATCAGAATGAATTGATCCTACAGTTGATGCAACAAATTGCTAAGATGAGAGTTGAGATGCAGAGAAAACAAGATTTGCCTCCTCCGATTTTTAGTGTCAATACTCAACCAGACGGAAGACCGCCAGCTCAAATTCCCCCTCTTAACGTGGAACAAGCTCAGAACCCGCCTTTAAGCCCTGCTCGTAATCCCTCCATCATTGACCTTACCACCCAAAACCCCCATTACGCCTCAGCCTCTTATCACAGACCACCCCCTCCTCAAAATACCAACCTCCAAGTGCCACTCCCTTCCCCCAATGCAAACCACCAAACTGGCCTACCTCCTCAAAGCCAAAATGTTAACCGCCCGCACATTTCCCTCTATTACCAAAATCAACATACCAACCCCCAGACTTTTCCTCAAAATTACCAAGCCACCCAAAATGCCCAAAGTCCCTCTATTGCTCCACCACTACCACAAAAGGCCACTTTCCAAATATCGATCCCCAATGAGCATGACGTCCATGGTTCGGAGCTCGACCACTATGAGGAGAAGGAGAAAGAGTGGAGGTCAAAGGAAGAGACCGCCAAGATTGACGGGAAGGAAGAAATTAAAAAGGCCATGAAGGAGTTGAACTGTATTCCTGAGGTCGCCGGGTTGAGTTACGAAGACCTGTGCATTCATCCGAATTTGGACCTCCCGGAAGAGTTCAAAGTGCCGAAATTCGACATCTTCGGAGGAACGGGGAACCCCTTAGCACACCTGAGGGCCTACTGTGACCAACTCGTGGGAGTTGGGAGAGACGAAGCTTTGTTAATGTGGCTTTTTAGTCGAAGTTTGAGCGGAGAGGCTCTAGAGTGGTTTACGTCTCATGAAACGAGACAGTGGTCTAGTTGGAACGCTCTGGCTAAGCACTTCATTGAACGATTCGCCTACAATGTGGAGATCTTTCCTGATCGTTACTCCTTGGAGAAGATGAAGCAGAAGCCGATCGAAAGTTACAGAGAATTTGCATATAGATGGCGGAAGGAGGCAGCTAGAGTAAGACCTCCTATGTCGGAAAAGGAAATCGTCGAAGTGTTTGTGCGGGTGCAAGAGCCCAAATATTATGACAGAATGATGTTGCTCGTTGAAGCAAAATTTGCTGAGATAGTCAGGGTAGGTGAGACTATCGAAGATGGATTGAGAACCGGGAAGATTGCCCGTGTTGCTGCCTCGCCCGGATCTTCGGGTTTGTTGAAGAAGAAAAGAGAAGACGTGTCCTCTATCTCCTATGAGGGGAAGAAGACCCCAAGGAAAACCTCATCATACCAAGGTCGTTCTCGACCTTCACAGAGTTCGTACCCGGCTTGTTATACACAGACTGATTACCAAAATAATCATCCCCCCAGTTATCAAAATACCCCTCCTACTATTTACCAAACTCCCCCTACTATTTACCAAACTCCCCCTCCAATTTACCAAATTCCACCTCATCACTACCGGAACGTCGCCCCCAACTGTGCCAATATTCAGACAAATTACCAAACGCCTCCCCCAATATACCAAACCCCAGCTCCACTTTACCAAAATACCCCCTCGAACTACCAAGCTCCACAACCAAACTACCAAACCAACTCATATCCCAGATTTCAAGTCCCCCGTCCAAATGCTCCAAATTATCGCTAAATGCCTCCCCCTCAACAAGGCAATTATGATCCCACCCGTCCCAGATTTGAGAAGAAGACTGCTAGAATTTTCACTCCGCTTATTGAAAGCCGAACAAAGCTGTTCGAGCGATTAACTGCTGCAGGATATATTCATCTAGTGGGGCCCAAGCCGGTGGACACTAGTTCAAAGTTTTACAGACCTGATCAGAGGTGCGCATATCACTCTAACAATGTTGGTCATGATACCGAGGACTGTATCAACCTGAAGCATAAGATCCAAGACCTGATTGACCAGAACGTGGTCTCTCTTCAGACAGTCGCGCCCAATGTCAACAACAATCCTTTGCCAAACCATGGAGGCGCTACTATCAATATGATAGAGACAGATGATGACTGGTGCGCGACGAAGGCAATAGTTCCGATCGCTCCTGATGAATTGGAAAGGGGTGTAGCTTCGTTGAGCATCAGAGAGAAGAAAGAGTTTGTGATTCTGACACCCGAAAAGGCTGTTTCCTTGGTGCCACGAGAAACTCTTGCCCAACCAAAATTTGTGATTGAAACAGCTGTTACCCAGGGTATGACCAGATCCGGCAGGTGCTACACACCGGAAGAGTTGGCTCAAGGAGGGCAGAAGAAGGACCAAACAAAAAGGCCGATTAGTAAAGCCGAAGCTGAAGAGTTCTGGAGAAAAATGCAACCGAAAGATTATTCGATTGTGAAACATCTAGAGAAGACGCCAGCCCAAATTTCTGTGTGGGCTTTATTGATGAGTTCGCAGTTGTATAGACAGGCTTTGATGAGAGCTTTGGACGACACTTATGTGCCTGTGGGTACTAACAGCGACAATCTAGCAGCCATGATAAACCAAGTCATTCGGGGACATCGAATCAGCTTTTGTGACGAAGAGCTGCCCTTTGAAGGGAGGATGCACAACAAAGCTCTGCACGTCACCATCAAGTATCGGGAAAAAGTTATAAATCGTGTTTTGGTCGACGATGGGTCCGGTCTTAACATATGTCCGCTTTCGACTCTTATGCAACTGAAATACGACTTGGGAAAGGTTCAACAAAACCAGGTCAATGTGAGAGCTTTTGATGGAGTGCAAAGAGACACGATAGGGGCAGTAAATTTGGATATTCAGATGGGGCCTGCAGAATTCAATGTGGAGTTTCAGGTGTTGGACATCAATACCAGCTACAATTTGCTTCTAGGAAGGCTGTTTATCCACATAGCTGGGGCTGTGCCTTCTACCCTTCACCAATTGATGAAATTTGTTTGGAAGGATCAGGAATTGGTCATTCATGGTGAGGGGAGTCATTCCGATGGGTATGCACCGATCGTTCACGAGGTTTCTCGAGGTTGTGATTTCTACACGGTGGAGTTGGTAAATGTCACCGGTGATGATTTGGCTCCGCAACCTCTTATGCCCTCCGTGTACAAGATAATTGCTACCGTCATGCTCCAGAATGGTTTCGAACCAGGTTTTGGATTGGGGAAGTACTTTTAAGGAATTGTCGAGCCTATCCGAATTCCCTCCAAAGGAGCAAAGTTTGGTTTGGGGTATGTCCCCACAGAGGCTGATGAAGCAGAGAAGAAGAATAAGAGTGTTGATCAAGCATTGGCCAGGCCAATTCCTCATCTATACCAGTCATTTCCGGTACAAGAAAATATCAACGATGGTGGTCTCGGGGAAGGAATCTGTGGCCTATTTGAGGAGATTGATGCGGTCGTCGAGGAAGAGGCTAGAACATCAGGCATCCGTGATGCAGAACCTGATGAGCAATTGTAGAACTAGACCTCCACACCACTCCTGATTTCCCGCTTATCTGGGTAGAAAGGACATGTGTTTTTGTTTATTTTTAAAACGGTGGTAGTCCGGAAGAGGCCCGAGACCCACCCTTTATGCAATTGTTATTTGTTTGAAGCTTTTAAATTCTCTTGTGATGTTTAAAAAAAAAAAGGCAAAATGGCTCTCGGTCATGACCAAAGTTTGTGCTTGTCTTTCAATCTAAATGAAAAACCTCTTTTATTGAAAATTTGTTTATTTGTCTGTTTATATTTTACTTTCCTAACTTTGTTTATTTATGATTTTAGTAATATTAATTTAAAACCTGTCAATGTCATGTCATGTCATGAACCGAGTGAACGAAATAAAGTAGGTGATGACGAATGTGAGGAATACGAAGAAGAAAATGAGATACCCGAACATGCTGCTGAAGAATTTCGACAATTCGTGAATCAACACAAGCCAAATGTTGAAGAAACTGAAACTGTGAATCTCGAAGATGAAGAATGCGTCAAAGAAGTCAAAATCATTGTCCATCTGACTGAAGCCCAAAGAAGAAACCTGGTTCATTTGCTCAGGGAATACATTGATGTATTTGCCTGGTCTTATAGAGATATGCCAGGATTGAGTACGAATATGGTGTCCCACAAGTTGCCAATCAATCCAGATTTCAGTCCAGTAAAACAAAAGACTCGAAAGTTTAAGCCTGAGTTGAGTTTAAAGATCAAAGAGGAGATTACAAAGCAGATCGAGTCCCAAGTAGTGGAAGTGACGCAGTACCCGACTTGGTTAGCTAATGTTGTTCCGGTTGTCAAGAAAGACGAAAAAATCAGAATTTGTGTTGACTATAGAGATCTTAACAAAGCTAGCTCGAAAGATAATTTTCCATTGCCAAACATTCACATCCTCATTGATAATTGTGCTAAGCATGAGATGCAGTCGTTTGTGGATTGTTATGCGGGTTATCACCAGATCCTGATGGATGAAGAAGATGCAGAAAAGACAGTTTTCATCACGCCCTGGGGTGTATATCATTATCGAGTGATGCCTTTTGGTCTCAAGAATGCTGGTGCTACTTACATGAGGGCTATGACGACCATCTTTCACGATATGATTCACAATGAGATCGAGGTGTATGTAGATGATGTCATAATCAAGTCCCGCGAGAGTTCAAATCACTTGACTCACTTGAGAAAATTCTTTGATCGTCTGCGTCGATACAATTTGAAGTTAAATCCCGCTAAATGTGCTTTTGGGGTGCCAGCTGGCAAGTTGTTGGGATTTATAGTCAGCAGGAGGGGCATTGAGCTTGACCCTTCCAAGATTAAGGCGATCCAAGAATTACCTCCTCCGCAGACCAAAAAAGAGGTGATGAGTTTCTTAGGAAGGTTGAACTACATCAGTCGGTTCATAGCTAAATCCACCGTGGTGTGTGAGTCCATCTTTAAGTTATTGAAAAAAGATGTTTCGACCAAGTGGACCGGAGAATGTCAAACTGCTTTTGATGCCATCAAGAACTATTTATCCAATCCGCCGGTGTTGGTCCCTCCGCGAGAAGGGAGTCCATTATTGCTATATTTGTCTGTCTCAGATAACGCATTGGGATGCGTGCTTGGTCAACATGATGAGACTAGAAAGAAGGAGCGAGCCATTTATTACTTGAGTAAAAGTTCACTCCATATGAGGCTCGTTACACTCTTTTGGAGAGAACATGTTGTGCTTTGACTTGGATCGCTCAAAAGTTGAGACATTATTTGTCCTCTTATACCACATACCTTATTTCCAGGATGGACCCGTTGAAGTATATTTTCCAGAAAGCAATGCCGACAGGAAAGTTGGCTAAATGGCAAACGTTTTTGAGTGAGTTTGACATTGTGTATGTAACTCAAAAGGCAATAAAAGCACAAGCTTTAGCTGATCATCTTGCGGAGAATCCAGTTGATGAGGAGTATGAGCCGTTCAAGACTTATTTTCCCGACGAGGAAGTTTCATTTGTGGGTGAAGATATTTCTGAAGCATATCCTGATTGGAGAGTATTCTTTGATGGAGCGGCAAATCACCAGGGGAAAAGTATCGGAGCAGTCTTAGTGTCAGAATCCGGTCAGCATTATCCTATGGCGGCTAAACTCCGATTTAATTGCACAAACAACATGGCTGAGTATGAAGCTTGCATCCTCGATTTAAATATGGCAATCGACATGAACGTTCAGGAGCTTCTAGTTATTGGAGACTCAGACTTACTGATTCATCAAGTTCAAGGAGAATGGGCCGTGAAGAATCCAAAAATCACACCATATGTGCAGTACATACAGAAGTTGTGCAAGAGATTTCGCAAGATTGAGTTCAGACATACTCCCAGAGCACAGAATGAGTTGGCCGATGCTCTTGCCACCATTGCCTCGATGATCCAACATCCAAATACAAGTTATATTGATCCAGTAGATATAGAGGTAAAAGAACAGCCTGTTCATTGTTCACATGTTGAAGCGGAACCAGATGGTTTGCCTTGGTATTTTGACATCAAGAAGTATTTAGAAGATGGGACTTATCCTGAGAATGCAACGTTCAACCAGAAGAAGTCGATGCGCCGTATGGCCCTCAATTTCTTTGCAAGTGGGGAAATCCTTTATAGGAGGACTTCAGATCTAGGTCTTCTCAGATGCGTTGATGCTAATGAAGCTGCGAAGCTTCTAGAACAGATACATGCCGGAGTTTGTGGTACTCACATGAACGGGCTCACTTTGGCGAGGAAAGTCCTTCGAGCCGGTTATTTTTAGATGACTATGGAACATGATTGTTGCAACTTTGTGCAGAAATGTCATAAATGTCAAGTGCATGGTGATTTGATTCGAGTGCCGCGAGTTCACCCTGGCCATTTGTAGCTTGGGGCATGGATGTCATTGGTCCAATAGAGACAGCCGCCTCTAACGGACACAGATTCATTTTGGTTGCCATTGACTACTTCACCAAGTGGGTGGAAGCAGCTTCGTACAAGTCGGTAACCAAGAAAGTTGTAGCTGATTTTGTTCGCAACAACTTGATATGTAGGTTTGGAGTACCAGAATCCATCATTACTGATAACGGAGTGAATCTTAACAGTCACTTGATGAAAGAGATATGTGAACAATTCAAGATTACTCACCGGAATTCCACCGCCTATCGTACCCAAATGAACGGAGCTGTAGAAGCCGCCAACAAGAACATAAAGAAGATTTTGAGGAAGATGATTAAAAATCGCAGAGGTTGGCACGAGATGTTGCCATATGCTTTGTTGGGTTACAGAACGATTGTCAGAACATCAGTTGGAGCTACTCCATATTTGCTAGTATATGGAATAGAGGCAGTTATACCTGCAGAAGTTGAAATACCTTCATTAAGAATCATCCAAGAAGCTGAATTGAATGATGCTGAATGGGTTCGCAAGCGGATTGACCAGTTAACCTTGATCGATGAGAAGAGAATGGTTGCGGTTTGTCATGGTCAACTTTATCGACAAAGGATGATTCGTGCTTTCCACAAGAAAGTAAGATCCAGAACATTCAAAATTGGTCAGTTAGTCCTTAAACGCATTTTCTCTCATCAGGATGAGTACAAAGGGAAATTTGCACCGAATTGGCAAGGACCCTACATGGTTCGCAAAGTGTTATTTGGAGGTGCCCTAGTCCTGTCGGAGATGGATGGCACTGAATGGCCGAGATACTATGTGTGAAGTTTTAGTTTATATTTTCTGTCATTCCTTTGTAATTGTTCCATTTGCTTGTAATCGTTTCGTTCAAAATATTTCCTTGTAAATGAACTACGTCTGACCTGAATTCTCAAGAATGAGATACGTAGGCGGCCTATGTCGGCCTCGGTCACTCCTTTATCTCTTTTAATATTTCCTTGTAAATGAACTACGTCTGATCTGAATTTTCAAGAATGAGATACGTAGGCGGCCTATGTCGGCCTCGGTCACTCCTTTATCCCTTTTAATATTTCCTTGTAAATGAACTACGTCTGACCTGAATTCTTAAGAATGAGAAACGTAGGCGGCCTATGTCGGCCACGGTCACTCCTTTATCCCTTTTAATATTTCCTTGTAATTGAACTACGTTCGACCTGAATTCTCAAGAATGAGATACGTAGGCGGCCTATGTCGGCCTCGGTTGGTTTCTTTGTAAATTTCTTATTTTGTTAATCTCAAACGGGGAACTACGTTTGACCTGATTCCTGCCTCAACGGGATACGTAGGCGCCACAAGTGCTCGGTCATATCTCTCATAAGATTTTATTTTTCCTTTACAATAGAAACTGGGACAAAAATTTTGAGAGGGATTCAAAAATTCTTGAGAAGAAGATCTTTCCACCAAAGTCAAGACTGAAGTTACTTTGAGATTTGTAGCTGGGACAGAATTTTTGAGAAGATCTCAAAAATTCTGTGATTGCTCACCAACGGTTAAAGATAAGCCAAGACAGTTAACTGAGATAGAAATTTTGAGGATGGCCTCAAAATTTCAATAGGCTCATCGGCAGTTTGGAACAACTTTGAATACTTCCCAGCAAGTTATCAGACAGATCTCAAAACACCAACCCCGAATGACGTTCATTAAAACTTGGCGTGACATGACACTTGGAAGTGGCTTTCTCCAAACATTACTTTTGAAAATCTATTTTCCTTAAAAAACTTTTCCTTCATGTTTCAACCATATTTGCATAAAAAAAATATTTTGTCTTATCTATCAAGAAATGGGAGATCGGAGAAATCAACTGAAGATAGCAAGACGATGAGCAGACAACCGAAGAGATAGACACAGATCAGTTCATTTGTTTAAAAAAATTAACAATTTTTCTATGGACGCAGGTCTATAAGCTTGCCTCAAGATCAACATGTTCCACCATTCAATGAATATTGAGAAGTCAAAAGGGCAAAGAGCTCCCCAAAATTTACGATTTTTCTGTGGATGCAGGAAATACTTTATGTCGCTTATATCAAAGATTTTGGAATATGAATAACATTATTTCATTCAATTTGCAACAAGGCGAAGTACATGATGAGCATGCAACTATGTTCAGAGATGGGACAAATGAAAACCTTGAAGAGAGAAATATTATTATTTTTTTCCAGCAACTAAAGATACCTGGAAGATATTTATCTGCATTATAATATTCTTACCCTGAAGGTTATTTATATTGTATCGTCGAATGAGACGATACTGCTACCCGGAGAGTCATTTATATTGTATTGTCAAATGATATGATACCACTACTCCGAGGGTCATTTTTTATTTATATTGTCGAATGAGACGACACCACTACCCGGAGAGTCATTTATATCGTATTGTCAAATGAGGTGATACCACCACTCCGAGGGTCATTTTTATTGTATTGTCGATTCAGACGACATCGCCACCCGGAAGATCACCTGTGTTGTCTGGTGAAGCATTATCTTCATTCGGTACCAGGGATGGCATCATTAGAAAAGAGATTCATGCATCGCGGGTAAAAGGTTCATGCATCGCGGGAAAAAAGTTCATGCATCGCGGAAGACAAGTCATGCATAGCAAGAGAAAATATTCATGCATGTCGGGAAAAGATTATGCATTGCAAGAGAAAGATTCATGCATCGCGGAGAAAGATCATGCATAGCAAGAAAAATAATTCATGCATCGCGGAAAAATATCATGCATAGCAAGAGAAAGATGTCATGCATCGCGGGAAAATATCATGCATAGCAAGAGAAAATATTCATGCATCGCGGGAAAAGATCATGCATAGCAAGAGAAAGCAGTCATGCATCGCCGAGAAGTCATGCATTGCAACAGAAAAAGATTCATCCATCGCAAGAGAAGATTCATGCATCGCGAAAAGAGATTCATGCATCGCGGGAAAAATGTTCACGCATCACGAGAAAGATTCGCCCACCAAAAGAGAATCAACATCAACTGCATCATTTTTCTTGCAAATACGACATCAAAAGAACTATCAACATATTACATCAGCCTATTTTTTTAATTACTTTGACATCGAATGAAGAGTACACTGAAGATTATATTGCAAATATGAGACACAAGATTTATTTGTTTCACGTCAAACCCGATAGAGTTGACGTCAAATGTTCAAGGAGAACAATTCAGTATCAACACGGTAAAAGACACTATCCCTCCATTTTGAATGGCATTTTTTATGCTAATGAGTTTTATCTCAGTCTTTGTCGAGAGCATCCAAGAGGATGAATTCTCAAAACAAACCACAGGTGTGGACGACATCAATTAAGATGCAGCACAACGTGAAACTTTTTCTTAGCAGCGAACTGGGACATAGGCCAAAGAGGAATGTCAAACTCTTAGGACGCGAGCAGAGGAGCGACTTCCACCACAATTAAACCATACTTCTATCAGAAGGCATGTGGGTTTTCCTTTAGGTTTGTCGGTTTCAATTTCGCATCCGAGAAATTTTAGTCTCCACCGGAAGCAACTTTCTGATCCGAGTGACAATGCACCAAGAGCTTCGAAAATTATGTCCGTGTAAGTTCTTAATTATGGATGTGAAGTGCACCACATTCATGGCTAAGAGGTTGCAAGTTTCTTTTTGATACTCGACTTACTTTGTCGCTCTTTTGAAACCAAAGGTGATCTAGCATAATAGATTTCCTTTTCAACCGATAGAGTCGAACTACAAGCAGCCTGATTCCCTAAGTTAAGGGATATGTAGGCGAGATCGGTGTTGAAAACTCGGCTGTACTCCAATCATTCGCTCTTAAATCTCATTCTCGAGCATTTCGGTCTCTTCATAACTCGATATCGGAATGACTTTTGAATTCTTTTAAAATCGTGCGTCAAATCGAGCGTATCGAACTACAAGTGGCCTGAATTCTCATATAGCCTGAGATATGTAGGAAACTCATTTTCGGGGTTCAGCCATAATCCCTAAATTCTGTACCAAAATACCTTTCCAAAAGGATGAAGATGTGTTCGGTCAAAACTGGATTTGTCAATTTCGTTTGCCTCGAATTTCTTTCATCAATCCAAATCAAACGAGGGACAGTTGTTGACACCCAATTTTGACCCTCCACAATATAAATTAATCATTTCGAGCTTCTTCAATTTCAAATGATTTAAAATAATTAGTTTTATAAAATTTCCAAAAAAATTAATAATAGTTTGCAAGATTTTTAAATAGTTTGTCACTTTTTGATTTATATATGTTTTACATAATTATGTATATAATTAGTATATTTTATGATTATTCGAAAATCATCTCAAAAAATATTTTATATTTTAAATATTAGGAATGGTTATAATTTTCAATTAATGAGTTTTTATAAATACTTTCAAGCCATGTTTAAAGTAATTTTATCATTTTTTAATAAATATGTATATTTTTGCAATCACATTATTTTGTAAATATTTGAAAATCATCGCAAAAGATTTTACATTTTAGTTAAATATTTTATTAATTTACTTTAAGTTATAGTTATAATTTTGAGTTAATTAGTTTTGTAATTGAATTAACTAGTTTATAATTAAGTTAATTATTTCGTTAAATTTAAGAAGCTCGTTAATTAATTTTGTTTAAATTCGTCTTGATTGAGAGTTGGCCGAATTTAACTAAATTCCATTTGGCCACAATTTAAATTCATTTTGGTCATTTGTTTAACTATCATTTTTGCCAATACCTCAAACCCATCTAAGACTCAAAATTGGGCCTATTTATCAGCCCAATTCCAATTCAATACCCATTTTCCTCATACATTACAGCAGCCCATCTCATTTTCATTTTTCAAATTCCATTCTTCCAATCCGATTCAAACTAATTCCCAGCCGACCCAACCCTTTTCCCTTCTGACCCGGCCCAATCCAATTAAAAAAAAAACCCAGTAAATGTTAACCTTCAGAAAGCAGCGTGCAAAACCAGACGACCCCACCCCTGTTACCCTTCTTCTTCGCAGAACCCGACGCCAGATGAAATCCCAACGGAAATTGCGCTGCAAACCCAAAAATCTCGCCCAACTACCCTGCAAAACCCATACCCTAGTAACCCCAACGTCAAACCTTCACGTCCCCTTTTGCCCTTTTTCCCGGAATTCAGCTTTTTCTCCATCCCCTTCCACTGTTATCTGGAAAAGGGGCAGAGGAGTCCGAAATTCAAAAAAAAAGGTGTTGCCCGTTTCCTCCCCCAATTTCTAGTCCTAAATCTTCTTCTATATATTCATCTCATTTAGTCATTGTTGAGGGGGGATACAACTTAAGGCCGGGTACCACCGAAGCACACAAATCTTTTATTAAGAAATAGGAGTCTTTGGATAGTAAAAAGAGTTTTCCAGAGGGATACATTTTTTTGTTGTTTTCGAGCCGTTGGTTCATTGGAGTTCGCCAAAGCTCATCCCATTTGTGGTCGTAGATAGCTCGCGTCTGCTCATTCGTCTCGGAACGCTGCACTCCAAAGGGTAATACTCATTCTGTTCGTATCTTTGGTTTCATGATATGCTGGTCATTTGGCTTTATTGTATGAGACATTGAAATGTTGAAAGTTCATATTTGTTTCAATTGCAAATCAGTGGAGTTTTGCTTGATAGCGTTTGTTGGTAGTTAGAATCGTTGACTCGATTTTGATTCTCTAAAGTTGGGTGAATCTCTGTCTCGTTCAGTTTGGAATAGTTTGGCATTTATTTGATTTCGACTTTGATCGTATTGGCTATTGACCTGTTTTCTTTAATAACTGATTGTGTTTTCTTTTGGTTCTTAACTTGATCGGATTGATGTCTATGTCTCTTGGTAACAATCCATGATTTACATCTTTAAATGTCAAAATAGCTACCCCTCGGCTGTAAGCGATCTGCTTGTTCCCTCATTTGGTTTCAATTTTATTTCTTGTCATGGTTTAAATGTTCGATTTTCGGACGGTTTTCTCATGTCACTTCCCTATCGTATATGATATTAGCATTTCCCGACTTACCCATTTAGACTTGTTGTTATTCTTTAAGTTAAATGCTCTATAAAAAAAAATGGTTTCCTTCCCTGTTTAATGTCCATCCCTATTTCAAAATTTAGTCATCGCTTGGTAATCTTTTCTTGATGCCTATGTTTTTTTTTTTCCTATTTTTTTTAGTTTAGCATGGATTGTTGACATAGTTATTTTGGCTCCTAATGCCCCTGGGTTCTATCTGTGTACATATATGCTTACTCATTTAGCGGTAGTGTTAGCATATTAGGGGATTTGGATATGCAGTTAATATATAATTTGTTGTGGACATATTATAGTGTTTATGCATTTAGTATCAACTAAATTTGTCCTAACTTTCTTAACCTTAATCGTTGGTGGCATTTGTTATCTTGCATTAGTTTATCAAATAGGTTAGATAGTATACGCATTATTGTGGAAATTAAGTGCTAGCAGTAGTTTAAGTAACCATTTGTTTTATCATTAGCATGGCTTGGGTCTTTGGAATTTGTGCTTCTTGCCTAGATCTATATTGTTTAATTCAATCGAGCCAATTGTCGTATATTAGTTTAAGAGTTGCTATGATTCATCTTAAGTATAATTGTTGCTCTATTATTTTCGGATGCTAATTGTTATTATCATTTTGTTGCATGTGATACCGTCCGAGTCCTCTTGGACTTCATTTGTCTTCCCTCCGCATTTCAAGAGGGCCATGGAAGCCCAAAATTCTTTTATTGAGTCAGCCAACTTTGAGAAATCGAAGAACAAGTCTTTGTAGTTGACGTACAGGTCTCGGAACGCAGAAAAGGGGGCTGTATACATCAATATACACCGATATACAACTGATGTATACCAAAAACGGAAATTGGGTAAATCCCAAAGTGGCAGCGAATTTAGGCCCAAGAGAGGCCCAAATTCAATTTCCTCTTTACCTAACTTATTTAATTGTGTGATTATTTGTTTATCTAATTTTTTTTATTGCGATTTAATTTAATTAAATTCCCCAAAAGATGAACCATATTCTTTATGTTAGTTTTCTTTAAAAATAATTCATTCTTATTAACTCTTATACTTATTCAAATATTTTTTTTAAGTCAAAACTTTTTAATTAGATTAAGATAATTTCTTGGTTTATCTACCAAGTGGGTTCGAATTATTATTTCTAAAAAAAAATGACGTAAACAAATTTTAACTGATCTAATTTTGTTAAATTCCTAATTGACCAAGTTGTTTCAATGAAGATCCTATTTTCTAAAAAAAAAAAAAAAATTTAAAATTATTCTTTATTTAACTATTTTTATCAAAAGTTAATCGAATATCGTAAAATATTATATATTTTCATGTTAAATCATTTTCCCTAAATTTTTTATTTTTTTTAGATATGTTCTTTAAGGGTCTTCTTCAATTAAATCACTTTCCTCACTCATTTCAATTGTTCTAAGTTAAAGTTTTTTTTTTTTTTCTCTAATAAACTTTAAAAAATGTTAGTGAGAACCTTTTCAATTGATTAATAATATATATATACTTACTTAGTCATTTTCCCAAAAGGTTTAGTCAATTAATAGGAAATGATTTTCATGTTTTAATTTATTAAATTGGTTTAAAACGAATTAAATACATTCTAGTTAATCTAGTTTTACTAAAATTCTAATCACTTGTATTTCGAGTCATATGTTTCATTTTGGATCCTTTTCTCTAATAAATATAAATAAATAAATAAAAAATGCGTCATTTA
The DNA here is from genome assembly GCF_019186545.1 of Solanum stenotomum. Classification (NCBI taxonomy): domain Eukaryota; kingdom Viridiplantae; phylum Streptophyta; class Magnoliopsida; order Solanales; family Solanaceae; genus Solanum; species Solanum stenotomum. The sequence goes on from NC_064293.1 coordinate 34,910,679, forward strand.
CTTAATTATTTTTCAAAGTTAATCGAATATATTGAAAGTTATTATTTTTATGTTAAATCATTATTTTCCTAAAAATAGTCAAATATATTTTAGTCAAGTCGCAAGTCAACCGCATGTTAGCGGACACTTCGAATGCTTAAACCCTTCTCGAAGTGTAAATTGAACCCCGAACCCTCTTTGGTGTTTTTCAAATGATTTTTTCTATTTAAATCTTTGAAAATTATAAGTTTTCTTAATTTCTTTAAAAAATTAAGTGGCGACTCTCTTCTAAGTATTCTTCTCCAATTGTTTTATACTTAGAATATTTCAAAAATGTGATTTTCCTAAAGATAGGACAATTACGGCACAACAGGAATAATTTTATAAAGCTAGTATCCTAAATCAACATTTTAAACCATCATAACATACAATTTAAAAGCAATTATTTATATGGAAGAAAATAAATATCAACCTCAGTACCATATTCTTACTATTCTAGGAGAAAAGGATGATATTGTATTCTTGTGTAAATATGTCATATTTCTATGATTATTGTGAAGTTGGGAGTGTGATGAAATGGAGCATAATTATCCAATTTATCACTCTTTTGTAATGTTATATAAAAATCCATATTAAATGTGAGTCCTTATAATTCATAAGAATGTGAATGGTCAAATTTTCATTTTTTTAAACGTAGGAGCAGAAAAGTCTGGCTGTAGATGATCCTCCCACTGGCAAGATTCAATTCAAGAGTCTGGCTGGCATCACCAAAACATTCCCAGTTGAAGCTTTTGCTGCTGGCCAGTAATGGAAATGGAATATATATTTTCTGATTCATGCACTTTTGTGTTTTCTATATTGTTTGCTTTCTTCATAGAAAGATATGATTTCTTGGAACTGTGGTTTCTTAGTTTTTAAGTAAGTACGTAGCTCAATAAGAAACTTTGTTACCTGGTCTTCCTTTATTAGGGGCCTTAGCTAGTGATCCGGTATATAGAAATTATTGTATACGTCTGTTGGTTCTAGAAAATGAAATGTCTAATATTTTTTCACCCAAAGAACTTGTTGGATTGTTGCGAGTAGAATGAATGGGGTGCGCTTTGGAAATCTAAATAGTTGAGTTATCGTGCTCACAGTAACACTGGGTAGCCAAAGGTGAAGCAGATAATTGCTGATCAAAGTCAAAAAAGCAGGGCATTTCTCATTTTTATAGGAATTTTGTATAAAAACAATGGTATCTTTGAAAAAAAGTTCCTATTTGTAAGCGAAGTAAATTAATTAACCCAAGGTCAGGTACAGACCAAATCCTAATTAAGGAAATTTTAAAATCAGACAAGAAAAAACCTTTTCTTATGTCATTCGATCTTTGTGGTTGAAAAATAGAAAAAGATAATAAGACATGTAGTTTCATTTATGTATCTCTCCATGTACAACAAAAACATAGAAAATGCTGCCAACTATTTAGATTTCCTATCTAAAAGATTCTCAATATAAATAGGAAGACGTTTTAAATACCACACATGGATTACTGGTATTTAATTAAAACCATGGCCTTGGGATGCCTCTTGATGCAGAAAAATTGTCATCTTATTCTTGGAATGAACAAAGAAAAGGGCAGACAAACTGCATTTGATAAAACTTAGGAGCAGCAACAAGTGAAAACCGATAACTATTGATAAATCAAGAATCAAAAGAGTTGAAAAAGTATTTTCTGATATATAATTTGACAAACTAGAGAATATTTGCCTATAATTACAAGCATGACTTGAGCACCATGTCTTGCACAATATATATCAGAATGTCAATGGTGTGATTTTGCATAGTTAAAAAAAGAAATATTCTGCCAGATGTTTTGGAATCATATCTGATATGGTCAACAACAACCATAGCTTTCATTGGTTTTTCCTCAATAAATTCAGTTTCTTTCAAGCAGAGAAGCAAAAATATTAGTAATCAAGAAGAAGCATTCTTTCTTTTGAGAATTCAAATCTATGGCAGAGAAGGAAGGAGCAATTGTCAAGAAGGGGCATGAGGAAGGTTTCAAAATGATGATTTCCCTACTCGAAGAATTCAAACTCCCACTGGGGATCTTCCCTGTTGTTGATGTGATCGAAGTGGGGTTTGTGAAGAACACAGGCTACATGTGGATCCAGCAAGCAAAAAAAGTTGAGCACAAGTTCAAGATGCTCCCCAAACCGGCAAGTTATGACACTGAAATAAGTGGATATATTGACAAGAATAGAATCAAGAAGCTCAAGGGACTGAAAGTTAACACGCCGATAGTGTCGCATCCAGTTAATGAGATCATTGTGGATGATCCTCCCACTGGTAATATTCAATTTAAGGGGTTTGCTGGCATCAGCAGAACTATCCCACTTGAATATTTTGTTGCTGGCCAGTAAGGGAAAAAATCAATGCATATTTTCTGATTCATGACACTTGTGTCTTGTATCCAATTGGTATTAAGCAAAATGATCAATTCATTATTATTTGTGTGTTAGTGCATTGCAGTTTTTGTTTGGCATAAAAAATAAAATGTTTTGTTTTCTGATAGCAATGTCCTGTTCTTTGAGATACACATGTATGTATTGTTGAAGTTAATGCATGTTTCTTCTTCCTGAACTCTCTTCACAACGTGTTTAACGATATAATTGTTAGCAACTCCATTAAAACTATAATGGCTTGTGATCGATTTTACATCAAATACTCCATCAATAAAAAACAGTCTGCTTTCTTTCAAATATCAGTTATTAGCATTTGAAGTCATTGTAGAATTCAGAACCCATAAGTTCAAATCCTGGCACCACCTATGTGCACAGAATCTCGAAACATATAAACGGACACACTCATGATCGATAGCAAAGATTATTATACCATTTAAATGTGGTCACATATTATCTTTTCTTTTCACATTTTTATTTGAGCATAGGTTGTTAATTTTTGGAGACAAACCTTGTGCTATGAGGGACCACAAAAGTTCAAGAAAATAATATGGAGGAGAATTGGGTCATGATAGAAAGCACACTGAAGTTGCGGCTTTGATAGCTAGCTAGAGTGGGTCATTTGTACTTTAATTTCTACGTACCCTATTGTGTGTTTTGTCCGTCCGGACCAAAAACTTTTTTGTGGGACATAAGTATATTTCACATTATAATATCTCACAAAATATGTCTCGTGTCCTTAAAGAACTTGTGTTCGGCTACCTAGACATAAGTTCAATTGCTTAAAACAAAAAATAAAAATCAACTCATATAAAAGATAAAAAATAAAGATCAAATCGGGACAATGTGCAGTTAAATGCGCTAGAGTCCACACATCTATTCAGTTCCTTTTTTTTTAAGCCATCACCAGGGTTGTGAGCCCTTAGTGTGTGGGGTAGGCTTGACCCCGACCATGTCTATTCATCCAAAAAGGTACAAATTAAAGTTAGAGGGGGACATGGACCAAACCTCCAACAAGAAACCAACTACACAAAAATTTCCGAAGAAATAAAGAAAGGATTAGCCTATACAATATCTTTTCCTATAAACCAAAAGTTTTTTATCTAACAAAAAAGTTGTTTTTCTCGTATCTTCTTCGTATGGACGGATATTGTCATTTGTCCAGTTGAATTGAGCCTTTAACCTCTCTAGGAAGTTGACGATGAGAGGAGTAAAAGGTTTTGTTTCCAATAGCTAGAGGATGCCAATTTAGCAAGAAATTAAAGTTGGCTACTTGATTTGCCTCTCGCAAACAGTGAGTAATATTCACGGAAGTTCCAGTACTATTGAATTGACTTGTATCACGAATGAGCGTCTTCAGTTTCATGTTGGTAATGTTACTATATAGTTTGTAATAACAAATAAATCCATTCTAGTCTTGATAATACAACCAACCTTAGATGGCCATTATCATGATACCGATTTTTAAAACAATAGTCCCCTATTTTTTTTAATAAGCCATCATCTGGGTTGTGGACCTAAGGTGTGGGAGGTTAGGCTTGACCATAACAAAAAGTTACAATTAGTTAGAGGGGGGACATGGACTTAACCTCTACTTGTTGAAGGAACACGAGAAGCAAGTAGCACAAAAAATTATGATGAAAGAATTAGCCTATACAAGTTCCTTTCATACTAAGCATGTAAAATATTAACCGACAAAAAATTACACTTTTCTTATCTACTTCATTCTCATGGAGGGAAATTGTTGTTTAATTTATCCAGTAGTCGAGGGAACTTTTAACCTCCCTTGGTAATTGTTGGTATGAGAGGTAGAAGGTTCCATCTCCACTAGTAGCAGCTAATTTAGCGAAGTGATAAGCCACATTATTTGTTTCTCTCAAACAATGGGATATATGATATATAATTAGCATTGCTTAAAATCTTGATAGTATCTTAAATGATAGTTTTCAACTTCAAGTTGGTAGTATCCTTGGTTATCAAACATGTTGGTGATTATTTAAGACAAGTTAGAATGTTGCTTGCTGAGAGTAAATAAAGTACAAACGGGAAGGATGCTTGGTGTGTATATGTACCATACAAAATTTGAAGGGCTTCAAAAGATGATAAGGATTCTTCTCTAAACTTGATGATACAAATTCCAAGAATATTGATCAATTATGTAAGTATGCTATAATACTTATACCTTATTTTGATGTATATATACTTCCGTTTCTAATTTATGATTTTTGACTTATTCTGTTATTTTAATTTAAAAATTGTTGAAAATATTTTATATTTTTAAAAGTTTTTTTTTTATTATTATTGGTCAATATGTTACTTTGTTGCCAAGGATAATATTGACTTGGCAAGTCCATGTGACGGTATATGGCTCTTCATATGAAGTGACATGATTGTCACATGCTGCTCACAATTGTATCCAAAGCCTCACCTTTCTTGCTGCTGCTATAAATGGGAGTCGAAGGCTTCAGAAAGAAAAGGGGACAACGAAGCAATTCACAAAATTCTCCAAACAGTTTATCTTTCAGGTTTGTTGGTTTTTGTAGTAACTATATTTTTGATGTTCCTGTTCCTCTTATAGAGAAGGCTTGTTTAATTCTGGGGAAATATTTCATGTAGTTGAAATAGTTTCTTAGGACAGTAGCACGATTCAAGCATCACTTGTATTCACTTATAAATAAATATTATATTACTGTTGTTATAATATTCATATTTCCCCAACAAAAATAAGTGTTTAAAGCACTTTTTTTTTATCTCATTCAAACACTACAAAATAACTTAAAAGCATCTAAAATAAGTCGATCCAAAGAAACCATTGCCTTGGATGCAACAAAATTGTCATCATCTTGGCATGAACCAAGAAAAGCTCTGACAAATTGCATTTGATAAAACTTAAAAGCAGCAACTGAAAACTGATAACTATTGATAAATCAAGAATCAAAACTCAAAAGAGTAGAAAAAGTATTTCTATATTCTGATTTATAATTTGAAAAACGAGAGAATATTTACCTACAAAGTATGGGTGTACAAAATTAAATAAAAAATCGAATCAAATCACAAATCAAGTCAAACCGAAAAAAAATTGACTAATGGTTTGGTTTGACTTGGTTTTGTATTGGAAAAAAAATTCGACTATACTTGAGTTGGTTTGGTTTTAACCAACCTGACATTATATATATAATTTTAAAATTTATTTTATATATAGAAGTATTTATTTTGATATAATTTCTAAATATTGCTTATACGTTTTCATAATTTTTATCTTTTAACATATTTTTTTCAAGTTTTTTTGAAACTTAGAATTTTGAATGGTCAGATAAAGGTTATACTACATAGATAGTAGTAATTCTAATAAAGTTCAATTCAAAATCAAATGAATACCAATGCTAACAAAATAAATTAATTCAAAAACTAAGAATGACAATAATGTTGAATAATTGTTCTTTAGTTTTACAATGGTTTAGACATTTAAAATACATAACCTAATTTTAATTTTTTTTTTTTAATGTTTAATCATTCAATTAATACGTATTAGACTTATTTTAGCATGATTTAGTACTTTCAAAATAATGATCATTTTCATTATGACTCATTAATTTGCAATATTAATTTTATACGATTTCATTATTATTTTTTATTGAATATTATAGCGTTATCACTCATCTCATATTTGTGTTATTTTATTAAAAAAACACCTTAGATGGTTGTATTTTGGTTGGACTTAAGAAATATTTGGAGCACAAGTTAATTACATGTTTGTATGAATACTATACCGAAAAAATCCAAAAATCTGAGATTTATTAGTTTGTTTGATTTAAAAATTTAAAAATTTGACACAAATGGTTTGGTTTGGTATTTGAAAAATCTGAACCAACCCGAAAAAATCCGAAGTTGAAAAATCCAAAAAAAATCGAGTTTTATTAGTTTGGTTTAGATTTATAAATTTAAAATTAATTTTGACACAAATAGTTTAGTTTGATATTTGAGAAACTCAAACCAACCCGGTCAACATAGACCTTTAATTGCAAGCATGACTTGAGCTGCATGTGTTGCAGACGGGCGGATTTAGGCATAGGTAAGGTGTGTCACGGGACACGGCTTTGTCGAAATTTTTTACGAAATATACCTATATTAAATAAAATAAAATAAAAAACATTTAAGGTTAAGATAATTGAAAAGGACACCCATATCAGAACACTATTAGCTCAAGTGGCAGAAGCGCCACATTTTATGCCTCACGTTCCGGGTTCGATTCTCAACAGTCTACTTTTTTTCTAGGTTTTTTTACACGTTTTATTTGTATTTTTACCACTTTAATTCATTCATATCTAACTTACTCTTTTTTTAAAAAATAAATTAAAATAAAACTCAAAATTACACGTTTTATTTGTATTTTTACCACTTTAATTCATTCATATCTAACTTACTCTTTTTTAAAAAAAAAAATTAAAATATAACTCAAATTTTTTGAGTCCTTTATCCATTAAAATTATAGTACATAAAAATAGTATTGACTCCTTAAATCCTTATATTTGTATATTTGTGACTTTGTGAGTTTCTTCAATTTTCTTTCCATTCTTGTTCATCAATCATTGTTATTTGGCATCTCAAATCTCTCCGCATCATGCAAGTATTTTTTGCTATTCTATTAAACTATTACGTGCTTAAATTTTTATTTGTTCATAATAATAATTTTATTTTTTTTATGTTGCTTTGTTACAGTGAAACAATTTAGAATTTATTAAATTGATTACAATTGTCCGCAATCGTCTATTATTTGATCCGCAATTACTAATTGTGCAGATCACATCATATTAGTCTAAATTTAATGGAGAGTCTAAATTTAATGCAACGGTATTATTCTAAAAAAAATCATAAACGTTTAAAGTCAATTTTAACAACTCAAGCTTCAACCGACTTGGAAGAACAAGACAATTAGTCAAAAAAAAATATCAACAAAGTAAAGGAATTGATTTAAGTTCATTGCCGATTGATGTTAATTTATTAAAAGATGTTAATCGTATTTATTTGCAGTACAATTGGTTGAATAATGTTAGTATTAAATTTTATTTAATAATATGAAGATGTGAGTGGTTTAATTTAAAATTTTGAAATATTATCTAATTTAAAGAGTAGGTAATTTTTTATAATTTTTATAATTTAATCAAAAATTTATAATTTTAAGAAAATTATATTTCATAAAGTTCAGTATTGATGGGCCCTCAAATTTTTGGAGGCCTAAAGCAAAAGTTTCATTGACTTTCTTTTTGAGCCATTCTTATCATAGTATATATATATATATATATCCTGCCAGATATTTAGATAATTGCAAGCATGACTTGAGCTGCAAGTGTTGCAGACTTGCATAGTACTAATAATATATTATATATATATATATATATATATATATATATATTCTGCCAGATATTTAGAATCATATCTGATATGGTGAACAACCATCATAGCTTTCATTGATTTTTCCACAGTAAATTCAGTTTCGCTCAGCAAAAATAGTGATCAAGAAGAAGCGATTGTTGTGAGAATTCAAAGGTAGCAGCAGCTATGGCAGAGAAGGAAGGAGCAATTATCAACAAGGGGCATGAGGAAGGTTTGAAAATGGCACTTTCCCTAATGGAGGAATTCGAACTCCCATTGGGGCTACTCCATCTTGCTGATGTGATCGAAGTGGGGTTTGTGAAGAACACAGGCTACATATGGGTCAAGCACGAAAAAAAATTTGAGCACAAGTTCAAGATGATCGGCAAACTGGTAAGTTATGATACAGAAATGAGTGGATACGTCGAAAAGAGGAGAATCAAGAACCTCAAGGGAGTGAAGGGTAGGGAGTTGATGTTATGGCTTCCAGCTTATGAGATCACTGTGGATGATCCTCTTACTGGAAATGTTCAAATCAAGAGTCTGGCTGGCATCACCAAAACTTTTCCAGCTGAAGCTTTTGCTGCTGGTCAGTAAGGGATGCATATTTTCTGATCATCCTTAGAACTTACACTTGTATCCAATTGGTAATAACAAAAATTGACCAGTTCATTATTATTTGTGTTGGAGCATTGCAGTTTTTGTTTGGCATTAAAAATAATATGTTTCGTTTTCTGATAGCAATGTCCTGTTCTTTGAGATAAACATTATGTATTCTTCTTCCTGAACTTTCTTCACCAAATGATATAGAGCAGTAAGCACATTTGACAGAACAACATAATTAAAGAGACGAACGATATTGTTAGCAACTCCATTAAAACTATAATTGCTTGTGATCAACTTTACATCAAATACTCCACCAATAAAAAAAAGTCGCGGGTAGGACGACTGTTAGTTCTTAACTGATTTACATAACTAATAAATAGAAAACATTTAAAGAGGACACTCATCTAGTCGACTTTTGTGCAGCTGAAATGCAGGGTTAATCCATGCTCCACAGTTGCACTGCATGCCTGCCCAATTGAAGTAACCAAGCCGAGCTTTGCAACCCAGGCACTGAAGCTTATCTTGGACACAACCATCTTCCACTGTTAGATGAGAATGAGTGACATTAGTAATTTGAAAGGATAGAAGGCAATTTTGTATAGGAATAAAAGAACAGTTAGGAATGAGACTAACCAACTTGCATCCACTTCATGGGCTCAACAAAAATAGAGGTGCATTGAGGTGGCTCGTTGTAGGGATTGTCGCTTCTCTTTTTCCACTTGAAACATTTTTGGCCTTCACCAGGTTCATGTGGAACAACTTGGTCTTCTGATGCAACTATCCTTCGACATTTCTTGCAGCGGTATATAACTTGAGGTTTTGGATCAATACTAACATCAGAGGCTTTTTGAGAACTATCAATACTAACATCAGAGTTATTAGCTGCTTCCATGGTACTAGGTCAGTTTATCTGTTTACAACCAATGGAAATCACAGTGTAAGAGAAGAATATTGCAGTGCTACCATGCATATTCATCACAAGGAGAAACTATCTAAAAATATGCATGTGTAAGAATAACCATGATTTACTACATCGACTCATGAAGTGTGATAAGACATGTAGCCCATTTTGTGAAACCAATGAAAATGCATGTATAACAAGTTAATAACCAAAAATCTTTAAAGACCATGAAAGATATGGTTCAACATATTGATGTCTTGAATAATTCTATATGGTTGATGCTCACTTCAACCCATTATCTAGCATTTCACAAATCACTTTTCAGCACAGAAGTTGTTACTGGTCAGCAACCTCAAATGACCTAAAGCAATTACAGGTATGTACATATAACATGAAGATATAACCGAAAGCCCTACCCTCAAATTAATATGGTAAAGGTGAATGCAATATGTTGCGGAAATATCGTGGAAGCACACAATCACAAACAAAGAAAATATAGAAAAAGAATAACACAAGGATTTAAAGAGGTTCGGCTGAGCTTACTCCTCCGGCAAAAGTAGAAAGAGAGTTTTCCACTATGAAAGAAAGAGAACAAGTTTTACAATACTTTAGAATCCCCAACTACATATCCTATATATAGATCCCAAGTAGTCCCAGACCTATAAGGAAAAGGTAGTCCCAAACCTATAAAGAAAAGGTTTTTCCAATCCTAAAAGGACAATATTTCCTTTTCCAAATCTATTAGACAAATGGTCACCTAAACTAGTAGGAATTATAATTTCCTAAATAAACAAGGGAATAATTCAACACAATAAAAGTAGGGTTGGACAAATTTTAAAAAATAAATGAGACTTGACATAAAAATAAAAATAGCATCATAAAAAGATCCAATTCCTCAATGAAAACTAGAACAATTTGTTTCTTGTAACATTAGAAACTTTGAGATTAAAATCATGCTGGCAAACAACTCTACGAGCTTAGGATTGCAAATGAATATCCGTGTTGCAGCCTTAAAGGTCTCAAGTAGTTAGAAACAATTATATGAATCTTCTATTTATGTTCCACACTATTCGAAGTTTTTCCATTCCAGTACTCAACAATTCATACCTTTTCTCTAAAACTATATGTTCTCTAAACCTTAGAATCATCCTTACACTGATATACAAGTCTCACATTGAGAGAAAAAATAAATAACTAGAGCACTATTCCAATAGAGCAAAATAACCGACGTTGCATGACCTAGGCAGGATTCTCAAAAACAGATCAAAATTGGATATCACAATGTGCTAAACTGGACTTCAATCCCTTCTCATCAAATAAAGTATATAAAATTATCTATTAATCACAATTATATTGAATCATGTGCATAGCTAGATAACAAAACTTTACAGAGAAACAGATTACAATAGGGCACTACAATTATTATGCCAACAAACTTTTCTCCATTCATAGAAAAGTGATTCAGAACATTTGCATGAGATCAGACGGAAAAGAGATAAACAACTTACATTGATGATTTTTTTTCCAGAAGAAAGAGAAGTGCGAGGATTTCGTCGGAAAAAGAACGAGTGTGTAGGCATGAAAGAGGAGTACAGCAGTATTTGAAGGTTTGGGTTTAGCCAAATCCGAAATCAATTGGGTTTAGGGTCTCCAATTTGTAACGAGTTTGGGCTTATAAGTCCATGTCCAATCTTGCCATCCTAATTCCCCAATAGGTGAAGTGCACAAAATAGCCAATTTTGGGGTTCCTATTTATATCATAGCCTTAATTATAACTTTAGACACGAGGAATTCAAATTGAAAATATTTGTGCCTGAAACTATAAATTTTATTTAAAATTAAGAGATCACATGCATGAATGAAGTTAAGGCAAGTTAATGTATACATTTCTCTCAAATATTCTTCTTTCTCAAGAACGAAATATCAAAAATATTGATAATATATTAAACTGAGAGCAATTTATGTTATCATTCTTCACTCGCGAGGGTGAATTTTTAGTCTAGAAATGGAGCAATAGAACTAATTTTTATTTTTTTTTGTAAAAATAGGTTGTTAATATAGATATATATATATATATACGACGCACTTGGTTAAATCGTACAATTTTGATGCTTTACACAAAATAAGAGGGAGAAAAGTATTCTCACCCTTAAAAAAAAGTAGTACATTAAAACAGAAAGGTAGATAAATATTGAAGTAGTGTTCAGCTGTTCATCCTCATGGCCGTAAATTTTACACATTAATTAACTATAAAAAAGTATTTACTCAATCTGTTTATTTATAAATTTAAGGGAAAAATGTCAAAAATACCCCTCAACTTTATTTTATTGGTTGACTATACCCTTGCCCTTAAAACAAAGTTATTTTTACCCTCGCCGTTACTAAACTCACCATTTATGCCCCTCAATTGGATGGAAAGCCCCAAATTGACTTAGATTACCCAAATTTATTTTAAATGACCCATTCCCATTTTAAACTCATGCCCGACCCCTCTAATCTCCTGACCCAAAAAACTTCCTTTATATTATCCTCACTTAAACGAACTTGATTTCAGTTGATCCCACACTCTTTCCCGATCAGAGCTAGCTTACTTTATCCCAATGCAAAGTCTTCAACTTTGGTTTTGGAGTTTCTTCGTTGTTTTCACAAGTATCACTTGATAAGCCTACTATACTCTGCTCATTCTTCTCAATGGGTTGCTTATTACAAGACAACTCCATTAGGGAAATCATCATTGGACTCTCAAGTTCTATGGGTCTTAACAGAGTTACAAGAACCGGAGGCTTTGAAATTGGCGGTGTTGGAGTTTTTGGACTCACCCAATTTTTAACTGGTGATGGTGGAGACCGTACACAAGCCGGAATACTAATCAAAAGAGGCGGTGGTGGTGGAACTGAAACTGATGCATTCTGTTGTATGTAATTGTTGATTCTCATTGGAGAATCAACATTCTAATCCCAAACATCGAAAATTTTGGGTGATGAGTCAATACTTCTGCTTGAATATCTCTCCGGAGATGATGCACTAGGCGGAGATGGTGAATCAGATTCCCGTTAATGACCATTATCGATACAAAAATTTCTAGCGGTGAAGACGAAAGAGAGGGATACTGAGGTAGAGGAGTAGTACGAACAACAAGTAGTTCCGGTAACTTGGGCTGTGAATTTTTTGCACTCAAATTCACCGGTGGAGAAATGCTCAGCGATACTGGCAAATCCAAATCGAAATTGGAAGATGAGCTCGACCCACCAAAATTCTTCACCTCAACGACGGCCATCTATAATTAGATTATCTACAGAATTATAGAGGGGATTTAGAAATTCTTTAGCCCTAAAGAATGACCTTCTGAGAATGGGTTAAAAAAATTTGGTCATGAGATTAGAGGGGTTGGCCATGGGTTTGGGGGTTTTAATTTGATATGAATTCATTTAGTTTAGCGGGTCGGGTTATGATTAAAAGAGAAAATCGAGTTATTTTAATCAAATTGGGCAATTGTAAGTCAATTTGGGGCTTTCCATCCAATTCAGGGGCATACATGGTGAGTTTAGTAACGGCGAGGGTAAAAATAACTTTGTTTTAACGGCAAGGGTATAGTCAACCAATAAAATAAAGTTGAGGGGTATTTTTGACCCTTTTCCCTAAATTTAATTATGTTACAAATAAATTCAAACGATGAACATAATTCTGGCTTGTTAATAGAAATTAGAACAGTAAATAACTTATCATCAAAGGTTAAAACACTGATAATGCAGCTAATCTTTGCATTATCAATATATAAATTCAAATCCAATTCAAGTTTATCAATTTTGTTTAAAGTCACTGACAAGGAAGGATGCATGTTTTTGCTAATCAATTGCTTCTCATTAAGAAAGTCCTCAAGAGGCTAATTGACAGGTGATGAAATAACATTTGAAGCATTTATAACCATCTATTTACAATTATTAATAGGTATAAGAAATTAAAGTCATTATAAGTACAAATTAATTAGATTAGTGATTAGTCTTGCCTTTATTGTGCGTCATATGAAAACGAAATGGCCGCCATTTTCTAATGACATTAGACTAGAGAGTAAACATTATTCTTTCTTATCTTATTTATTATTGAAAAGAAAATTCTCTTTTTTTTAAATTAATATTCCGCCCTTTTAATTTAAAAATTAAACTGTGTGACTTTTCTTTTTTAATCAATTTTTTAAAAAAAATATTAAATTTCTATACTTTGCAAGTTCTTTATTCAATATTTAGTTCACCTTAATAATTGATATATATATCTACGAAATTCAAAACATATTTTACATATACACACTTTTTATGATCATGAAATTCAAAACTTGATTGTAAAAACAAATAAAATTTAATAGATTCCGTTCAAATCACTGAATATCATTATCATTTTTTCTGTTAACTTGTGGCTAATAGCACAATAGAGTAAGAGATTATGCTTCACACTTAGTAGACACATACAAAATGCATAACAAATCAAGCGATCCCACAAATTAACGTGACCCAATTTTTCTTTCATGCATAAAAATATATATAGATTCCTTTTACTTCCAAATTTTTGGGGTCTACTCTTTTCGTACGTGTTGATAATATATGTTTTGCTTCTATGAAATATATTCCTTTTACTTTTAAAGAGTATCATCATTACACGGATTCCATGATAAAGAGTGTTTTTTTTATTTGGATTTTTTCGTAAAGTTAATTATTCAATTTTGCTGACCCAGAGATTCTTGTAATTAGAACTATTTTATTCCAGAAAAAGAAGAATGAAATGTTTTATATTTTGTCCTGATTTGTGTTCGTGGATATATTCAGTTCACAATATCACTCAAAGCTCAACAAAGAGATCCTCATGTGAAAGAAATTGTAACGTATAAAAATCCTCCTTGAATACGAAGACTTCAATTTTAGAGTTATAAGCCAGGAAGTAAAGGGGCAGGCTCATTATGGTTTTTTATGGAAAAGGACCAAATATGTCTTTAATCTATTGATCTAGTTCTAAATATCATCTATCGGTTAACCTTTTAGCCAATATGTTTTTTTTTTGTTGCAATTGCATCCTATAGCTTATTTGAACCCTCCCATTTAAAACAACGGATCGAAATATATAGGGCTAACTATATCCTTTTATTATCAGAATTAGTTTAAATATAATCCTCATTGTATTTTCGTTTCAAATATTACCCTCTCATTATACTTTTAGCCCAAATATATTCTTCTCATTATATATTGATACAAATTAATCCTTAATTTGAAAGAGAGACGCGTAGCAAACTCAAAATAAAATGACTCGCTCCAAATTTTAAATACTAGATTCTTTTAGAAAACTACCCGTTTAATCCATCCCCGATCCATTTCATCCGCTTCAAGTTCTTTTCTTGTTTAAAACGATAGTGGCTAAATAATGAGATCATTTTGTCAGTTTCATAGCTATTAAATGGAGACTGAAAGTAACTAGTATAAATTCAGTAACTAATTGCTAAAATTATTCTGAACATGAAGTTAGATTTCCGTGTCAAACATCCCTACCTAGTCAACATTTTCCAAGCTACATATATATGCATGAAATGTGATACACAATATTATAAGTACTACTACTTGTTTAGCCTTTAGCTAGGCATGTGTATCAATCATTTAAGTCAAAACTCTTCCATAATGAGTTGCATGTGGTGATGGTTCCGTATACTACTAGTCCGTGTAATACCATAAACAGTACATTACTCCCTCCGTCCACTTTTAATTGTCATGGTTTCCTTTTTAATTAGAGTCAAATCATAAAGACTTTGACTAATATTTTATGATGTATTTTTTTATCATATTGATATGCAAAAAATTGCAATGTATAATACTTTTCATATAATTTTTGAATATCTAATTTTTTTGTTTAAAATATCAAATTAACGTAATCTAATTTAACTTTGAAAATTAGTTAGATTAAATTTTAAAAAGCGCAACATAACAAATAAAAATGGAGGGAGGAAAATACTGGATAAGATCGATCCACTTGAATAGAAATCATGATGATTTTCCATAATCTTATTGTTATTTCCTAATAACCAAAATTCAAAATTTTGAATTACCAATAGGAGTCATGTGATGGAAATAGAGAATGTGACTACCGAAAGAAAGAAGTATTATTTGTACAAGTCACATAAAAAAGCGAGAAAGAAGTTACCTATAAAGTGATGAATACGAGGGGTCGTTTGGTTGGGAACAAGTTATCCCAGGATTAGTTATTTTGGGGTTAGCTATCCTGGGATAACTTATACCACCATGCATATGGGATAACTTATACCATCACTATGATATAAAATGGTGGGATAAGTTAACCCAAACATGACAACCAAACAAGATACAAAACTTTTATCCCATTACTATTTTCTTATTACATCACTATTTATTTTTATCCCTTACATCAAACGACCCCTTAGTATATGCGGCCTTTTATTGAAGAAGACGTAATATCATGTTGGGAGTATTTTAAAGTCATTTTAGACCAACAACTAGTAATTCCAAGTCGATGTTTCATGAGATAAGTTTGAAGATGGCAAAATAATGATGCGGGGACTTTCTATGGGTCAATTTATTACCTTTACTATGTTTGAAGATGCACACACGAAAACACATGTATAGTTGATAAATACTTGAATGATATGAGTGACACACATTTAAGTCTTTTTGAGCTGTTTTAGTACCGCAACAAGAAGTTACTAATAAAGATTTCTTAACAAATTTATATTAAGAGAAAATAAAAAAAATTGAGCCATCGAGGTAGTATGCAACAATTTGCATGCTAAGCACGATAACTGATCTAGTTCCATCTAAAAGTATCTAGTAATTAATTTGTTTGGCCAAACTTCTAAAATTAGCTTATTTGAAAATAATTTTTTCCTTGAATTTTTTTTAGTGAGAAGTAATCTGTGTTTGACTGATCAATTTAAATATTACTTTTGAGCAGCAATTAATATTTGACCTAACTTATAAAAAGTGTTTCTAAGTGTATATTCTCAAAAATACTTTAATTTTCAAAAATCCTATTTTTGAAGAAAATCTATTTTTTTTTTAGCTTCTAAAAAATATTTTTTACTAGTTCCCCAAAACACTTAGGGCCCGTTTGGCCATGCGATATGATATCATGATATGGTATTATGATATGAAATCATGAGATGAAATTGAAGGTTTGTTTGGACATGCGATATGGAATTTTTGTGTTGTATATTTTCTTATAAACAAAAAAATCCCATAAGTTGTAAAACTATTAAAATAGCCCCAATTGTTTATTCAATCTTATTAAATAAACAAAAATTATAAAATCGCATAATAAATTATTACAAAGTTATTTGTTCTTCAGTTAAATAATTGTTTCATCTAACTTTAATTAATTAAAAAAAATTGAACATAAATTGTACTTGATATGTTCATATCTCTTAACTACTCTTACAAATAACCTATAAAGTAGAAAAAAAACATACATTAGTGAGTAAATATTAACTTAGAAGTTAAATGCTCTAAGATAAAAATTAACAAACATCACTAACTTCTAACTATTTACAAGAAAAATCAATAGTTAAATATTATTGAATAACGAAATTTTAAAAAGTTACCACAAGTTTGAGTCAAAAACACTTCTAATAAAATTTAATCAAAAAAATTATAACTAGTCCACTTGACTAAATATTAATAACTAATTGATCAAATTTTCCTAAGTCCTCAATCAATTGGACTTGATATCCTTCAGTCATGTGAACGAACATTTTGCAAATACTAAGATTAAGAAAGTGCGGCACCGCCAATGAAAATTGTCTTTTATCAATATTATGCTTAGTCATAAGATTAAGACGTTTTTTTTTATTATGAAAAATCAAAAAAGTATTACTCCCTTTGTTCTCATTTATATTCACCAAATAAATTTCTACTTTATCATTTATATTCACCAAATTTAAAGTGATAATAAATTTTATATTGGTGAGAATAATAAATTTTAAAAAGTAATGATGTGATTATTAATTTTATTTACATATGAAACAAAGGGTTAGGAGATATAAATGTGGGGTTGTTTTAACAAAATATAAACTCATGGATCAATTATTGTATTTAAATATCTCAAATCATGATATGAAATCACATGGTGATTTCATATCATGGTTTTTGGAGAATATGATATCACCTCTCATGATATGAAATCATGAGATGAAATCAGCGTAAAATCGCATGTCCAAACGCTGATTTCATCTCACGACATCATATCGTGATATGATATCGCATGACCAAACGCCTACTTATTCTCTCTCAAAAGTTTGATCGAACACCTAATGAGTTAGAAAATTATGCAAGAAATCTAAAATAGTACTTATGACTTTATCTATGCAACAACAACAGGAGATTCAACTTGAAGGAATTTCTTGCCTATAAATACCTTTGGCCAAGCATGCTTTAACATTCATCCAAGAAAAAAAAATAATTCATTTTCCTTATTCATAATAAAATAACTAGTTGTTCCATAATGACCATATTTACAAATCCTAGCAAATACATTTGCTTAGCTTTTTTCTTCCTTTTTTTTGGACTTTGGAGCTCTCAATTAGTTACATCACGTCCAATCAACTATGAGACAACCATGCGAGTTAGGCATGAGCAATGGATTGCCCATCATGACAAAATTTACAACGATTTGGAAGAGAAAGAAATGCGTTTTAAGATATTCAAAGAAAACGTGAAACGTATAGAAACTTTTAATGCAGGAGAAGATAAAGGGTACAAACTTGGCGTTAATAAATTTGCTGATCTCACGAATGAAGAGTTTCGTGTGTTGCATACAGGTTACAAGAGTTCATCGCACCCTAATGTTATGTCCTCCTCAAAGCCAAAAACACATTTTAGGTACGCTAATATAACAGACGTACCGCCAACTATGGATTGGAGAAAGAAAGGAGCTGTTACCCCTATCAAGGACCAAATGGAATGTGGTTAGTCAAGATTTTTCCCCTACTTCTTTTATTTTTTTCTCTTTCTTTTTACTTGTTCACTATTTTAATTATATTAAAATAAATATTTACTTATACTTAGTGACAAAGTTAGGATATTCATTAAGATATTTAAAATATGAAGAAGTAAATATTCACATAAAAATAATTTTAATCATGTATAAACAATATAATTTTCTATCGAATTAAAGAGGTTCAAATGAACCCCTAGATCCTTACTAGTTGTGCCTCTCCTTGTACTTGTAACTAGTCTACTTTAGTATATCAAAAGAAAGACAAGTTTATTTTTCCAGTTTTATTCGTTAAAATGAACTAGTCATTTCAAATTATTTTCCGAATTTATTAAAGACTATACATCAATAAATATAATATCATGACGAACTGTAAACTTTAGAGTGTCAAAAAAAACAGGGGACAAATTTCCATTTCTTTGTGAGTACTGTCTCATAATTTAAGGAAATTTCCAAAAAGGGTAACTTGCCTCTTTCAAAAACACATTTTTTCTTTCATTAATATTATGCAAACATACAGGGTGCTGTTGGGCATTTTCTGCAGTAGCAGCTATGGAAGGTCTACACCAAATGAAAACAGGAAAATTAATCCCTTTATCAGAGCAAGAGCTTGTAGATTGTGATGTCGAAGGCGAGGACGTAGGTTGCACCGGAGGACTCTTGGATACTGCCTTTCAATTCATCATAAAAAATAAGGGCCTCACTACAGAAGCAAATTATCCATACGAGGCAGCAGATGGTGTCTGCAACAAGAAAAAATCAGCTGTTTCAGTAGCAAAGATTACAGGTACATTTAGCCCAAAAATGAAAAAATGAAAAATTTACTTATTTGATTTGGACGAGTTAGGAGGTTATGACCCATTGTTTAACTATTCCGATGAAAATTGTTGCAGAAATAAATAAATCTTTGACCAAGCAAACACTGAACGAGTTAATTATGACCTAACCTATTTATTAACTGTATTAATTAACCTGTCTAAATATAATTCAACTCGCTCATTTAACACATTTCCCTAATTACTACAGGATATGAAGATGTGCCGGCCAACAACGAGAAGGCCCTTTTGCAAGCTGTGGCTAATCAGCCCGTGTCGGTGGCCATTGATGGGAGTAGCTTCGATTTCCAGTTTTATTCAAGTGGTGTATTTAGTGGATCATGCAGCACTTGGCTTAACCATGCTGTAACAGCAGTGGGATATGGTGCTGCAAGTGATGGTGCAAAATATTGGATTATAAAGAATTCATGGGGCAGTAAATGGGGTGAAAATGGATATGCACACATGAAAAGGGATATTGATGATAAAAAAGGCCTTTGTGGACTTGCCATGAAGGCTTCTTATCCCACTGCCTAAAGGAAATAAAATATCCTTAGCTTTTTAAATATTTTTCAACTAGAAACATATGTGAATACTTTTTTTTGAAAAAACAAAGGTTTGTGCTGGGGAAGGGGAAAAGGGGAAAAGGGGAGGGATTATCAGGTGGTGAAGTGAATTCTCAACAACAAATACAAATTCGCGTAGCCAATTAACTGAGCTACTCAGATTTTCCAAAAAACATTTGTGAATACTCGTGGGTTTGAAGTAGACTTTTATTGAACTGTCCATAGTTACGTTATTATAGCACTAAAAAGGTGCCGCCTTCTATTTAATTGTATTGTATGTGCATCATGTGAAATACTAATATATAATGGTTATATTGTTTAAATTTGATTTGACTTATCACCGGCTTTCCCTTGCAACAATAATATATGACGTGCGTTCTTATATGAAATTAATAATGTCCCAATAAGAGTACGTGTCGTTTTGGATTCTTATGACTAGTAAATATTGATTGATATATTATTAAGCGCAAATCTCACAAGTGTATATATATATACCAAAAAGAAGTTTCATCTAAACTTCGAAGCAATTTCTTAGTTAATTAAACATAACACAATCTACCAACATGAGTTGTGATAAGAATGTTTTACTCTTAACCAGATGTCTCGGGTCGAGCTTTGAATATGAAAAAAATGATGTTGGGAGCATCACTCCAGAAAAATTATGCAGTGCGATTCTAATTTGAAGCTCCAATGCAACTAAATAATATATAGCTAACTCGAAGTCTGATAATTAACTAGTACTATCTAAATAATATTGCGCTAACTATCAACTCTGTTCCATCACGATAATTAGTTATTTCCTCCTATCCGAAATAAGTATTCACTCAACATTTTTATTTTGGTTTGAATATGTGTTCACTTATATAATCAGAAATTAATTATTTTCTTAATAATAAATTGAGTGAACTAACTTTAATTCTGATTTGGTTTAGTCTAAACCTTTTTTTTCTTTATTGTTACTTTATAAGCATCAAATGCCACGTCATGGATGACTAGAATATGAACATCTTTTAAAACCTAACTGAAAAGTATAAGTCTACCAATATTTCCCTTTCAGAAAACGGTTACACCAGTCAATCTTCAGCAGCTAATTTGAGTACAATTATTTTAACCACTTAATAATGACTTCAAGTTTAATTATTTATTATATTAGTTTTATTTTATGAATGTTAACTTGCTATTAATTTTTTAAGAATAAATCAATCAATGGAGTTTGAGATTCTAAAACAAGAATATTTCAAATTTGACTTTCTATTGGTCTACAATAAGAGATTTTTTAAGTTTTGACTTTTTTTATTTGGGTTTTTTTAATTAAAAAATAATAATTTAAAGCTACATATGTTGAGAGATAAAAGGTTCTCAGCCTCAAATAAAGTATTAATAATGTTTGTATTAAAACTTTTATGATGGCTAATGTTTCTTGTGGTTTTCGGTTTCGGACCTATTCCGAATAATTTTAAATATTAACCACTTGAGAAAGGGAATTATTTAATAAATGCATTGCAATATTCAACCTCTATAATTGCAATTTTCAACTACTTTTGGACTTTGGTGACCGGGCTAGCGCGCTAATCAAGTGTTATTCTATTAATTAAAACTGAAATATTGCTAAACCTTAATAAATATTTTTTTTTGTTAATAACTCTAATGACTTATAGGTGAGCTTATAGACTGATCATTTGGAGATGACGTCTGAGACTTGAGAGTGTGAAAGAGACTATGGATGGATGCTTAGGCTTTAGTTTATTAGCATCTAATTTTGAATTCGTCTCTGGCTCGTTATAAAGCTGAAGATTGTAGATTTCAATTTTGTTCTTTCCTCTCATGTTATTATATTCTAATCTGCTTGTCACTTAGGCCCAGCACTTGACAATTTGTCAAACTTCTAACGCAAAATTGAGTACATATAATAATTGATATTTTCACAATTTCTATTATATGCCCTTTTCTTTTATAAAAGTGACGAAGTATACATTTAAAATATTTAAAGAACCACACTATTTTGATTCTCAAAAACAATACTATAACACCCTTTTTGGATCATAGGCCGGGGTTATATTAGAATCAATCAATGGACGTTATAACCTTTCATCGTTACATAGAAACACTGCATAAGTTTGCTTCTTTTGTTTTTGTTTTTTTATATACCTACTATCTTTAATAAAGACATCATCAAAGATGGTAGGAACGCAGTAAATACTCATTCATTCTTAATTAAATGTTTTAGGTTTGAACCCTGAGTATGTATAATCGTCTTTGATAGGGAGTGATTTAACCCATTGAAGACTTTTCGACGTGAATTGAATCAGTCAGGCGTCAAAACAGATCAGATACCAAACACAAATAGGAAAAAAATATTATTTTAAAGGTAAAATGACAAGGGCAACATTTTAAAAGAGTTAATATCTTAAAGGTCACTCAATTATGAGAATTTATGTTGTAGTCATTTAACTTTATTTTATATCAATAAAATCACTCAACTATGAGAATTTGTGTTGTAAAGTCATTAAACTTTATTTTGTATCAATAAAATCACTCAACTTATGACTTTTTTCTTCAAAAATCACTCAACCAAATCAAATAAACAAAATTAAGGAAAATTAATTTCTTTTATCCCACCCACACACTCCCAAATTAAAATAACGTATTTAGGTTGATCGGTAAGTAAATATTTTCAGCTAGCATTTTAGCATGAGATCTGCCATTTTTAGCTCTTTTCTATGATTAATAACTGTAGTTAAATGACACAAATTTATTTTTGAAACACGTATCAATTAAGTATCATACGGTATTGAATAAATTTTACAAATACCAAATGCGTGTGCAATATTTATTTCTTTTTCGTTGACTTTGAATTTGTTTTATCAATAAGTTATTTATTTGATATCATATTTTAGAATATTTTGACTTTACTGTGGTATTTTTTGCCAGGCCAACGTTTTCTTTTTACTTTAGTAACAGTAATTTTTCTCTTATTTATAACATAAACATTTTTAGAGTTCAATTTCTTGCTAAAATGCGCTTTAAAAAATATTTAATCATCTATTTGAATTCATTATTTAATTTGTCAGTGGATTGGGTAAAAAAATGAAATTTATGTATCTGTGGGGTCCGTCTATAATATAAAAAATTAATTTATTTTGTTATGTTAGATTTTTTAATGTTAAATTAGGACAAGTGATTTTGTAAGATAAAAGCTCTAAGTTGAATGATTTTGTAAGATAAAAGTTCTTAGTTGAGTGACTTTACCGATACAAGACAAAATTTAATGACTTTACTACATAAATTTACATAGTTGGGTGACTTTTTGAGATATTAACTTTTAAAATCATGAATATGTAACATTTATACCTTTATCCAATATTTTATATATTTCATGGTATGTTCAACTTATTTGAATTTCTCCACATACGCACTTGCATTCATTTTATAATTCAAGTATACATTGTCCTTTATTTACAGAACAAAAATACATATTTCTTTAATCATTTTTTGCTTGAATTGGCAAATTTTCAATTCTCTATTTATATCAACTCCTACACTAAACACCATAAGCCATAACAATTTTTTTGCATCTTCAAAACCAAGAAGATCAAAAAGTCTTGTGTCCATTTTGTCCTTTTCAACAACACACAAAATCTTTGTTTGTTTATTTCTGGGGTTTCGATTTGTTTACATCGATTTGCTCGACAGGGTCAACTTCATATTCATCAAGATGCTGACCATTAGAAAGAAAATGTGGATGTTTTCTTGCTAATTTTTGTTTTCCCCATAATTTGTTTAAAGTTCACATTTTATTTTTTTAATCTTTTTAGTTTACATCTTCTATGGCAGTTATGTTCTCAACTATCACAATTAACACTCAATCTGCTGCCAAGATTTTCTCAATTTTCAAGATTGTCCCTCGAATGATCTCTTTTTGGTTTGCTCCGACAACGCGCCCTCCGGGAGCTGACCCTTAGATGGTACTATCAAATTTGTTTTTGAATCCCAGTGACTAAAAATCTTAGTTTTAATAACTTATGGTTTGTTGAATCTTGTTTGAAATGTGAAGTATTGTTACATATACCATCCATATACAATAATATACAAAAAAAAAAAAAAAAAAAAAAAAAAGGACTATTGTATTGGTGTGCGTTAATTTGTTAGAATGAACTGTGGTGAGTTTTGTGAGAATGAGGCAAAAGGGGTTGTTCAAAGTTTGGCGTTGGATAGTGAGAAAAGTGAATTAGTGAAGGCTAGTGGAAGAGTGGAGAAAAAAATTGGAAAATCAGAGGGGAAAACAATTGCTGCATTGAAGAGCCATAGCGAGGCAGAGAGGCGAAGAAGGCAGAGGATCAATGCTCATTTGTCCACACTCAGGAATCTTGTGCCATCTTCTGATAAAGTAAGTTCTCTCCATTTCTGTTGATAATGATGATTAAAGAATGATAGTACATAATTGAATTTTTAGATTACATGTCTGGTGCATCAATTGTATACTATTAATTAATTATGCTGTTCCATGTTATGATCTATATTGGTATTGATGTAGAAATGTCAGTACTATTGCAATTTGCAACTTGAATTATTATTGTTAGGTCAGTTTTGTGTCACTTACTTGCACGAGTTTTTACCTAAGTTTGGATTGAAACAAACCTGGTTGTATTCCCTAACTCTCACAGATAAAGAAAAATAAGAAATGAATTTTCATTGAGTGCATAAATCTTGAAGGCTGAGTCTGTTTTCGGCTGCTAGATTAATGAAGAATTTCTCTAAATCTCGCCTTTTGATCTGTGATTCACCGGTCACTAGATCCAAGTTGACAATGTGTTCCTAGTCAGGGTGGAACTAGAGGGGCAGAAGGGTTTTTTTTTACTTCATAGATATAAAGTTAATTTTTTTTTTTTTTTTTATGTATATACAATAGAGTGAAAATTATGTATCCACCACTCTTTTTCAGTAATCAATAAATTAACCGGCTAACTGTCCAACCTGTTTCCATTATGTGCCTCTGACAGTTCTTGTTTCATTTACTTCTTTCTGTTTATTCCCCCTTTGTTCTGATAGAAGGAAATTCAGGGAGGCTATACTTCTATGTAGAATTGAACAAGTATTAGTTTGATGTGGTCCTTTCATAATCAATTGTAGATCCTGGATTTCCAGAGGTTTGAAAAATAAAAATAGTGTCAGAAATTTAAACGTAAAACCTCAAGGTGAATTTTGACTCCCTCGTAGATCATAATTAGGAATTGCTAGTTCTTGGAGTAACTTGTATTGATGGAAACATTATAGATATAAAATTTGCACTATAAGTTCATCACTAAAGTAAACTCTTTGGCGGTTTGAATTTTCATTTGATGAAGGCTTAACCTGTAGAGTGCAAAGTCGGCTGGTGACTTCTATCTCTTTATCTATGCTAACACGTTTTGATTTGTTCAATTAAATAGTTATATTATTAGCAAAAGTAGTTAGGACTGTGTCTCTTTGATCACTTTTTGACTTTGTTCACCAATTAATTAGTAATATTATTGCAGTTAGCACTTTGGTCCAAAAACTGACGACATGACCTTAACAACTATGCGTTAATCATTTGACTTAAACACTTATTTTCTATTAAGATAGTCATTTTCATGTCATCTACCATGACCTACTTTTCTAGAAAGGACTAGCCTAGGGCTATTTGGCGGGAATACATCGACAACCCTTAAATTTGTCGGTATATTTCAACTAGACACTTCTGACTTGAATTATAGAAATTTTTTTTGCAAGTGTGCCCATTAAATATGTTACATCGTTGATTATACACATCAGACTCAATTGAAACAGACTTTCATTTTCATGTCATGACAATGCTAATGGTTACTTCAGATGGACAAAGCAGCATTGTTAGCTGAAGTAGTATGTCAAGTGAAACAATTGAAGGAAACAGCAACTAATGTTAGTGAAAGGTTCTTCATACCATTGGACTCTGATGAAATAAAAGTTGAAATAATTGCTGAAAATGCAATAGATGGGACATGTATTTTCAGGGCATCCATTTGTTGTGAATACAGGCCTCATCTTTTATCAGATTTAAAGGAAACTATCAATTCTCTTCATGTGAATTTAGTGAAGTCAGAAATATCAACGTTAGGAAGTCGCGTGAAGAACGTGTTTCTCTTCACGAATTTGATCGATGGAGGATGTGCCAATATTGAGGCTGGGGAAATTTTCTTATCCTCTGTTCGACAGGCGTTTAGTTCTATACTGGATAAAGTTTCTGCATTTCCAGAATATTCATCCTATCCGAACAAGAGGCAACGTATTTCTTGCTTCGATTCTTCAAGCTTATTATTCTGATGACGATTATCGCCATTTTATTAGTATCATTCAACTGCTTCTATGTATATTCTCTGCTATCATCAAATAGTGGTTGATTTGGATTGGAAATTTCATGTTATATTGTACTGCCCCTCAGTGGCCTGATGACTAAATGTAAATAGTTTGTTACCTATTATAGTACACACTCTTTAATTTGTGTATGCAGAAAGGCACATTTCTTAAATGGAGGGTGATTGTGAATGCGTGTATTGTAATTGCTTTAAGAAAATGTAATTTTTTTTATGCAAAAAGATCATTCAAATTACCATATAACAAAAAAGTATAAGAAATGTTGAAAGAATTGAATGAAGCTCTTATGTTTAGGAACGTTGTTAGTTATGAAACGAGGGGAAGTTACGAATATATATTGTTCAGCCGCCTAGTTTATCAGCATGAACAAAATATATCAATGTATATGTTATGTATAAGCATGTATATTATATGTATAATATAAACATATTTAGTAAACTAGTTGGACCAAGGGTTTAGGGCCGTAATTATTTCAGAAACGAACATAAATAACCCGTCCACCAAAATAATAGTAGTCAATAAGTATATAAATTTTTTTATATTAATATATGCGTAAAAAAAAGTTATTATCTATTAGCTAATAAAAAAAGTTATGATCCTTCTAAATAGAGGTGTGTACGGTCCAGAAAAACAAAGAACTCTCTATACCTTTCAGTGCTTTTCAACAGAAATTTTCACGGCAAGTCTCTTTAATTAGGACCAGTATTTAATTTAACTTTTGACCTTGTTAAAAAAATTATGAAGAAGTAATGTTCCGCCAAAAAAAGTTCTTGGGTCTAAAGTCGCCATCTTGATTAGCTCAGCTCCACGTTTTGTTGGTTCTACAATTATTTCAGGGTCGTTTGGTTGATAACAAGTTATTTCGGAATAAGTTATCATGTGTTAAGTTATTCTATCGTGTATATGAGAAAACTTATCTCATCACTAAGGTATAAATAATGGGATCTAATCCAACCAAACGCAGAATCATTTATCCTTGAAATTATTGTACCGTATACCTCACACTCGTGACTCCTCAGTGTTTAGGGTATTTATGTGTACAACTTAAGTTGTGAATAGTAGGGCCATTGAAAATATATTCAAAGATCCTTTTGTCATGCTGAGACAAACAATGAAAAATTAAAAGGGGGTATGATTAAAGGTAGGAATCAAAAGGAAAAGAAATTATTAAACTTTTTTGAACTAATATGTACACAACATAATACAACAAAAGTTTTAACGTCAAAATCGATCAAATGTTTTGATGACTTTTTCATAAAGGAAAAGAAGATTTCTAACTTTAGCCATCAGCTCCCTGTCCCTAATTACTTGTCCATTTTTTCTTTTATAGTTGTTCCTAATTACTTGTCCATTTTGACAAATCAAGAAAGGACAATTTTTTTTACCTATTATATCCTCAATTAAATGACTAATTACTTTGAAAAATGTACAACTTTTCGTTCACCTCATAATTAATAGGGGTAAAATGGTAAATTCACTATGTCATTAATTCTTTTCTTAATATGTATGTCAATTTAAAAATGGACAAGTAATTAGGGACAGAGAGAGTAATACTTCCTAGAACGTCTCGATTATTAATAATTACAATGTATTCCAACTTCTACAAAGAGTATTTTTGGTCTGTATGCTAATTAAATACTCCTCTGTCCCTAATTACTTGTTCATTTTTGAATTGACACACCTATTAAGAAATCAATTAATGACATAGTGAGTTTACCATTTTACCTCTATTAATTATGAAGTGGATGAAAAGTTTTTCATTTTTCAAAGTAATTAGTCATTTAACTGAGGGTATAATAGGTAAAAAAAATTGTCCTTTCTTGATTTGTTAAAATGGACAAGTAATTAAGGACAACTATAAAAAAAAAAGTGAACAAGTAATTAGGGACACAGGGAATAGCTTATTGCTAAAGTTACAAAAAGTTGTACCCTACAATCCATTATTAAAATACCTATTCCCTGTGGAAGGACTTGGGCCAATTAGATACAATCATACAAACTAGAAATATACTTTTTGTCAGTGACATAGAGTTCGATCCAAATTATTTAGAAGGTATATGGAAAATTTATCGTAAAAAATAGATTTATTTAAATTTCAAAATTCAAAATGTATCACATAAATTGAGAAGGAAAAAATATTAATTAGTGAAATTACACAACTAGGATAAGAGATCCCTCCTCTTTGAGAGACAAAAACTCACCTTTGGGCTTTGGCGTAAACTATCCATAGATATAGCTTTTGCTCTAATACATGGCGAAGCTACAAACTTTGTCAAGGGTATTTGAAACTTAATATATATCTCTAAAAAATTATTTTTGATAATATTAATTTATATATGCATAGTATAATATTTTGATGAAAGATGTTCGGTGACTATGCCCTCAAATCAGGGCCGACTCAATAAGATTGGGAGGCCTAAAGCCAAATCTTAAAGAGGGGGCCCAAATATTTTTTCTTAATTCTTTTTCTTTTAAAAAATCATCATATATATTTTTATTTAAAATCTACTTTTCTAACCTTGTTAGATGCGAAGTCATTAATTATTATTTTATAATCAATTTGTTCAATTAGTAATTGAATAAATTTTAATAATAACTAAAACAAGGATATATATATATATATATATATATATATACTATGAACTAAGAATATCAACAATAACAAATTTTCAAGAAAAAACTATAAAATGAAGTTAGAATAATAAAACCTGGCTCACGAATTTGATAAGTTGATATGCATAACAATATCGAAATAGTGTTGCGTTCCTTCAATATAATGATTGCTTGTTGCACTTGAGATTTTGAAGAAGACACCCAAAAGTAAATTTTTTTCTTTTATAACTTGTAAGCAAAAGTAAATAAAAAAAATTGTAGAAGAGAGTTCAATATTGAGAATAAAAAAGATGAGTATAAGGTAATAATAATATAGGATCAAATTTTTAGGAGATAAATAAGGAAACCTAATTTTCATGTAAGGAAATTAATCCCAAAAAATGTTCGATTCCGTTAAAATAGTGGGAAAACTAACCGTCATTTTTTTTTATACTTTCTTACATGTTTTTTTAAAAAATTAAAAGTACATATAATTTTTTTAAATAATATGTACAAGTATTTTAAGAAAAATAAAATGGGGGCCCCCAAAAATATGAGGCTCAAGCAATAATTTTAGGGCCTAGTGATTACGATGACCCTGTCTCGAATCAATATAGCTATGCTACAATACGTGTATGTGATTTTCACCGGCCAACAAAAAAAAAAGACAGCTTCGGAAGTATTTTACGAACTTCCCAAACTGTCCCAAAAGAGCCAACATCCATTTATTTTTTTACATTTTTACAAAAATTATAGAAGTATGCATGTCAGCATGTGAGTTATAAATTGTTAATTACTTAAATTAATACAAGCGCATATCGACCAAAGTCATAGACTGGCGGTCAATTAAGCAAAAAGGAGAATTGTGAGGTCTCAAATTCTCATTTGCGAATGGAGACAACTTTTTAAGCAACACATTTACATACGATATAAAATATGGATCACTAAGCTTTTCAAACGTTAGGTATATATATTGGTTCAGATTAAGGACACAAGAAGTAAAATGGCCGTCATTCTTTGAACTTGGCTTCACCATTAAAAATAAAGATAAAGGAATTACATTTTCTTTTTAACAAATTAGGATATATAGTTTGTGGTGGAACACCTCATATAACCACCTAACTTTTCGTCTACCATATATACAAAAAAATGGGGAACCACCAAGAAGGAGCAAAAAAAGAAGAAGAGGAACGTACATCAGACGATTCATGCATTATTTAATGAGTCAGCAGTTAAAAACACATCTAAAGTATTTTGATTTTTTTTAGTTTCACATATGAATTATAAGGTGTGCGAGGTTTCTACATAAACTATCATCATATATTTATCGAAACACGTCTCAACTATCCGTTGTTCTCTTTACTTACTTGAAATATCCCCCTCGTTCATGTAGAAAAAGAGAATAATTGATAGTTGAAGTATGTTTCTATAAACATTGTGTGACAGTTAAAATAAAAAATTTGCGTACCTAATAATTCATATATGAATAAAAAAATTAAAATACTTTAGATGGGTAGTATGTTTTTGACCTTATTTATTTGATCTCAATGCCTCCTTCACACAATATAATCATACCAAACTAAACTTGCACATGTGCTACAATTAATTTTGATTCCGACTATATATTCATATATGTCGATAGCTAAATTTTTTGGTGGAATCCAACGTGGGAATGCCACCCCATACCATGACACTACTCTTTATAATGCAAATTCCACTCCCAAACTTTTATTAAATTAAAAAAGTTTTATATCTACTTCTCTTCTTTCTCTTTTCTTATTGGTGATCGAACAATTTCCAAGGACCAACCACCACACGCTTCTATGGTAAAAATTTCCTTTCCAACTAAGTGCATAATACGTACATCATAAATTCAAATAGTAATGAATAAATATAATCAGATAGAATACGTAATTCATGAAAGAGAACTTACTTATTTTTCATGTAGTGGAAGTTGTAGGATGAACTGCAGTTGAAATTTACTCGTCCATGGTGGTTATCACAATATTTTGTAATAACCTCTATATCACAGCTCAAATCCTAATTGATTGAGGAGAGAATAAAACATAACATTACTATATTCTTTGTACATATTCCGTTGTGTTTTCTAAAAAAAAATAAAAAAATTACACAACATTTATGTGTTTATATAGAAATTATTAATTAGGACTAACGTAATTACCCTTATAAGCCTTAAAACGAGCCTGAATTTTTTACACTATCCTACATTGAAATTAATGGTATCATGATTACCAAAATACCAAACCGATACTTAATAATAAAGTGAGCATATTAGGTGGTAGAATTTAGGATAATCCAGAGAAGCTGATATGTAGCTTACCATATATACTATTACTCGATAAGCTAGCTTGGTCCAGCTCATATACTTTAATTGTTGAAGCTCCAATCTATTTTATAAGTATATGAGTAATTAATTTATCCCTAAGTAGATCGATCACATATTCAATACCTTTATACTTTCAGTAAGATTTACTATAGGGTTAGTTAACTTAATTAATTCTGAACACCCAACCCCTTCCGTACTGGACAATTTTCAATAACAACTAAGCAATCAGACAAGATAGAGAGGGGAAAAAATCAAACATTTTCATTTAATTTCCCTTAAATTATTTATTTTGCGTGTGCAAGAAAACCTTTATTTCTATACTTTTAATAAGTTAGGTACCACCGTATCAGTAACGGTAACTAAATTGGTGCAATATGTGATATCCCATAATTAATTGAGGCTAGAGATCGATTCGCCTCATCATCTCCTTTCTAAGTCGAGCTCGGTGTGTCTATGACTTAATCGACTTTCTTTAGTGACACAGTAAAATAACAAATTCGCAACTCCTTCGATTCAAAAACTATCTATTCTCCATTTTTAAAAGATTTCCTCAATAACTTTCTTTTTGAGAAAACAATTATTTTGGGTAATAAGATATCATATGTATTTTCTGTATACAACGATTTTCTTTCAATTAATTATCGAGAAATAATTAATGAAAAAGCTGGCACTAAGTTGGTTAAGGCAGCACACAACTCGGCTTATTTTTGATTGTCTGAAACTAATTAATTAGGCTACATTGGACTCACACGTGTGTTCCGGTTTACACTCTTTTTTGTCCAACTTTAAATCTATGATCCTCTTAAACACAAAATTAATCGTCAAATTTAATGACATTAATAATGATGCAATAGCTGGACTGGACTGTACTAAGCTATCCCTTTGTGACATCCAAGAATGATAGTACTGTGCACGTGAGAAGATCAATATTTGTTACATTTAAACAATATTCCAAATTTAATGTTAGCCTTTTAAATTAAAATTTTGGTTTAACTTATTGGACTAAGAAATTTTATCGTGATCATTTCAAATTGGTTGATAAATCATTTATCACATTTAAGTGCCTCATAAATTAGCTCTTAATTTTCTTTTGTCTTTGAGCTCTACTATTATTTTGACCCCCTTGAAATTGCATATTCCTTTTATAAGTTCTTTTAACATATACTCTCTATGTTTCTATTTATTTGTCAAATATTTCCTAATTTGATTTATCCTTTTACTTGTTATTTTTGACAAATCAAGGAATGATATAAAGAAAACTGCTTATTATATCCTCAATTTATTAATATTGAGTTAATATCTTTGAAAAATGTTGTGAGTAAATACGTTTGAGACCCTATCAATTAGTAAGATTAAATGATAAAGTCAATATACCAATAATTATTTTCTTAATAGGTGTGTCAAATCAAAATTTAATAAGCAGAAAGGTACGGAGGGAGTATATATTCACTCCCACCTAGTAAAATACTAAGTCAGTAAAACAAAATTGGATGTACGAAGCTATAATAATTTTGTCGCTGAATTAATTAGGATAACCTCTGTTCCCCTGAAATTAATAATCTCGTGACTTGTTAAATACAGTAGAAAATATAAAAAGAGAAGTGCATTTTTTCCAAAGATGGTACTATAAATCTGTTAAATAATGTCAAAAGTATATACTCCTACAGTTTCGTATTAATTGATTTTTATTGACCTGACAGATACTTTAATTAAAAGATATATTTTACTAAATTAACCTTATTAATAATATTTTAGTATTTTAAAATTGACTACTACTAAGAATAGTAATTATTTAATAGTAAGAGTAGTATGTGAAAATTAAAATAAGTAAATTGATTTGCAAAAATAAATAAATTTATATAATGAACTATCTATTTTAATACAAGGGTCAATGAAACGAAAGAAGTACTATACTAATTGGACGTGTAATTGAGTATCGAAAATTATTAACCGAATATAGGGAAACATGGAGCATGGTGCACCCTGACTCCCACGTCAAACAATTAATGACTTGCATCAAAATCAATATAGATCTAAATGCAAATTATCAATGAAGATTTTAAAAAGGTTAAACTGTGAAACAACCCTTGTGGGGTGTTCTTGTCTCTTGAATATATTCAAAGTGAATTATATGCAATTAAGGTGTTAAATTGCAAATTAAAGAGACTTCAAAATATTTAAAACTGTTAGGCGTTTATACATTATATTTTTCCTTTTCCATTTGGGCTGCTTGCAATTTTCTCAAGGTCCATAAAGATTAGGAGCCTTGGTTTGACCCTTTTGACATTTGACTTGTTAACAAATTCTTGTTATAACTTTTTGACATATCATACTTTCGTTGTAGAAAAAAGTGCCTAAGCTTTCTGGATAATTTAGGTCACCCGTCACTAAGTTTAATTTGTTGCTTAATCTCTCTTTTAAGAGTAAAATAAAATCTTAAAAACTAGAGGCATGCATTTCTTGTTCCTTCTTGGAGGCGAGGCTTTCAAGAAATACATATAGACTCTTCAAGTTTTGATGAATCGAATAATGTACCTAAAGTATGAGTTTGGCTGGCATATATATTAGACCCTACGAACAAATACAATTTTCTTAGCCAAGCTTTCTAGCGAAATTAAAATAGGACTATATATCAATAATTCCTTTCTATTTGGACTTGAATATTTAGGGGAAAATAAGTGTATTTTGACTAGTAGCAAAAGCTGGAAAAAGAATATTTTTTTTAATCAGATTTACTTTTAGAACTTTTGCTACAAAATTACCACTTAAATATTGATAAAAGTATTTTTAAAATTAATTAGTTAAACACAACTACAACTATGATAACCCTTTTTAAATATATACAGATTTTAATAAATTAACGACATATTTAAAAAGTTTGGAAGCGTACTCAGTTTTGAAAAACTAGAGGGGGTTTTCTACAATTAGAAGAAACCACAAGGGTCAATATGGAATTGTGTCAAACATGTTCGGCTATGTAACAGTTGTTTATAAAAATGGAAGAAGCTCACGTATTCCTCTCCTCCTCCTTCTATGTAACTGACATATTCGGCATGTGCTCTCTGCTCTTCTTGTTTTTTTCTCTCCACAAAGTCTTCTTCTCTCTTTGTCTCTAATCCTTTTCTTTCACCATAAGTCAAGACATAAATTAAACACACTTAATTTAATTAAAATTAAACCTCTCACAATTTCAATCACCCCCCAAACCACCCACCCAAGGCCCCTACAAAACCATTCTTCTTATATGTCATAAACATGCCAAATACTCCAAAAACAACTAGTTCTACAAGTAGTAATTTTTATTTGACTTACTTAAAACTAAGGTTCTTCACTAAACTCAAACGTTTCCTTCAGATTAAGGCTAAATCAAAGGAACAATTTCAACCGTCTGATCATCAGCCAAGTAACGGTTCAGAAATTTTGATTGTGATTGAAGAAAAGGGTATAATGGGAAAAGAGAGTGATAAAGATAATGGATGGATGATTTTGCAAAAATCTGTGAAGAAACTTCACTTTGGGAACTGGGATGAAAAAGAGGTGGCGGTGAAAGAGATAATAAAGTTGGCTAAAGAGGATTTGAAGAGGCGGAAATTCATGGCGGAGCTCGGTGTGATTCCGCCGCTTGTTGCCATGATTCGTGGTTCTGATCAGGCGGTGTTGCGGCGGCAGAGATTAGCGGTGCAAGCACTGACCCAACTTGCTAATGGCTCTTTCACGTAAGTTTTATCTATTTTATCAGTTTAAATAATTAATTAATCACTCTTTTATGTTTATTCATTTTTTTTATCAATTGGCTAACAATATGATCAACTTTAAGTGCTAGTTTTGATGTTGCACTAATATTCATATTAATTTTTATTTTAAGAATCGTGAATTTATAATGATTTGTCATTTTATTTAAATGTGAGATATTTTTCATAGAAAGAAAATTAGCCAATTACTAAAAGTGGAATTTCAATGTTTATTCTCCTACATTTTATCACATATTCATGAATTCAGTAACTGATTTTATAAGTTAAAAATTGCATTATTCATTTCGGAGTAGAAAATGACGTATTTTCTATATCATGATTTGTTTTTATTACCAAAATAAAACCATGAATTACAATCTTGAAGATCACTTGAGTTAAAAAAGTTTGAATAGAAGAGGCACTAGATGGATTTTATCTGATAATCTAATGAAGAAGCGTGCAAAAGGTTCCTAACATCACCGTCATAAAATAAAATTAACTGACATTTATCATATAATATTAATTAATTTGGTGGGCTGAAATTTTTGGTTGAGAATTTTATAGTGATTTTATTACACAAGGGGTTTTCATCGTAGTACAAGTTCATCCCATTAGGTTAGTGGACTTATAATGCGGTGAAATGACGTGGCGGATTTTTATTGGATTTTTAACTAACTACAGAAAAGGGAATGTATCAAAAAATGGAGCCCAAAGGCCACTTTGCGTGGCCAATTTTTGACTTAAACCCCTACTGTGTGGCACGTGAGATTTGGTCTTGGGAATATCCTTTTTAAGTACCCAAGAAGTTCATGACTTCGTAGTACACCTCCTATAATAGACACCCATGAAATTTTAATACCCATAGTTATACATCAATCCCCCAAAAAAAAATATAAAAATCTAATTGGATCTCGTAAGTTAATATAAATATTAGATGACAGTTTAATATTTTGTTTGTAAAGTTTGAGCAATATACGAGTAAACTTTCGATCCGAGACTAGTGTTGTCCGGAAGGAACTCAATGGTTATATTCATACATGACACAACTTTTAGACATGGAGACAAAACCTAAATTAGCCCTTTTCATATTTGAATGACTTAAATAGGTGACCTGTATGACTAGGAAAGCAACTAGCAAATGGATTTTATCAACTTGGTTTTATTTATAGCCATTTTATTTAGGAAGCCTTAAAATTGCAAGGATAAGTTAGTTGAGTCAACTTGACTTTCTAGCCATAACATTTTATTTTATCATAGTGTATAGTTCCTTTCACCTCATCTCTAACATATCTACTTGGATTCATTATGAAGAGGGTTGAATCACCTTTTTTTTAAAAAAAAAAAGAATATCATTCTTTGAGCTGAGGATTTATAAAAAAGTTTTTCTACCTTTCTCAAATCACACTTGTAGGATTACACTGAGTTTGTTGTTGTTGTAAATGCATTCACTATCTAGTGCAATCATTGTGGAAGCGACAACGGGTTAAGTTGAGGAATATTTTTTAATTGTTATGGACATATTATTCTCCCTTATGTTATATAATATTTATATGTATTCAAAGTATTTTTTAAATAAGAAATATGAAAAAAATCTACTTGTGTTGACCTTCAGCTCCTAGCACTGATCTGGCTAGCAGAATCTTATTGACTTCTCAGTCTCAATAATTTTTAAATTTTCTATGGTTATTTATTTTGAGGACCCCTACATGATTGGGATACCCCCTACCCCAACTTTAATTCCTAACCATTTTTCTATCATTTTCCAACTTGTTAGTTGACCAATAAATTAAATATAATCAAAGAAAGTCATAAAATGGGGTCCCTAAAGCTTGATTGTATTCTATATTTCTGATTTGGCCATGTTAATGGATTTGAGTTGTTTCATAATTCATTTGTTTAACATTGTTCTGTTTTCTTGGTTCCCCTTTTCAGTAACAAGGCTCTGATGGTAGAAGCAGGAATCTTATCAAAATTACCTCAAAAAGCAGACAACTTAGATGGAAACACAAGGCAAGAATTTGCAGAATTGATCTTGTCTATATCATTATTAGCCAACACACAATTCAATATGGATTCCTCAAGAATTATTTCATTTGTAGTCAGCATTCTTGATTCATCAAATTCAAGTGTTGAGACTAAATGTACATGTCTAGGGACATTGTACAACATATCCTCTGTGTTGGAAAATTCCGCCAGTTTGGCGACTAATGGAACAGTGACCACATTATTGAGATTGTCTTCATTAAAGGAAGTATCAGAGAAAGCACTTGCCACATTAGGGAATCTTGTGGTTACTCTAATGGGAAAGAAGGCGATGGAGGAAAGCCCGATGATGCCCGATAGCTTAATGGAGATAATGACATGGGAAGAGCAACCGAAATGTCAAGAGTTATCGGTATACATTTTGATGATTTTGGCTCACCAAAGTTCTATTCAAAGAGAGAAAATGTCTAAGGCTGGTATTGTTCCAGTACTTCTTGAAGTGGCATTGTTAGGTAGTTCTTTGGCTCAAAAAAGAGCATTGAAATTGTTGCAATGGTTTAAGGATGAAAGGCAGAGCAAAATGGGGCCTCATTCAGGGCCACAAGTAGGAAGGATGCCAATTGATTCGTCACCAATGAGTCCAAGAGCTGTTGATGAAAGCAAGAAACTGATGAAGAAAATTGTGAAACAAAGCCTTTATAAGAATATGGAAACAATTACTAGTAGAGCCAATGGGGGTGGTGATTCTTCAAGGTTTAAGTCCTTAGTTGTTAGCTCAAGTTCTAAGAGTTTGCCTTACTAGGAATATGGATCTCTTAAGCATTTAATTAAATTGACCTCATGATCTTGCACTACTTGTGCAATGTTCTACATGAATTGTTCATTTCTTTTGTATCATATGAAAATATTTATCCTGAAGGAAGAAAAGGGCCAGACTGATAGAATAACCATACAACAATAGTCTGATGACTCATTCCAATATGAGGAAGAAGAAGCGAATACATGATTTGAATTTAATCATTTCTAATTCGAGATTTTATCACTAATTTGATTTCTAGGTCAAAATCAATTATTTGTATTTTTGTTAAGTAACTTTTAATACATATGGAAGGTTTGCATTGAAGCTATTGAATTCGTTTGAACTCGTACCTGCCCTTTACATATGTCTTGGTGTCTGGTGAAGTACACTTTCTTCCTTTAGCTCAAACACAAGCATTACTTGTATGTAGCAATGATTTATTTCCACCATTCATATTCATTTATATAGTTTTTTTTAACATTTGCGTTGAAGTGATTTACCTATATTTAATTATTATTTTAAGAGAAAAGACATAAATTAACACTTGACGTTGTTCCGAATTTTTAAAAAGACATCTTAACTGTGTGTGTGTCCTATTACCCCCTAAACAATTTTGATAATATATTATTACATCATTATTCGATCAATTCTAGATTTTAAATGACAAGTGTTACCACACACCAATCATTGTGTGACAAGTGTTAATTTAATTTGAAATATAATTTTTTTTTCATTTTAAGTTTTTCTTTATTTCTCTCTCTTACTTTTTGACTTATTTTAATTTTATTACTTTAATTTTAATTTCATTTTAAATTTTACTTCATCTTCCATCCCTACATTCAAGCTACCCCTCCCTCCAATTTTTTTCTTTCTTTCTTCTTCTTCACCTCCCACCCTCACCTCACCCCAACCCCACGTCAAGTTGAGCCCCTCCATTTTCTTTCTTTTTTCTTCTTCTTCGGTGAAATTCCTTTCTTTCCAAAATTATACTATTTTCTAGAATTTGTGTTATTGATAACAAAACTAATTATTTTTCTAAGAAAAGAATCAAAATTTTAAAGGTATCATCAATTAATTTATCTCATTTTCATATAACTTCAAACTAGAAATGATAATTTTAAAAGAATTAGAATTCTCCGAAAATTGAAAAAGATTAATTGAAATTTGGATAAAAAAACTAAATAATACCTACTAATCATCTTGAAATCTAATGGGCTTATCAAATTGTTCGAAATGTAATAAAATATTTAGATATAATTTTAAAATTGAAGAGAAATAAACTAATAGTAGTAAAAAAGGGAGGTGGAGTTGTGGTAAAAGTTGACATTGAAAGTGAGAAGCAGGGGCGGACCCACATGGCTCATGCCGGGTGCTCGAGCACCCATTAACCTCGTCTTGGAATATATATATCTATATAGAAATTAAGAGGTATTTGTATAAAATTAACATAGAGCACCCAATGAATAAATGATTTGATTGGCCCATTGGCTCTTGGGTGGGTGGTTAAGGGTCTTTTAGTGTTATTAAGCCCGAGTTCAAATCCATTGTTAACATGTATTTTTTATATTTTTGACTCCGCCACTTTCAGAGCACCCACAACCTTAAAATCCTAGATCCGCCACTAGTGAGAAGTTACAATGAAGATGACAATGAATTTTTTGAAGAAGGAAGAAAGAAAAAGAAAAAAATAATAAGGAGAAAAAAGTTAAAAGAATAAGAAAAACAAGAAAACATATTTTATAGCAAAATACTTGTAAAAATAAAATTATATTTGTTTTTTTTAGTTTGTTTACTTTCTTTAAGAGAGTGCATACACTCTCCATACTAGGTGGACAAAAAATGATGTAATAGTATCAGTTCAGGATTGTTTAGGGGGTAATAGGACGCTTGCATAGTTTAGGTGTCTTTTTGAAAATTCGCGACAATTTCAGATGTCACTTTATGTCTTTTTACTTATTTAATCTAACTCCTGATTGTTATCATTTGTATTTGTATTGAGAGAGAGGAGGCATAAAAAGGCAAGAGAAGAGAGAGAGATGAGAGGAGAGAGACTAGTGAAAGTGAGAGAGAGGAGAGAGGAGAGAGGAGAGAGGAGAGAGGAGAGAGGAGAGGAGAGAGGTGAGAAAGAATAGTTACAAAACTTTAATCATAGCTATAAATACGACTTTTAAAATTTATGTATTGTAAATATATATTACATATTTACCTAATTATGTAATTTTTCCTTATTAAAATGGAACAAAATATGTAAAAAAAACTCAGATTGGTCCAAAGTGCACAATCAACCTAAAATTAAAAGAAAAATTATCTAAATACACAACTTATTTTACTATATTCTCTAAAATTCTTTACCATTCGAAAAGATTTTTCAGAAATTCCTACTCTCTCTTATTTCAGGATACATCACTTTATGCGATGTATCGGGAAGTAGAGTGATGTATCTGAAATTTAGACGCGATGTATCGGAACGTCAAAGGATGTATCCGAAACTGAGACACGATGTATCGAGACGTTTTGGGATGTATTCGAGTTCCACCAAAATTTAAGAGATTTTTGTAATTTGAAAAAGAGTAGAAATAAGATGTAATTAGCTCTTAACACTATGAAATTTGTGTAAAATCCCTAAAATTAAAAGACAACAAAAGAAAAATATTTACACATTGACTTAAACGGGTGAGTTTTTTAATGTTGGGTAAAACGTTTAGATGATGTCATGTATTCATCCGTCAGTCTTAAGAGTATATACAAATTCAAAAAATTGACAGTAAGTGTTAACATCTTAAAATATAACAGTGGATATTTACATACAATTTGTCATAATTCAGGATATCTTTATTCTTTTTTCATATATAGACATAAATAAATATAGAATAATTAAGATCAAAGCTTTAAATTTAATCTAACACATTTTTAGCGTACGTCTATTGCATGTGCATATTACATCAATTTTGAAATTGTATATAAGAAATATGAATTATGTAAAACGAAATATTAGATAGATACAACTCCATTTAAATAAGAAAAAGACAATAACATAATTAGCGTATGTCCATTGCATGTGCATATTACATCAATTTTGAAATTGTATATAAGAAATATGAATTATGTAAAATAAAATATTAGATAGATACAACTCCATTTAAATAAGAAAAAGACAATAAAATGTTTAGCTTGATCAATAAATGACACTTCCTGTTTTTTCAATAATAATGGAGTAATAATAATAACACTCCACAACATACTTACTTTATTTATGTGCACCACTTCTACCACAATTATTGCAAAAATTTGAGAATCAAATTAATTTATCCTAAATCAATTTTTTTAAAAAAAGATACTTAAAAAATAATCTGATATGCTACTTCTTTTCTTATTATAATTTAATCATTGTCATTTTTCTACCTCAATTAATTGTAACTATAAACTTTTACTAAAAATAATTAAGAACACGATGAAATCATCAAAATTGTGAAGCAGTCTAACTTGTTTGTTGTATTAATCTTTTCTTGTTGATTAATCATCTTCCCTCTTAACTGAATGCCTGAATGTTGATATCATTAATGTTTCGGAGAATTATATTATGAATTGTTCGTTTTGTCAAAACATTAATTTGGTAAATTCGCAAACAGTTCATTAAGTTTTGATGCTTTGAGTAAAGATGTTACCTTTTTAGAAATAACGTGAGAATTTTTCATTAAATTTTGATGCTTTGAGTAAAGATGTTACCTTTTTAGAAATAACGTGAGAACTTTTTCCACAAATTTGTGATTAACATTGAGACTCCCGTCCGTCCACTTTTAAATAGACAGATATACAAAATATTATTGTTGTTATAGCATACTTCTTATTTGTAGTATATATTCTTAAAAGACATTAATCGTTTAACTTGATTCAAGTTAATAAGAGGTTAACCATTTATTTGCAATACACTAACTTAGATATTGTTGTAAAAACCTCATTTATTAATATGAATATTTAAGTTGTTTAAATCAAAGTTCTAAAATATTTCTAATAAGAAATATTGGCTATTTTAATAAAAAAGATAGGTGAAAAAAAAAATTAAACGTGACAAAAATTGAGACGCGTCGATTGAATGCCGATAGAACCTCTCAACGGGAGGTAACACTTAAGCCATGTAAATGCTTGGAAATCAGTAATCACCTATATATACAACAAAAACTATGAACCAAGATTGACTACATGGTGATAAATTGTCACTTTTAATATTCTGAGATATGTCATGTGTTTATTTGTTAGTTTTAAGAGTACATATGAATTCAAAAGATTGACGATAAAGATATCTATGACCTTAAAATATAATGAAGATACACATACCATTTATAATAATTCGGAAGTATATATAAATTTTATATAAATATTATAAATATATTGATATAAATAAACATAGTGTTGGGTTATGAAGGTGATTAGGTGTCATGCGAAAACTTACAATTACAAATAATATGGTTGATAAATTAGACGACACATAAACCTATACTAAAAGAAATATATTATTATACTATATGATCAATTGACCTACATAATTTAAAACTAATTAAAAAGAAAAATATTAGAAATTGTTGAGAGAATAAATCTCCCCATAAACAAAAGTTTTTAAACGACTACATTGTGGATGCTATTGTTTTATGCTATGAGAATAGAGATCTTCAATTTATAGATATTCAAATTTTTCCTCTAAGGAAAGGATAAACCAAATATGGAAGAATATTATATTTTCCTTTCAAAAAAAATTCAAGCATTTATGGTAATACTTTGACTTTTCTTTAAAGAAAAAAATAAATTTCAAATAAAAAAAGAAAACCAGGGCAAAACCCCAACACATAGAGTAATTACTAATTACTAATTAGGATCAGAGCTTTAGTCTAACATATTTTTAGCGTGCACTTGACTATTGCGTCAAATTCAAAATTATATATAACAAATACGAATTATGTAAAATATCATAGAGATACAACTCCATTTAAATGAGGAAAAAACATCAACATATTTAGTTTGATCAATAAATTACCCTTTCTGATTTTAACAAAAAATAAACATTCACAACGTACTTTATTTATGTGCACCGCTTCTGGCTTCTCAATTATCATATTTTATTTAAATATAAATATAAAAATTAATTAAGCAGTTCTCAATAATCATATTTTATTTTAAATATAAA
The DNA here is from genome assembly GCF_019186545.1 of Solanum stenotomum. NCBI lineage: Eukaryota > Viridiplantae > Streptophyta > Magnoliopsida > Solanales > Solanaceae > Solanum > Solanum stenotomum. The sequence goes on from NC_064293.1 coordinate 34,953,360, forward strand.
TATAAAAATTAATTTGAAAATACATATTTAAGTAAGTATTCATATCACAATTTCTATTTCTTTATTAGTTGAAATTGTATTGTCAGGATTATTGTATAAAAGAAATTTGAGAATCAAAATTAATTTATACTAAATTAAATTAAAAAATACTTAAAAAACAATTTTAATCAGCTTTTAACCTCCAAACACCTCTAGTCCTATCACAATTAGATTTCTACGGTATAAGTGACTTCCTACTTCTATTAGGCTACTCATCGTTTTACTATATTCTTTTTTTTTTTTTTTTTATCAATTTTGTTGTCTCCACCAGGTAAGTTGTGAACTTTAATTCAAGGATTGATCATCTATTTGCTGTGAATGATTAATATTTTATATTATGAACTTGCAATATTGTTTGTTCTGTTTGTTTTTTCAGAACACTGAACTTTTTCGGATTCCATTAATTGCATGAACTGAACAAACGAAAGAATTATATATTTTTTTTCCACAAATTTGTGATTAACTGTCCGTCCAATTTTGGTATAGTTCTATTTATGGGGTTTCAAACGTTTTATATAGTCTCAGATGTTTCCCAGTGTTTTATAGGGATAATTTCACTTGATGCCACACATTGCTTTGTGGTAAAGAAAAAAACGAGTGATTATTGAAATTTAAAACTAATTTTGTACTTAGGAGAAAGGTGCATTCAACAATGAGTATCTGAATGCGTGGTGTAGTGATCAATCGAAGGTATTCACCATATATTATAGCGGTGTCAGCTGTTTGAACTACATTCCTGTATCCCGTGCCTGCATTCGTTTATCTTGCAATTATATTTGAATGTCAGATAAATCTCATCTTTCAATTCTTGTTTTTGTATTAGTTCACATGGATATATGAGCATACTAGGAGAGACGCACATGGATATATGTGCATTCTAGGAGAGATATGATTAGAAACGAACTTATATAGGGAAAGGTGAGAGTGGCCTTCGTGGCGGATAAGATGAGTGAAGTGAAACTGAGATGGTTCGTACATGTGAGGAGAAGGTGGACAGATGTGCCAGTTAGGAGGGTGTAAGAGATTGACTGTAGTAGGAGTTAGGAGAGGTAGAGGTAGGCCGAAAAAGAACCAACGGAAGTGATTACACAAAACATGACACAACTTTGACTTGCTGAGTACATAACCCTAGATAGGAAGGTATGAAGGTCGAAAATTAGGGTAGAAGGTTAGTAGGTAGCAGAGTATGGTTGTCCAATGGGTGGGAGAGGCAGAGGGGTTAGCCACATATCCTCTTCTCCGTATTAGTAGTAATATTTGGTAATAGTGTAGTTTCATATTCCTCTAATTGTTCTACCATCTGTTACTTCATTTTGCTTTGTATCTTCGTATTTTGTTGCCATTTTTTCTTCTTGCAACCGTTATCTACATAACTTTTCTTTTGAGCTAAGGGTCTATAAGGTCTGCATATATCTTATCCTCCCCAGACTTCGGTAGTGAAATTACAGTGGGGTATGTTTTTGTTGCACTTAAAGATGCATCCCTTTTCGAGTGCAACGACATGCTTAAAGCACATTACTAGCTTTCTGTTTGTCTTGTAACTGGTTTCTGTCTTGGGAGAGTAAACAAGCCAAGCAGGTGCAACGTCATTAGTATTGACATGGATGAATTACTCTATACATCCACATGCATTTTATTCATCAGAAAGTTGCTCAGCCTGTTGCTCAATGTGATTCAATTATACAAGCAGTTTTCTTATTTTTCATCCCGTGTACCCCTATTGTTCATACTTGTTGGTTTGAATTGAAGGTTACAGTTCTTTTGCCTTAGAACAGGAATTGTGTTACGTACTGACCACTCTAATCATTCAGATATTTGTGTTCGTAATGGACTTTACAAGTAGAGGCAGAGCCTGGTTTGACAAAATTGGCGAAAAGCTGGAAAATCTGTGTTGTGAAGTTGATGCTAGATCTCAGGTATCATTTGTTGGCCTTCTGTACATCTTAAGTGCCATTTTATTTCTTTGGCTTTTAGTCTGTTACTTCTTTTAGCTTTCCTTTTTCTCGGTTTTGTTATCATTTGCAAATCAAATTAAAACATGTAGATCGGTACATGTTGGAGGACATTGCAATTGGTGCTTTCATGCACATATATGCACAAAATACACAGATATACATTTCATCCATAATACCACCTCTTTGGTGTTCTTATTAGTCTTTCTGTTCCCGCAAAAATAATGGAAGGTAGACTTCAGCTACTATTAATTCTGGTATCATGTATAATCTGCAAACCTCTAGTTTTTTTGTGAGTTCTGGATATTAAAATTAGGTTTCTGCCAGTTTATGATGTTCCTTGATACATGCTTGTTTAATTCATTCATTGTGCGTTGGCAGGAACAGATTAATTTTGTTGAAAGCCAATTCCAGATAGCGAGTGCAAGTCTGAAACAATTTTGTGCTGGGGTTATTCAAGAAATACTCCCAGGATCATTGTCAGCTGTCGAGGAGGAGACCCGTAATTTATCTTCAGAACAAAATAGAGAAGAACAACATCCAGCTTCTGAGCTGTCAAACATCAGTGTGCAAGAAGATAGCAAGGATGAACTTTCCTGTTCAAACTCGTCTTCCCTCAAGCTCGCTGTGGAAGCCACGGAAGGAGTGCATGCTGCTCCATCACTTCAGCCAACAGCAGATAAGGTGATGAAGATGTCTATTGAGGATTGGGAAAATATACTAGGTTTTACTGGTAAAAGTTCAGCACAAGTTGCTTCTACTGAGGAAACTTTAAAAATGACATTATCTTGTGAGGGTGATACAGGAGTTGAAGTTCCTGCCAAATCTTCGACAATTGCATCATCAGTTGAATGCCTAGAATTTGACCCTTCTATGCAAGAGGGGAAAACTATAGATTTCACAGATCATGGTGCTAACACTTTGAATGTTCCATCATTAACTTGTTCAATTTACTCTACTGAGTCACAAGAAAGTGTTCTTGATTTTGACGAAATAAATTCTAATGCAGCACTTCCAGCAGTATCAAATGGTATGTTCTCCCTAGTCTTAAGACTGGTATATCTTCTTGTTGGTTGTTTGTATGATGCTAATTTTTCCCCTTTTTGTACAACTTTTTCTCCCTCAATCAGAAAAGTCCCATTTGATTTTGTAACCTTTTTAGTTTCTTGTCAATTTTATATGGCAATACTTCCTTGGTAGCTCTGGCTACTTTCCTTTTTTTCTGCTTTTGTGCTGATAATATAATCGTTCTGTAAGTAGTATCTCAGTTAGAAAGCATTGCTTTGACGGACTAGGTAATTGCTGTATGTAAAACTATTTATCAAAAAAAAAAAAGTTGTACAAGACACTCCATAGAATTGATAATTGATTTATGCTGACCAGACATGACTCTTTAGTGTGTGCGCTTAAGTTCTTTTCTTGGTTAAGCGATCATTCCTTGTTTGACATGCATAAAGGAGAATTGTAAGATTGAGAAATCATTGGCATTGGCCTTTAACATCTGTGTTTCTAATGGATAAACAATGCAGGAGCGTCTGTGGATCATCTTGTAGATGAACCAGTTATTGACTCGGTTCCTGAAGTGGCATTTGATGGAAACTGTGTTCTAGTGGATAAAGATGATTTTTTTTCAGGCTCTGAATTCCATGGAGCTCATATCTCTCACAAGGTCTTGCCTCCTGCCTTCCCCTTGATTTTATATTTTTGCATTGGATGCCACTTTTTCTTCTAACAAATTAATTTGTTTCATATCACCTTCCTTTGTTTGTATGTGTGTAGTCATTTATTGACTTGTGATTTTCAGAAAAATATGGCAATGCTAAAGGTGAAACTAGAAAAACAGAGAAACAAGGACGCAACCAAATGTGAGGATCTCATTGTGGAATTAGAGGAATCAAATGCAGAAGGCAAGACAATATCTTCTCCAACTGACAAGTTGGAATTGTCACAACAAGGCTTTTATGAATCAGACTGGGAGATCATCTAAACAGATGAGCTCCATCGAGCGACAATCATCACGGCAAATAGGCTTCAAATGAAGCTCCAGGAACAGTTGAGAGAGATTTAGTAATAAGCTCCAAACGGAACGAACTTAACGATTTTTTTGACATTCTTTAGTCAAATCAGATTAATCTGCTTTTTCTGTTTTCTCATTGACTATAGTTCTCGAGATGAATGCTTCATATTTTTTTTATTAATGAGTATGAGTAATTTTTTTGCCTCGGTTATTATCTTTTCGTTGTAGGTAAATTTTGTGTCATCATATCGTATTATAACTCAAGTTACTGATGGCGAATGAAGCTTTAAACTTCTGGTCAAAACTAGTTCATTTAGCCACCCTCACCATTTTTCTAAAGTTGTAGCAACATCATTTGATACAATGTCTCATCACAGATTAGTGCCGAGCCCATATTTTAGTAACCCGCTCATATTTTAATGGGTTGGGTGAGTGATTTTTTACATGGGTAAAACCATATTCAACCCATAAAAGTATGGGTAAAATATGGATTAACCAAATGAGTTAAGATTCTAACTTTTATTCACTCAAAATTCATGATATCACCAAAAATATTGTAACTTCTCTTCCTTTTTATCTTCTTCTATAAAACTAATTATTTTTCTCTATAATTGAAAAGGTGAATTCTTTGGCCCTCCAAAAATATATATTTTAAATGTACATTTCTTTTGTTAATTATAATTATATTTTTTTATTTGTTTAATTTTATATTGGATAATAAGCAAATCATGTACTATTGACATTGCTTAAAGTGCATTAAGCATGTTTTAGTTCTAAAATGCAAATATTTATTTATTTTGAAATTAAAAATATGTCTCCTTGTTATTACATAAATTTATTTTATATTGAAAAGTTATAGGATTTTTTTACTTTTATGATACAATAAAACTAGATGAAGCATTTTAAACATTTTTCATCTAAAAAAAAAACTAAAATATTTTCTCCATGTTGAATTCTTAAGTAGAGTACTATTTACTCATGGAAATATGAGTAAAATAAGGGTAAACTAGTATTTTACCCAACTCATTTGTTACCCAATCCATTTTTATCCATATCAAATAAGGGCCGGTTGAATTATTACCCATTTTATGTTGATCCATTTTTAACCCGCTCAATTTAACCCAATCCGCCTATTTGCCACCACTGTCGCAAATGTTTGTATCTCCAAATTCCCTAATTTCAACCATTCTACCATGAAGAATCAGTGAAGGTGTGCTTATAGGAATGTAGATACTTTTTTAGCTACAAATAACAACTACGCTTCAGTTGGAGTGGCAATGTGAATTCTCACTTCTCTTTTAGCTAACATATGTATCTAATTCGATACGATTCTCAGTGTCATACTTGCACATTTTATATTATACACCCAAATAAATCATTTTCTCTTCCCAATTATTAATTTGCTTTAATAATCAATCTCACTATTCAACTTCCCATTATTTGCATTCTCCTCGCCCCTTCTATAATTTCAAGCAATATCTGTTTAGCTCCATGAATATCAATCCACTCTGAGTTTTTTTTTTTTTTTTTTTAAATATTGTAATATATTCATTTTGTTTTCAAATTATATGTTTTATTTATAATTAAAATGATGATATCTTTTAATTTAATTCCTAAAAGAGCAATCTTTTTGGTGATTTTATGAAATACAAATATATATACTGTCACACCCCTTATTTTCCCTCAAAATTAATTTAAGTATGTTTTGAAAGAAAAAGAGTTTTTCCAATTAAAGTGACATTCTGAAAAGGGACTATTTTGTTATTCATAGTCGCCACTTGGAATTGAGTTTTGGTGTTCCAAGTCACCTTATTATTTAAATCCCTAATCAAAAGGAAATTTGTCTCTTTATTTTTATTGGTCTGCGAATTAGAAATTCGGGTAAGGAATTCTGTTGACCAAGGGGAAGGTGTTAGGCACCCCTCGAGTCCCGTGATTCTAACACGATCGCTTTATTGACTACATATATGACTTAAATTAATTTTTGGATATTGTATTATTAGCTTAATAATAAAAGTTATTTACCTCATTATTTGATTTATTTTAAACATATTTATATTATATTAATATATGTTCGTTAATTAAAAAAAATGTATATCACATAAATTTATTTAAACATAATAAATTAAAGTTAATAGGTGGATATTTACAAATCTTGAAATGTCTTGTAATTTCTTTTCTTCTCCTTTTCTTTTTCATGTATTTGTATTTATTTATTTTTTTATTGTGGATAGAAAATATGTAGGTATCTAATTGCTAGGAATTAGAATTTGTGTAGGATTGAGATTTTTTGAGTTTGAGTATTTTAGGATTGTATTTTTTTTTTAGTTAGATTTAAAATAGGAATAAAATTTTTTGTGATTTGGAATTAGTTTTAGCAAGAAATTCTAAATAGATTAGGATTATTTTTAGAAAGATTTTTCCTTCTTAAATTTTACTTTCTTTTTTTTAAAAACTTTTTTTTTTCCTTTTTTACATTTTGGTTATATTAATTTATATTTTTATTAATTTTTTTTTTCATTCTGTCTGTTTGTATTTTTCTTTTTTACGTTTTTTTTTTGTTTCTTTCTACTTTAACCTTTATTTTTATATTTTTTATTCTTTTTGGACATTCTGTTTCTCGTCTTCTTCTTTTCTTTTTTTTTTAATTGTTTATTTTATTTTTTGTTTTAATCATCTTTTTTTTTTTGTTTCCTTTTCTTTATATTTTTTATTATTGTACTTTTTCATTTTTACATTATGTTCCTTTATTTATTTTTTGTTCTTCTTACTTTTTTTGGTTTAAATTTTTTTTGTTTCTGTTATGCTCTATTTTTATTATTAATCTTTCAGTTTGCGTTTGTTCTGTTTTTATTTTTTTTTCTTTTTTTTCTTATGCTTTCTCATTTTTTAAAATTAGTTTTCCTAATTATTCATTATTTATTTTTTACCATAAATTTGTAAATAAATATTCATGTATCCTCTTAATTATATACCTTAATAATTCGAATTAAAGCGATAATCATCTTGACGCTAATTCTAAAGGCAAACTATTTTTTTTATTAAAATAATATATTAAAAAAAAAAAAACTAAAACACATTACGCATAGGTTTTCTAAATCACCAATTAATTAAAATTCAGTTTATATCCTAATCTAACAAGTCTACAAATAATTTCAACAAAATTTTCTTAAGTGAAAACTAAGGTCCAAGAAATATTAATTATTCAAAATTAAATATCACGAAACCAATTTCAATATTAATTGCATCTAAAGAGCATAAAACAATAACTAAAAAAATGTATGATACATCTTTTATTTTTATTTTTATATTATTCTAAAGCAAGAAACGTAAACGGTTACGTTTTTCTAAGCATTCATAAATTCATCACAAACAATAGTAGATAATAATAACATGCGACTCATAAAACTTCATATTATTGGAATCAAATTTCGTACGAGCATTCCAACTACATTATGCGAGAATTTAGAGTTACCTCGCTGCGAAAATTAATACCACAAAAACAACGGCTATGATCTATTGATTTCCAAAGTTAATAGTTAATATTAACTTTAAAGAGCCACGAATCCGAAACCTTGAGCGAAACCTTGAACGCTGACTTAATTTTCAAAATAAAACTCACTTTTTGTTATCTTTTTTTTCTCTCTGTGTTTCTGTGTATATGTCTATTACTTGGAAAGTGATTCCGAACTCCACTGGTCCAATTGTAACAGTTAAGTATATTTCACCATGAGTGTCCCATTTTGCGCCATCAAATGCACGCACACAGACATTGTTAGTACGAATTCTATCCGTGTTGATTTTCAACCTTTGTAGAGTAGAAAGAGGGCATATGTCTACACCTGATCCTTCATCGACCATGACCCTCTTCACATAGTGTTCTTCACATTTCACGGTTAAATGTAACGCCTTATTATCCCCAGATCCTTCCAAAGGCAATTCATCATCAGTGAAAGTGATTCTATTTACCTTAAATATTCGGTTGGCCATCTTTTCCAAGTGACCCACCGTGATACTTTCTGAGATATGTGCCTCATTCAAGATTCTGGTCAAAACTTCACGATGCTCTTTAGAATGTATGAGTAATGACAACAAAGATATCTGAGCGGGTGTTTTCCTTAATTGATCAATAACAGAATAATCTTGATCTTTCATATTTTTCAAGAACTCTTCAGCCTCCTTCTCAGTGACAGGCTTTTTAACCGACAACTGATTTTCTTTGGCTTGTTTGTCTCTTCTTAATTCTTCTGGAGCATAACACCTCCCAGAACGAGTTAATCCTCTTGTTTCGTTTGTTTCTTCAATAATCTCCTTTCCCTTGTGGGTAACAACGACTTTGTTGTAGTTCCATGGAACGGTCTTGGTGCTTGTCATCGGAAGTTGCATTGCAATTTGTATCACAATTGTCTCTTTCACACTTTCTTGATTTTGACCAAATGTTCGAAGCTTACCAGGAATGTATAATTTTGGTCCATTCAACGATACTTCTCTTCTTTTTACAGCTCTAGGGACATACAACACTAGTTTTCTCGAGTTTCCAAAATTTGAACTTGCACCATTCACAATTATCGGTGTCTTTTGTATGGGTTCTAAAACCATACTCGACTCTTCTTTTGAATCCCTGCTTTCCATTTTTGTTCTACATGTTTGCTCACAATCTTCATAAATGTCTACCATCCCCACAACATGCTCCTTATTGTGAGTAGGGAGTGGGTTATTGGTGACATTTGGCGCCTCCTCATTGCGTATCTCAATTACCTTATCCTCAATCAACTTCTCAATGACTCTTTTTAGAGTCCAACAATTCTCTGTGCTATGACCTGGAGTGTTAGCATGATACTCACATAAAACAGTTGGATCAAAGCCTCTTGCATTCGGATTGACAAAATAGGGATTGACAGGTTCAACCAATCTCAATTGTACTAATTTCCGCAACAAACTCATATATGACTCTCCAATTGGGGTAAAGTTTTCTTTCCGACCTTGTTCTCTTGTATAATCCATCCGGGGACGTGGATTATGGGGTGACTGAAAATTTTGTTGTTGGGGGCGAGAACCTTGTGGGGCAGGTGCCCGCCATTGTTGGCTCTGAGGAGGTCGAACATATGCTTGAGTGTTGAGAACTGCATATTGGGATGGGTAATAATGTTGAGGAGAATTAGATTGTTCTTGTTGGACTTGAACATAAGGGTGGTTCATGCCCATTTGAACACCTCTCGATCCAGACGTCATCATGGACCCTTCTTCCTTCTTTTTTTCGATTTACAAAATTACCTGACCTGTTTTATATTGCTTGCGTGGTAGCTCTAATGGCTGTCTGGCTTACAATTTTACCCGATTTTATGTCGTTCTCTACCAGTCCTCCGATCTTAATTGCTTCGGCGAAAGGCTTTCCCATTGCAGCGAGAAGGTAATGAAAGTAGTCAGGTTCTTGTGCCTGGAGAAAAACATCAATCAATTCATAGGCTTTCATCGGCGGTTTGACTCTAGCCGCCTGCTCCCTCCATCTTATGGCATATTCCCTAAGGCTTTCAGACAATTTTTTCTTCATATTAGCTAGGGAATTACGATCCGGAACAATATCGATATTGTAGTGGAATTGTTGGACAAAATCTTGCGCCATGTCATCCCAGACATGCCATCGAGAAATATCTTGATCGATAAACCATTTTGAGGCTACACCCGTTAGACTTTCTCCAAAGTAAGCCATAAGAAGTTCTTTTTTTCCTTCGGCTCCCCTTAGCTGATTACAAAATCTTTTCAAATGAGCCACTGGGTCGCCATGACCATTATACTTATCAAACTTTGGAGTTTTGAACCCTATAGGCAAGTGAACATCTGGAAACATGCATAAGTCCTTGAACGAGACACTTTTGTGTCCTCCCAGCCCTTACATATTCCTTATGTTTTGCTCCAAACTCCTCATTTTTCTTGCAATTTCTTCATGTTCCTTGTCCTTAATGGTTTTTCCAACCTCGACGGGGGAATTGTATTGATGAGTGTGGTGGTAAGAATCAGGAATTTTGAAAGTCAATTTAGGGGCCTGACCTTGGCCGTATTGATCTTTGGGTATATGATCATCATTGGATTTTTGTACTAGTGTTGGTTGAGTAATTGCATTAGTTTGCACAGTTGGCATGAAGAGTGGATTATTCATCATGGATGGATTCAATGGGTGTACCGAGGAAGTTTCAGCAGTATTAGATGTGTTAACGTAGGGTCCAAATCTAGGTGGATAAATCAGGTCACTTGTTGAGACTTGAATGGGGAATGGTATATTGACATTCAGGTATTCCCGAATTGAAGATGAGGGAGCCTGCCCATTCATCCAAGCTTCATACATTTCGGCCATCTGTTGTCTCAACATTTTTACCTCTTCTACAGATACTGACTCTTGTGCAACCATTTGATTTTGGACTTCGTCATTTCCCGACTCTGTTCCGTCTTTGCGTGTCATTTTTGCCTTCCCTTTTGATCTTGTGTTATATTGATGAGATGTCAGCTTTCTTCACAAACCAACCACCTTTAAACTATTTCTCTCTTATATATAAAAACAAATGTGTTAGGATTCAACACTTTGCAATATTAATCACACGTTGTATGTTATGCACCTAAATTATTCCTATTTCTACAATGAGTTTTGGAAGACTTTTATGTTTCATCCCGGCTTTGGACAACTTGCTTATGTCTTTTAGTCCCATACTTTACTCATCTGAATATTTTGATCGAACCTGTTAAAGGTTGCCTACGTATCATGTTGAACATGAATCAGATCATTACGTAGTTCGTGAAGAAAAATTATTAAAAAAAGAAAACACGACATTTATTTATATGAAGACATCATTCAAATCAAAATGTTCTTAAAATAAATGACCAAAACGTCAAAGTACTTAAAGATTGAAACAAACTTCGACAAAAAATGAAAATAAAAGAAATAATAATAATAATAATAATAATAAAAATCCTTCTCCAATATTTCTCGATCATCAATTGCCCCATAGGCTAGAGTAAACCTTGAGCAAAGCTTTTGGCAGATGTGGGGCCAGTGCACGCGCATGTCGACCCAGGCTCTCATTACTCCGATGTAGATAACCATCATAAACATCAATCAAGCTCTCTGTCAGTTGAAGCACTTGTCCTTTGGCCTCCTCCATATTCTCGTGACAATTTTGCAACCATTCTTGAGTAGTACCAATCGTGTAGGTCAAATCCTCTTCATGTGCCTGAAGCTCTTCGATTTGATTATGAAGTTCTTCACGCTCCCCCATCCATTGGTTTCTCTCGATTGCGACTTCTGCTTGATACGATGTGAAACGCTTTGCTATGTCTGTTTCTCGTCCCATCGAAGCTTTTAACTGATTTTGTAGTCTAGCTTGTGTGTGTATTAAGAGGGTTTTTTCTTTTTTATACTCCTCCTCTTGTTGCTCCATAGCGCCTGTGACAATGTCTAAATCCTCATGTAAGGTTCGAATGGTGGATTGATGTTCCTTTTCAGCCATTTTCTGAATTAACCTAACTCTCTCTTCGAATATTGCATCACGTTGAGCCAACTTTTCTCTAGCATTCTTTAGATCATTACTGAGGATATCCAGAGTAGACCTGTAATTTCTTTCCACCTTGAGCCGAGCTTGCTTGATTCTGACTTCAATTTTCTCTTTTCGATCTCTGAGTTATCGCGCTGATCCTTCGGGCATTACTTTGAGGGGGGCTTGATCAAAGAACCAATGGAGGTATGAGGGGTCTACTTCTCCTTCAACACGATCGTCTACCATAGCTTTCGAGCTTAAAGTTCGACTACCACCCCAAATCTTTTGTGCTTCTGATTCTCGATCTCGATCTTTAGACGACACCTCTCATATGAAACTCTGTGTATCCTCGGCCCTAGGTAAGATTTGTCTTTGTCCTAGTTGTCGTAGCACCCGAAGGGGTATGTATGGTTGGAATCCTCGAAGGCCTGTCAGAACAAAGAATGGACGATAGGAAGACATAACAATTACCTCACTCGTAGAGAACCAATGATAGTTCCATGTAATATCAGATGCAGTTAATTTAAGAAGACAATGTCTCCACGCTTTCACACCTTTTGGCAATTTGTCTACTAATTCCTTCATCCTGTCTGGGTGGCTTAAAATATAATTTGTCCATTCAGATTTGAAATCTGTCACAAAACGATGGCGATACAAGTGCTCCAAAAACCACATTTGCAATAAAATGCTGCAACCTTCAAAAAGTCTTCCCCTTCCCTACATTTAGTCAAAGCACAATAAATGTCAGCCGACATCATTGGCAAGATAGTGAATTTCTTTTTCTTCATCATAACAACGACTATTCCCGACAAACGAATATTGATTTTTTTATCCCTCCTTGGAAAAACCATGGTTCCCAAAAAGGCTACCATGAATGCTTCTTGTTTATGCTTTTCCCAAGTAGGAAGGTGTTGCCTATTTTTAAGTTGTTTCCCGTAGTCTGAAAATCCTTCTTTCTTTCCATATCTTTAAGTATAGAAATTCCAAGGAAACCAACCCATTATCGAAACACTCCTTATGAGGATAGATGATGTGCATTTGTTCAAAAAATTTGTTCCCGCTGATGCTTTTTGGGGCTATGAGTGTTTTGCTTCGGAGATCCTTGCCTAACCCTGTGAAACCACCCAACTCCTCCAATGTAGGCGTCAACTCAAAATCGCTAAAGCGAAACACATTGCTTGTAAAATCCCAAAAAGGGATCAAAACCTCGATCAAATCTCTGTCAGGACTAAATCTCATGATATCTATGAGGAAATCAAGATGTTTGAATATCTCAGTTCGCCTAAACTCATGCATATCGTTCCACCAAGCCATGAGTAGTGGTGGGGTTTTATCCGTGATCATGAACTTTGGGGGATCATTGACCATTTCGACTGCTTCATCCCTTGGTCTTTTATCACAACTCATAGATCTCATGATTACCTGGTTAGGAAAAGAAACTCGCGATTTCTCATAGATCTGAAAAATGACTCAGAATGCCTAAAGTAATCATTCTTTCGAAAACGACTTTTGTTGACCTTTCTTAGGGGAAGCCTAGGTTGTTTTCGGAGAGAATGACCGGATAAGGAGATAATTTTGACAAGTGAATCATGAAGAAGAGAAAGAAAAAGTAATAAAAAGAAGGTGGACATGCATTATTTGAAACAAATTTGAAGACATACATATATTTTTTTTTATATATATATATATTTTTTTTTTTTTAAAATTTATTTATTTATTTATTTATTTTTTTGTATATGCATTATTATTATTAATATTATTATTATTTATTTATTTTTATTATTATTTTTCTTTAAAAAAAAACTTGATGTTTTGATAAAGGCGAGAATACAATTGAGGGTTATATATATAATATATATATATATATATATATTTATATTTTCACTTTGTTTATCTTGAATTAGTTGCTGAAAATGGGTAAAAATAGACGTTTTTTTTTAGTCAATTATTTAAAGCCGGTCAACATTTGTTATAGTCTTTCATATGATGCAACAAGTAGCACAAAAATGTACATGATGGTCTCAAGAAAAGGTACCTGTCCTAGACAGACCCGACCCCCATGCCGAGTCTTGCTAAGTTAAATGCACATGATGCAGATAAAACAGAACCTAGTAAGGATATTATGTCTGAAGGTTTCAGTTATACTAAGGTTGAACTTGTGGAGAAAGGTATCTAGACTGGCTGTAAAACGAGCGGACAACTCGAGTTAGTGAGTAGTAACGTACCGGTAGCAGCGCTTTCCGGCTTTGTGCATGGGTGCTCCCTATTCTAAATATGTGTGACTAAAAATCCTTCACCGTGGACCGAAGATCCATTGGCTATCTTGACAAAAGTGGGGTGCGCAGTCGCAATTCCCATAATTGTATTATAGAAGACTTAGAGGGGTGCGCGAGAGAAGACAGTTATAATGCAATTCAAATAATATTAAAATAGTAAAAAGAAAAGTAAACACTTAGCATATTAAGCCAACAAATATAATATCCAAAACATAAATGAAGAAATAAATAAATAAAGCCATACACAAGTCAATATTTACAAGCTCGAATTCTGGTTAGTCCGCAACAGAGTCGCCATCTGTCACGCCCCTTTATTTTCAAAAAATTAATTTAAGTCATATATATAGTCAATAAAGCGACCGTGCTAGAACCATGGGACTCGAGGGGTGCCTAACACCTTCCCCTTGGTCAACAGAATTTCTTACCCGAATTTTTAGTTCGCAGACCAATAAAAATAAAGAGTCAAATTTCCTTTTGATTAGGGGTTTAAATAATAAGGTGACTTGGAACACCAAAACTCAATTCCAAGTGGTGACTCTTGATATACCGTGAGTTTACGGTATTTCTAATACATTTCACTTACAAGTTGTGTGTGTTTAGGGCCTTTTTATATTGGTTTTTATGTATTTTATCATGTTTTGCAGGAAATGTGTTCAGGCGCGGAAGTTTAGAGACAGCTGAAGGAAATGCAGAAAAAGGCATCCATGGAGGTCATCTACGGACCGTAGGTCCATTTACGGTCCATAGGTGATGACCGTAGATCAGCAGGAATGTGTTGAGGACAAATCAGGGAAATCTGACCAAGGGTGGAACCACGGTGCCCATTGACGGTCCGTAGATTGATCCATAGAGTGAGACTGCGAGGGTACCAGTACCTGATTTTTGAAGATGCTAAGTATGGAGCTACGGAAGGGATTGACGGACCGTAGGTCGATCTACGGTCCGTGCTGCTGGTCCGTCGTTTGCTTCAGAGAAGCTGATTGTTGGATGCTGAAATATTTTCTAAGTCCCGAGTGACGGAAGGGACTTACGGACCGTAGATCCATTGACGGTCCGTAGGTCAGTCTCGTGGATCGAAGACGCGTACCTGAACAAAACTTTCCTTAATTTGTTTCCTTTTTTATTTAGGATTTGTTTTCTATAAATAGGACATGTAAACCTCGTTTTTGGGGGTTAGACACTATTATTCTATTTTTGCCTTGTAACTTTGGAGATTAATTTGCAACCCTAGCAATTATTGATTTTCCAAGTTCGTTTTGAAGATTTTGGCTTTGCAATTCAAGTTAATTTTCTGGGTTTACTATTCTCTTGACGTAAGTTCATGATTTCTCTATCTACGATTATGAATTGTGTTCTTGCTAATATGAGTAATTAAATCCACAACTAAGGTTGTGGGAACCATGATCGATTAACAAAGTATGAATAGTAAATAAGCAATTCTTGACTAGTATTTTGCATGCATTGATAATTCTTTCGTTTAGAAGTCTTTTTAACGGTGACCAACGTTAGAACTCGCCTTGTTACTACTTGCCGGACCAAGGAGGTAATTAACAAGAAAAGAATTATCAACATAGATTTAGTGTGATACTATCTAATAGGCTAGTGTCGATTGGTGTGAAGTAATAACTAAGCCAAACATCGATTATGATGTCTAATATGAGGTAAAGATAAGGGTTAGTAAATTATACACACGTAGCCGGACCAGGGTGCGGGATGAAGTTCTCTAGATGCCGGACCAAAGATTTAGAGATATCTAACTTATCACTTTGCATATAATACACTAGAAAATGATTACTATTATTAGGATTACTGCGTTATGAGCTTATGGGGAACACATTCCTAGTTACTTTTCATAATCTGAATATAAATAAATACTTAGTTCAAAGCTATCTTTTTATTATTTTTATTTTATTTTATTTCAATTTAAATCCCCCATTTTTATAACGACTATCGAGTTAAATATTTACTATTGACAATATTCTTCCATATTCTCTGTGGGATCGACCCCGACTCATAGTTGGGTAAATATATTGTATACGATCGTTTATATTTCTTTTCAAGAAGTATATTTGAACGTTATCAACTCTGAATAATAAAATAATCCCTTTTCAAAATATCACTTTAATTGAAGAAACTCTTTTTCTTTCAAAACATACTTAAATTAATTTTGAGGAAAAATAAAGGGGCGTGACATATACCATACATATTTCACTCTCTTGTTTTAAAAAAAGAAGATATATTCATTTGTTGGCAAAAGTGAAACAAAAAAGGAAGAGAATTGTCTGTTTCCAGGAGAGTCCATTTATGGTATCTTTGATTGTGGTGCATGTGTAAGAATTGGGTATTGCATTAGTAAAAGCTAAGGAGAGTTGGGGTTTGTGTATGGTATAAATAGAGAGCGACAAGTATGGCGGACAGTTATTTGGGACCCTCTCCACTTCTTAAGCCCTCTTCTTTATATACCTTTCCTTTCACTTTTTCCCCATTTTCAGGTTCCCCCAGATCTCTTTCTTTCTCCTTTATGGCCTCTAATTGCTCTTCTGCTCGTCACTGTAATTGCTCCTCTACTAGTTCCTCCACTACCCATCAACCTTCTATTCTTGTTTTCTCAGGTACCTATGTTGCGCGTTTTCCGTTTTTTGTTGGCTAGATTGTTGATTTACTTGCTTAATTGATTGGTGGGGTATGTAAATGTTGAATATTGAAAAGTACCCACAAACCAAAAAGCTCATTTTGATTGTTACTGAGATGAGAATTGGGTATTTTGAATGCTAGTGTTTTTGGGTACTAATTCAGAGGAATGAAGCTTTATGCTGTTACTTGCAATATCAGTTTATTTCTCAATTACATTTTGGTTGTCAGTGCCAAATGTGGGTAGAGAACGTAGGCATTGTTTAGAATTGGCATTTTGTTTTGAAGTTTAAAGGAATTGGATTTTGTCCGGTTAATATGCAATTTCAACTAAAATAATTGGATCATTCCCAGTTCAGCATTTATTTCCTGCTTTATTTTTTTGACATAAAATGTTTGTATATCAACATAGGAAGTAGATAAAGTACCAAGAAAGGTCATTTGGTAGGTGTTGGGGATAAGAAAGGAATTCATATTGAATATATGAATGCCATAAAGATATGTATGAAGGAGCTTGTGGCTAGTGCAAGAATTATAGTTGGAGATACAGAGGAGTTTCCCATAATAGTGGGTTTAAACCAGGTATCAGCATTGACACCATACTTGTAATCTTATAGATGAACTAACTAATACAATACAAGATGAGGTCCTATGGCGTATATTATTTGCTGACGATATTGTGCTAATTGACGAAACCAATGAAGGTGTCCACCAAAGGTTTGAACTATGGATAAATACTTTAGAGAGCAAGGGTTTTAGGATAAGTAGAAGTAAGACTAACCATATGCATTAGAAGTTTAGTTGGCATAAGAAGAGTGAGGTTCTTAAAGGAGTGTGTGTCCAATCCTCCAAAAATATTAAACTATTGAAGATCTGACACGTGTGAGGCAATATTTTTGGGAAGTCTGAGCAACATAGTCTAAAATCAGATGTACGAAAATTGTGTTGGAAGACCTACAATCTCTAGGAATACATGTAGACCTAACCAAAAATAGGGTACAATGGAAGAAAAAGATTTATACAAGCGATATGAATTAGTTGGGAATATGTTTTTTTCATGTTAGTACATTTACTCTAGGAGTCTTTTAGTCCTGTCAAAGATTTATATGCCAGTAGAAAATTTAATGAACATAGTACTTTTTATTTTTATTTTGTGTAATGTTGGTATGGAATGAGCTTAAGTGTGGCGACATGGTCAGCAAGGATTCATATAGTGGTGGACCTCAAGTTGGTTGATATTGAAGGTGTAGTTGTATTATACATCAAGACTCTTGATGATTACTTTCTGAGAACTTACTACTGCTACAGGTGGAACTGCATTTAATGGTGTGGTTGAAGAGCTTAAGAATCTAACTACACGTGTAGCTCATGTGCTCCCTGTTTCTGATGACGGAGGAAGTACAGCCGAAATTGTTCGTGTTCTTGGTATGGTTAAAAGTTCCAATCCTTTCTATTCTGTATCTTTCCTTTTTGGCACTCTTTATTTGTGTTCACTAAACTGGTGCATCTGAAAATTAGTGTTAGCAGTATTAATAAGACATGACTTCCCCACGTTGTGCTTGTTCTCCTCTTCTTCCTTACCCTGGCAAGTCTTTGTGAAATAACTCCGATGAGAAGAAAAAAGAAGGCACTAATAATAGCACATGACTTCCCCACGTGAGATATATTTGGGTGTGTGATAGTTTACATTTCATTTTAGTTTGCTGTGGACTGATATCTGAAGAGTTACGGTGACTAAATCTTCGTTGGGAGAAGTGCACAACACTTTTCCAACTATAGCTAGTAATGTTTTAGGCCTTCCCAAGAAAAAAAGAGAAAAATAAAGTTTCTTCAGAAAATAAAGTGATGTATGACTGTTGGTTATCTTGCTGACTACAGTTATGTTAATGAGTTTGTTCCCCTGTTTAGCTTTTGCATCATTCTTTACGCATGTTTTCTGGCAACACGAATGAAAGATAGAAAAGTTGACCGTGAATATTTAGGTGGTCCTGCTGTTGGAGATATACGATCAAGATGTTTGAGATTATCCGACCAAAGCACGTCAGAGGCTCGTGCAGTCCGAATATTGCTTGGTCATCGTTTACCTCTTGATCCACGAAGAGCCAAATCAGAATGGTAGTTAAAACCAGATAGTTTGTGTAACACCTTCCATCAATTCTGTTCATTTTCTCTACAATGCTCTTGGATTCTTCTCCAAAAAGTACTTTGTGGAATTTTTGGCTACAAGTCTTCTTCTTATGCATGCTCAGTGGTAAAATATTATCAACACAGATTAGATGGTTAGATAGAATAATTGCTATGCCATGGTCATGGGTTCCTTGGGCTTATCATGATTTTTCTTATATGATAGCTAAACTCAGGTGGAATATTAACTACAAAATTCTTCAAAGAGGTGAGACAACGGATAGATCTTGAGGAAAGAACAAAAATGTTGGATCTATTTTGGTGCAGATCTGTTTATCTGTGTTTGTGAACTCCTGAACAATAACAATAGCTATAAAATTGAAGGATGTAGAAGAAACCCCAACTGTCAGACAAGGCCGCATATAAATGACCTAGAAGAAATAAAAGATTCATAGTATTAAGAATTAATTCTCAGAAATTTGATAGGAAGAAGATATAAGCTTAGGAAACTACCTAGGTCTTGACTGCTTGGAGTAGTAGCATGCCTACACAAATGTGAATTTTTTTACTAAAATGATGGCATCTTAATGGAAAGACAGAAAGACAGGAAGAAAAAGAAGGAAATAAACAGAAAAAAAAAGAAGAAAAGAAAAACAGTGGTTCCTTTGAGAACCTTTTCATCTTTTAACCGGTTCTACTGAATTCTGTATACCCACTTATACTTGTTAATTGATCATGACAGGTATGAAATTGTGGAGGGCAGCCATAAACTTTGGCAAGATGTCTCAAAACCGTATAGGGAAACTATAAGAGCTTTCTTGGCTTACTTCCAGGATCAGGTTGGTCAATTAGGTACTTCTATATTATTAACTGTTTCGGGTTGTCTTATTGCTTTCTAAGATGCATTATTGCCTTGAAAATTATCTTGCAGAATTTTGTTCTTCTTCCTTAGACGTGGCTGACTTTGTTCTTCATCATTATTATGCTATTTAATTCATCTTTGTCTTTTGTTGATGGATAATCTTTGCATCCAATGCTTATTGCTGCATTAAATAAGTTTATATACATGTAGTATATTTTTCATTAGTTTAGAGGGGGAGTTACATCTTAGGGCACAAGTTGCCAAATTTGGAAAGAATAAGGAGTTCAAGTCCGTATAGAATGGATGACTATACCTAAACTTAGTGGTTTTAAGCAGTGTATTTTAACCCATAGCCCAAACTATCATGCTGTAATTCTGTCATATAAAAGAAGTTCTGATTCTTGTTATAATTTTATTATCGAGAATAGGTTCCCAATAGCTTCATTGCACCTAATAACACCTACTACTGTCCTAATCTGGATGTCTTTATTATTAGTAGGGTTATATTGACCTCCAGTTTAGATTGCCCCCTTCCAATTAATGATTTTATGATAGGGGACTGGGTTGATCCTAATTGAATCAAACTTCTGCTTATGGCATTTAATGGCCAATGAATCAACCAAACACTTATCAATGGCGGTTAGTTTGCAGCTTGAGTGTATAAATATTCACCTCTTGAGCACTTATACTAAACGGTCAAATCATTAATATTCCTTCAAATTCTATATGTAACCTTATCCAAAAATCAATGTTTCTTTCTATCGTTGTGCCAGCATTCCATGGTGTTGAAATCAGATAATATGGTCGAAACTTTTGAAGCTATTTGCTGGTTGTTGTTGTCAATTGTTGTACATAATGATGAAACTTCCACTGGAAGTAAAAGATACTTTATAATTGCTCATTAATTGGGTCTTTTTTTCCCTCTTGAATGGTCGTCTTTAGAAGTTGTTGGCTTTGCTATTGAACCAGCTGTTGTCTCTTTCTGTTTTCAGATTCTCCGGCGTTCAGATGAGCGTTTCTGTTTCAGCAATGGAAGGTATCTTACTAATTGTCTGTATAGCTTAATATTATCCTTTAGTCATTGTTCTGGGTGGTTTATTTTTATCAGCACTTGTAATAGTGACTGAAGTTGGTAACAAGACCTTATTACACTTGCAGTATAGGGAACTTTTTCTTCGCTGGAGCACGCATATTCTTCCAGTCTCTAGATGCAGCAATCTTTTTGTTTTCACGGGTTTCAGAAATTCCAGCAGAAAGTTTTGTTCTTCCCGTGATATCTACAAATGAAAGGCTTACCCTGGGATGTGAGTTATCGGTATGATCTCTATGTTAATAAAAACAATTATCTAACCTCTCCTTTCTATACCTTGACTCTTTAATTATTCTGTTCGGTACCTTCATCATCAGCGCCTTCTTTTATTTTGAGCTTGTATTTTGGTCATCCTTATTTGATATAGACTAGACATAAATAAAGAGTCACAAGGAATCCAGTTCCTCTTAGCATCTAATGCAAATGAGTATGACTGCATGCTTTTGAGCTTCAGTAAGTCGCTTAAATGCATTGATGTCTTTCTTGTGCCAGGAATATCTTGATCACTTTGTGAGGAAAGTATCACACTTCTCAAAAAAATAAATTAATGGATGTAATCTGGTGAAGGGAAAAATATAATTAGACAAGTGTGGCTGAAGATATGGAAAATGAGCGTTTTTGCAAAGATGCAATCATAAGTCCATAAAACTAGGAAAAGATATAACCAAAATGAGGAATGCCCTGTTTATGTTTTCTTATTCAAGTCTATTTTCTAATTGTGTTATGCCTACCTGATAAGGAATTCTCTTTTTTCAGGCTATTCATAATATCAGTTTTCTATTTCCAATTGGTCATATGTGCCTGAAAAGTCACTTGGATGCCTGTTTTGTGCTTGTTAACAGTAGGGAATTAAGGAACCTATGCCATCTTCTTTGAGATTCTTTTGATCAATTACATGGCTTCTTATAATCCATAATCTTGGGAAGTTTCTATAATTTGCCTTTAAAGTCATCTTAAACAATGACTGTCAAACACTAGTGCTAAATACTAAGAACCATGGCTTGAAAGTTGTTATCAATGAGTAACTTGCAATATAAATTGGATACTGTTTTCATCGGCAAGAATAGCACCTTTCCCAGACCCCACTTGGGGGATTTCACTAGGTATGTTGTTCTTGTAAGAGTAGTACCTTGTAGTTATCTCAGACGTGATGAAGTTGAATTTCTATAGGAATTCAGGATGATGATCCTTCTAACAAACAAGGCTCTGAACAGTAACTGACAAATTTAAAATCTGTTTCCTGTGCTCAAAGTGGTAAACACTGTTTGTTAAGCCATTCAAAATCTCCTTTATTTGTCGATTAGATACAAAAGTTAAAATAATTTAGTTAATGGATAATGGCTTGCAACTACAATTAAAACTTTTCTTTGTTGCATGTAACCAATGTGTAGGATGGAACTGTCATACGCGGACAAAATGAAATATCTCATCCAACCCATGGATCCATGCAACCTATAGACAAGGTATCAAAGCAGTCTGTAATCTTGATGTGTAATGCTTTTTGTTTCTTTTATTATATTTTTCCCTTAAAATTTTCTGGAAACAGATACTACTTGCAAGGTTAATTGTTGTAATTTTATATTCCTAACATAAACTATAATCATGATAAATACAGTCTTCTTAAAAAGGAGCTGCTGTGATCCCTGCTGAAATGTGATATTTTTACCATACCTTGTTATCGTATTTTGTTCTCAGATCAGAAACCCTTAATTTATTTGGATAATCTATCTGGGATATACTTTCGATTCATTTGATAGGTTCAATAACGAACATGGATAAGAATAATTTACTTTCCATTTGCATGTTGTGGATAATTTCAAAGCTTAAGTATGACATGGGCTTTTTAAGGAGACTTGTTTACTTGGGTTAACATACTCTTGAATGATTAAGCCTCATATTTGTGAGACTGCTAAATAACTTGTATAATACCATCTTGTTCTATAGGAGAAAGAGATTGGTAAATGAGATGCTTATGTTATAGAGTATTTTGGATATGCTTTGTACATATGGGCACTTGGGCGTTCTGTATAAAAGGGCCTTGGTATAATAGTTCAGGATGTTAAATTTGATCTAACCGAGTGATTTCAAAGGGTTAAGTTGATGGATTGGCACTTTGGATCGGAGAGATTACTGAGTACCCTGCATATATGTACTAGAGACTGGTGGAGTGATGGTAAATTTCACGAAATAGTCCAAATCATGGTCATGGCCCTTACCTTTGCTAGATATTTCACTTTTACACGTCTGTTGAATAGTCTGATCTGTGCAACAACACAGTATAGAAAGTCAGGAGATGCAATATAAATCTAGAGTACTTGCTTTCAATTTTTGCTAGTGTGCAGTAGGTTGGTCTTGCTCAACTTAACCAGTTCACTTTTTGAACCTTGTCGGACAGGATGCCTCTTCAGCCCCAGCACTTCCTTCTAGAATAAAACGGATATTCTACATGTCCAGTGAAGGAAGCAACTTATTGCATGAGGTAAATAGGCTTGTTGTTCTTATCAATGAATAGAAAGATGAGACTTGAACTCTGCATGCCTGTATAATAACATGTTTTTTAAAAGATAAGCACTTTCTGATAGGTCGTTAAAGCTAAACCCTCACTTCAAAATGTTGTTGCCAGACGAGGTAGAAGAAATATATTTATCAATCAGTTGTCTCCAATGATTGTCCTTCATCTAAATTTGGATGTTACAAAGAATATCTGCCATATGAGTTTTGGATTGTGAAAGTTCATTCCACATTCCTACTTGTCAAAACTTAAAAGCTTTATGCAACCAAAGAAAGTGTTGACAAGATTGTCTCTAAGGGTCCCTTGTCATCAAAAAAAAAAAGATTGTCTCTAAGGGATTACATGTTAATTTTATGCATATTTTCTCCTATAATAAAAGTAGCTAATCTTGCACCTGTGAGATGGTTAAAGCTGCTGAGCCTCAGGGCATTGGTCTAGTGGTTAAAGCGCAACGCATGATGTGGGGGTTGTATGTACTTCACAAGTTTGAACTCTATCACTAATCACATGCATAAGTTTGGTAATTTAAGTGGAGAAGGGTGGCGCATTACCCACCGAGCTTTGAACTGTGCAACTAACTCTCAGGGATTTTTTGGTTATAAAAAAGGTTGTTGAATCCCTTTTACCGTTTTTGAATTTGCTTCTTGTATTGGGAACAAGAATTACTACTGGCGTTCCTAATATCACTGTAAAAGGAAATGTTTTGTATTAGAAAAGGTCAAAATTGAATGCAATAAAACTATGAAGTTCTTAAAGATTAATTGTAATTACAATTTGATCCACCATAGAATACAATAACTAAGGTAAAAACATTGATCAATATTTCATGTTGGATTTTGATGCTTTAAAAATAGTATAAATAGATTAATGAAAAGCTCATTTTAGCTCTATAGTTGATGTTCTGACTGCTGATATTTCCTGGTTCTTTGCCTTTTGTACAGGTCTTCCCCACTGTAAATCCCACTGTCTTGGAACAGTTGAGAAGTGTTGACTGTATCGTATTTGGCATGGGATCCCTCTTTACTTCCATCTGCCCTTCTCTGGTAGAGTAGCATGCAACTTAAGTTCTTCCACATTAGTTCACAGACATGAAATGCTTTGGGTGGTGCTGGGTGCATTATTACAACTCAGGATTTGTTGTTTCTCATTTGATTTCGATATTTATACTGTTCATCCCCCATTGTTAAAGCATGTGCAAGTATCTAGTTTTGTCGAGTCGATCCTGCTTGTGAGACAAACTAAAACAAGTAGGTTGAAGATATACCTAATATTGACAAACTAATTTGTTTTCTTTTAATTGAGTTCATCTTCTCAAGCATGGCATTGTCATCACTCATCACTATTATGTTATCATTCTTCTTCTCATTTTTTTTTTGAAAAGAACGAAAATAAGTACTCAGTGATTTTGCTGCTCCATTTGAAGGTTTTACTTGGAGTGGGGGAAACCATCTCTTCACAGTCTTGTCCCAAGGTAATTTAGGCGATGCAAATAATAACTGTATTGCTGCTTTCTCAGACAAACTGTGTTGTCTGTGCAAATGATTTCCTCGTCTCATTGATGTTTTTCTCATGTCAATGTTATTAATTTCTTCTTCTCCTTCCCCAACAATTCTTCTTCTTAATCCCAGGTACTTCTGTTGAATGGTTCTCATGATCGAGAAACTAGTGGCCTTAGTGCTTCTTGCTTTGTGACTGCCATTACCGATGCCTTAAATCGAACTTATGGAGATCCTCATAATTGTCTTAAAAATCCTGTAAGTACCTAAGCATTTATGCGTTTCTTCTCAAATTGACTAATTGTTATGTATTTTCATTTGTCCACTGTGTGTTGTTATGGATTTTCATTTAATTGGGGTTTTCACTCTCAGTCCTTATGTGTAGAACATGCATCTTGTCAGTTGAATATTTTTCTAATCATTGCCTAGATGTAACTTAAGGAAAGTGATGAGAAATTATGGACTACTCAATATGTTCCCGATTGTGGTTGTAGGATCCTGAATCCGACCCAAAAATTACTGAATAAAGCACACCCTAGTGGCCTAGTTAACAGTCTCAATGTGTGGATGGATCCTTTGATAGCAATGCCAATTGTTCATTCTCAAGCACTTCCACATCAGCAATTTTCCAACTTATTTTGGCATTGGAACTTGGAACTCCTAGTTTGACATCATAGGTCGTGATACTCTGCTAGCTTTGTCAATTGTTCATTACTAAACTATAGCTCATGACAGATGCTTCAGTTAAATTTCATGGGAGCTCATATGATTTGCCATCCCATTTCTCTGATTACATGATCCATACATTGAACCTCATGGAATTATGAGTTCCTTCCCCAAGAGATCAGTACTCATGCTGTAGCATTTATTATATGTGGTTTGCGTTGGTATTTTGGTTCCAATCTTCTATAGCATCGTGTTCATTCCATCTCATATTGGGCATCCTGGATAGGCTGGCATAAGTATGAGAGTGAGAGTCAAAATTTTATTTTACTTAAATAGAAGTGTGTCTGAAAGTGGGGAGGAAGTTAACTTGATGAAGAATTTGAACTCTCTTCATACATAAGTGTTTTCCTACTGCATCTCATAAGTTAATTTTCGAGTCCTATGGTTCTGTAGAGTCGATGAAAAATGCTACTCCCTTTATCCCAATTGAATAGAAAGAGAGATATAACAAAGAGGAAAAGTGGCTCAAGATGCCCCTCACATTACATAGTAGGCTGTAAAGTTCTTCTTGAGAGTATAAATTATTTCATGGACAAACAATGAAAAGTGGGTATCCATTATATTTTGCAATTTGATCAAAATCATTTGGCTCTCATCACTGTAATTTTAATTTGTTTTTAGTTCATTGAGCAACTAGCTGAATGTAACACACAACAGTAGATTTCACATACTTGCACAAACATAACCTTGAATCTCGCCATGAAAATTAAATTTTTTGTTTCTTATGAAGTTATGATGGAATTTTTCTTTTCAGCCAAACAAATATGTCAACACCCTTCTGGTGCCGAAAAACGGCCAAATACCTGTGGATATAGAAAGCTTGGCTTCTCAAGGAATTTTCAATGTGGTATGTTCCTGTTTCATGGTTATTAGAAATGCTTCTTGGTAAATCAATAATGTACTTGATCAGTTTCTATTGGTCATGAGATTTCTCGTTTTAATTTAAAAAACCTAGTGCTCATTTGAAATTCGCGAAGTCGGTCTCATAAATGTCGCTAGATCCACTACATGTGATTGCTTTGCTGGTGATCCTCTTCAATTAAGTTGACAACTGGAGTTCTTGTAGGTCACGGTGGATTCCTTCCATGATTCAAAAGTGGGTGTGCTTTTTGATCCCAAGTCACTGATTCAAGCACTTTCCAATCTGTTGACGGATGAACGAGCCTGAATGCCACTGTGCTCGTTAAACCTTAATTTATCAGAAAATTCAGAGCTTGTGGCACAGTAGTGTTCTGAAGTTTCTCCCTTTTGCACAACTTGCAACGGTATGAAGTTCGCTAATAGGGAGTGCAGTAATCTTGTTTTGTTCATACATCTATCGATTTTCATAATATTTTTTGTGCTGCTATTGCAGGGTCTGAAGAGAAATAGGCTGTTTGTGCGAACTTGTAGATCGATAAACAATTCAAAGACCTCTGCATTGATTTCAACTCCATGAAGTCCGAAGGATGAGGGTAAGGCTTCCATAGTTTCACGTTGGCATTGGCTTAGATCTTATTCAGCTCTTACTGGGAAAGAATATCATTGTTCACAATTGAGCTGAAACACATCTGATGTTTCGTATTTGGACAGAGGTACAGATCAATGAAATTTTTGCCAACCACAGTTTGTTTGTTTGGAATTGAAGCGTAATTGCTGTTGTACATAATGGAATTTTCTTTACATCAAGGGCCTTATTTTATAGGAAAATTAAATGTTCTCTCTTTAGAGCAGGGTGTTGAATATTTTCCGTTCCCGTTAAGGGACAAACTGCTGTGATGTCTTTCCTCCTATTTTTTTTTGTTTATTCCGCCAAAAGAGAAGCTTTTGTGATTTGCAAACAGGACAACATAGTGATCAAGTACTCGATCTACTGCTGTATCAGAGTCCAATAGTTCCAAAATTATGGTAATAAAACTTCTTAGAAAGTTACAAATGAAAGGTTCATTCATTTGAGAACATCAAACTGCGTGCACAATCCATCTTTGACCTTATTATTATCATAAAATCAGTCTTATCAAATGTAACTTGCCGTGCTTTCCAGGGAATTCAATCATCAATTGAAAATGTTAACATTTGAGTTACCGTAATATAACCACAACGATAGTACTATATATACCATGGTCACTCTAAGCATTTCATCCACAAATTCAAACAGTGTCATATTAGAATAAACAAAAAAACATTTAAGTGGTGAAAAATGGCTTTGACAATGAACTGGAAATCTGCCTTTTTAGCTCTAGTTGTGTTAGGAATGTGGGCTACTGAAGCCACATCCCGTGACTTGAATGAAGCCTCGATGGTCCAGAAACACGAGAAGTGGATGGCTCGCTTTGGGCGTGTGTACAGAAATGATGCAGAGAAGGCAAAAAGGTTCAATATATTCAAGGACAATGTTGATTACATTGAGTCAATCAACAAGGCTGGAATGAGGCCTTATAAGTTGAGCATCAATGGATTTGCAGATTTGACCAATAAGGAATTCAGAGCCACTCACAACGGGTACAAAGCGTCTTCTCATCAGAAGTCATCAAAAACCATATCATTCAGGTACGAAAATGTGACTGCTCCAGGTACCATGGATTGGAGAAAGAAGGGTGCTGTTACTGGAGTTAAGGATCAAGGGCAATGCGGTAAGTATTCAAATTACGTCCTGTTAATAATATCCTCAATTTTTTAATGGAAAAAAAGAATCTTATTAGCATAACCTGATAATATTGAAGGATGTTGCTGGGCATTTTCCGCTGTTGCTGCTACTGAAGGGATCAACGAGATCAAAACAGGTAAGTTGATCTCCTTGTCTGAGCAAGAACTCGTGGACTGCGACACAAGTTCAGATATGGGATGTGAGGGAGGTCTTATGGATGATGCTTTTAAGTTCATCGTCAAGAATCACGGGCTTACTACTGAATCTAATTATCCATACGAGGGAACGGATGGCACTTGTAAAACCGGAAAGGAATCTAATGACGCTGCTAAGATTACTGGTTATGAAGATGTCCCAGCCAACCGTGAATCTTCTCTGTTGAGTGCTGTTGCTAACCAACCTGTATCAGTTGCCATTGATGCTAGTGGATCAGATTTCCAATTCTATTCTAGTGGTGTTTTCACTGGAGAATGTGGAACTGAATTAGATCACGGTGTGACAGCAGTTGGATATGGAAAAACTAGTGACGGGACAAAGTATTGGTTAGTCAAAAACTCGTGGGGGACTAGCTGGGGTGAGAGCGGTTACATTAGAATGCAAAGAGGCATTGATGCTAAGGAAGGAATTTGTGGAATTGCTATGCAAGCTTCTTATCCAACTGCTTAAATAGCTGAAAAGCTTGATGGGGGAAGTTGCTATGTATTCATCTTCAAACACTATTGTTATTCACCTTGTTCATAGATTATGTGGTACTGTGTATATATATGTAAATTCTAAGTGTTA
Organism: Solanum stenotomum; assembly: GCF_019186545.1. Taxonomy (NCBI): domain Eukaryota; kingdom Viridiplantae; phylum Streptophyta; class Magnoliopsida; order Solanales; family Solanaceae; genus Solanum; species Solanum stenotomum. The sequence continues at coordinate 34,982,020 of NC_064293.1, forward strand.
AACAAAACTTTGTATGTGAAAAATATTTCAGCATTCAGCAATGAAGTGTAGACATAACTTCTTGCAAATCTTTTGTCACCACTTGATTCAAAATAAGCAACTTTGTCTAGACAAAGAAACTAACTAGCAGTAAGTAAGTAATGTTGTTGAAGATTAGAGGACAGGGCACTATGTTTTTGATAAAAAAAATTCTACTCGTTTGCCTCCAAATGACAGTACAACGAGCTATATATGTAACTCATGTAAAAGAAGACTTGTACACTCGTAGGCTCCAGTTCATTGAATTGCAGTATTAATTAAAGATCCAACTATGACATGTTCTCTAAACTAGATTCACTCATTCTTGTTTCCAGCAATTAACCTACTGTTTTGTAGTCATTAGCCTATCCCCGCACTACTCGAAAGCCTTCCTAAACTCTGTTTAAATTCATGAAATGCTGTACCTAGAAGATTCAGTCCTGCATTTGCAAGTTTTAAGATGGAACTACTACTCATCACAAATACACACACAAAAAAGGGCGTCCAATCCAAATATTAAGCAAATGGGGATAGTAGTGTAATACACAAACACCCTAAGTTTTTGTGTATTAGGTGATAGTGTGTTTGTTATGAAATCTCGTTCTAGTTTTCAGATTTGTCCAACTTTCAAAGAGTACCTTGAATCTCTGTCATCAAAATCAAAATTTTAGTTCTGGTGCCGAAAGATGGGCAAATACCTGTGGATATAGAAAGCCTGTCTTCACAAGGAATTTCAATGTGGTATATTACGTTCCTGTTTCATGGTTATTAGAAATGCTTCCCGGTAAATGAAAAATGTACTTGATCAGTTTCTATTGGTCATGAGATTGCTCGTTTTAATTTCAAAAACCAAGTGTTCATTTGAAATTTGCAGAGTCGGTCACATAAATGTTGTTAGATCCACTACTTGTAATTGCTTTACTAGTGATCCTCTTCAATTTAGGTGACAAATTGAGTTCTTGTAGGTCAAGATCCTATCCATGATCCAAAAGAGGGTGTGCTTTATGATCTCAAATCATTGAATCAAGCACTTTCAAGTCTGTTGACTGATTATCACAAATTTCAAAGCTTGTCGCACAGTAGTGTTCTGAAGTTTCTCCCATTTTGCACAATTGCAATGGTAGGAAGTTTCTCTAATAAGAAGTAGGGTAATCTTGTTGTGTTCATACATCTATTGCCCGTCTTTCAAATGATTCACCATGCCTTTTGCAGCAATCGCAGTGAACTTGCAAACTGAATTCTTTAGTAATTCATTCTTGCACTGCAAAGAAAGAATGAAAACTAGAACCACCCTGATGCCGTACATGAAAATATTTTACTTTCCCGTTGAGTAAGGGGCAAACTGCTGTGATGCCCTCTCTCTTCTATTTTCCTCCTCTTTTTTTTTTGGTTTCCCACATATTCAGTATCCATTTTGGGGCCTAATTAATCTGGATTCTCTATAGGAAATGGGTTCAAACCCGAGACCTTTTGGTTGATGATGGAGGTTTACTTACCACTCCACAATAACCTTGGGTGTTTTTTGTTTGTTCCTTTTCCTTGATCACATTTAATCCAAAAGAGAAGCGTTGGTGATTTGCAATGAGGACAGCATAGTGATCAAGTTCTCCATTGCTAAATTAGAAAATTTTGCCATGTGCCAATATAGGAGCTTTGTTAGTGCTAATAGTTCCAAAATTATGGTAATAAAAATTATTAGATAGTTACAAATTAAAGGTGCATTGCAAGATAATCAAATAAGGACACCAAACTGCATTCACAACCCATCTTTATAACTTGCCGTGCTTTCCAGGGGATTCAATCATCAATTGAAAATGATAACATTTGAGTTACCTTAATTTATAACCACAATCTTAGTACTATAAATACCATGGTTACTCTAAACATTTCATCCACAACATTCAAACAGAGACATACATTAGAATCAATAAAAATTTCTAGTGGTGAAAAATGGCTTTGACAATCAATTGGAAATCTGCTTTTTTAGCTCTACTTATGTTAGCAATGTGGGCTAATGAAGCCACATCTCGTGACTTGAACAAAGCCTCGATGGTCCAGAAACACGAGATGTGGATGACTCGCTTTGGACGTGTGTACAAAGATGATACAGAGAAGGAAAAAGGGTTCAACATATTCAAGGACAATGTTGATTACATTGAGTCAATCAACAAGGCTGGAATTAGACCTTATAAGTTGAGCATCAATGGATTTGCAGATTTGACAAATGAGGAATTCAGAGCCACTCACAACGGGTACAAAGCGTCATCTCATCAAAAGTCATCAAAAACCACATCTTTCAGGTATGAAAATGTGACTGCTCCAGCTACAATGGATTGGAGAAAGAAGGGTGCTGTTACTGGAGTTAAGGATCAAGGGCAATGTGGTAAGTATTCAAACTAGGTCCCGTTCAATGTTAATAATATCCTCATATTTTCAGCGAAAAAGAATCTTATTAGCTTAAGCTGATATATTGTAGGATGTTGCTGGGCATTTTCTGCTGTTGCTGCTACTGAAGGGATCAACGAGATCAAAACAGGTAAGTTGATCTCCTTGTCTGAGCAAGAACTCGTGGACTGCGACACAAGTTCGGATATGGGATGTGAGGGAGGTCTTATGGATGATGCTTTTAAGTTCATAATCAAGAATCACGGGCTTACTACTGAATCTAATTATCCGTACGAGGGAACGGATGGCACTTGCAAAACCGGAAAGGAATCCAATGACGCTGCTAAGATTACTGGTTATGAAGATGTCCCAGCCAACAGTGAATCTTCTCTGTTGAGTGCTGTTGCTAACCAACCTGTATCAGTTGCCATTGATGCTAGTGGATCAGATTTCCAATTCTATTCTAGTGGTGTTTTCACTGGAGAATGTGGAACAGAGTTAGATCACGGTGTTACAGCAGTTGGATATGGAATAACTAGTGACGGGACAAAGTATTGGTTAGTCAAGAACTCGTGGGGAACTAGCTGGGGTGAGAACGGTTACATTAGAATGCAAAGAGGCGTTGTTCCTGAGGAAGGAATTTGTGGAATTGCTATGCAAGCTTCTTATCCAACTGCTTAATTAAATAGCTGAGAAGCTTGATAGAAAGTTGTTATCGATTCGACTTTAAACACTATTGTAAATTTGTTATTCACCTTGTTCATACATTGTGTGGTGTGTATATGTTACAAACTCGTTGTATGTAAATTCTAAGTGTTAAACAAAAGTTTGTATATGAAAAAGTTTCAGCATTCAGCAAAGAAGATGCAACTAGTACTCGATCATGACACAGAGACACACACACACATACAAAAAAAAAGTAATAGAACTATACGAATGATTTTCTGTTTGTTTGTACAACAAGACTGGAAGAGACTTTACTATGCAAGAACTCTTCCAGACTAACTTATTACAATCTAACTTTTTCTTTTAAAAAAAAAGTTATTACAATTAACTTAATAAAAGAAAATTGGCCTTATAATAATGTAGTGACTGATCAGCATCAACGTGAAGAGTATAAATTCAGATGCATGTATATATTAACGTGCAGAAATTTGGTTGATGTTTTTTTAGACTAGTCTTTCACTCAATGGGTGGTCCGTGAAAAGAATACATAGATATTATTTTCAAGGAAAGGGGAAATGGAAAATGGAGAGAAATTACAAGGTGGAAAATCAAATTTTCATTACGTGGGAGTATGATTCCTCAACAAGCATATGTATGATCGTTACTATTTACTGATAAAAAATTGTTAAAATTTAAATATGAACACCAGCTGTAATCAATTAGAATATAGTAGAGGTGTTAAAATTGAGCTCAATTATAGGTAACCTATCTAATCCGTCCATAATTTTAAGGGTTGGTTCAAGATAATTTGAGTTAGGTTCAATCTCAATTCATTCAATCCTAACTCATTTTAAGAGAATCTTCAATTTAGTCCAATTTAATCCTTAATTTCAATATACTATTTAAGGTATGAATTACTATCCATTTTATATTTTTTAAGATTTATCTATCCATTTATAACTTTCTTCTTTTTAAAAATTTTCTTGTGTTGGAATTCAAATTATGGTTATAAAACCTAAATAACAATATATCATAATAATGGGTAAATTACAAAAATCACATACTTTTAACGCAAAATTACAATTTATCCCTTAAAAATTTATAATTACAGAAATTCCTCAAACGGATACAATAATATAGCGCTGATACATTAATCTGATGCGCGAGATACATTACATTTTATACATGATACACTAATCTGATGTACATTTTATGCATGATACACTAATCTGATGCACGAGATACAATAATATAAGCGCTGATACATTAATCTGATGCACGAGATACACTAATCTGATGCGCGAAAATGAGGGATTTTGGAGATTTGTAAAACTTATAGGGGATAATGGTAATAAGTAAACTAAAGTGAGATTTCTGTAATTTTTCCTATAATTATTGAGATTAAGCGAATCAACTTGGGCTGGTCAAGACCCAACCCATTTTTAAGCCCATTTTAGCTTAAAGGAAACTTGAACGAGTCAGGATCCAACTCAATTTCTATTTTCAACTCATTTTAATATGGGAAAATTACGCGATTAAGCAAACTTATACTACGTAATTACTCATCATAGCTATAGTTTGCTATAATTACCGGCCACTTGCGACTAACATTATACATTAATTACGTGGGTTGACTTCGAGTTTGTATAATTAGTCACGTTTGTATATGTATAATTCGCCACATTTGTATAATTCACAGCTAACAATTTTTTGTTTGATTTGTATTTGTATACAATTGTTTGTATTTGTATATGACGATGATTTGCTCTGGTTTTTCAGTTTTGTCATCATATACATTCAATCTTTTTGTGTACAACTTTTAAAAGTTTGTATAAACGTGTAGTTTTTGGATTTTGTATCATATAGTTTATATAATGTAATTTGTGTAATATATTTTGTATAATTGTTTAAAGTTCATACGTTTATGTTTGTATCAATTCGTTATTTCGAGTTTTATTATATTTGTATCATTCCAAACTTTATGTATATACTACCCAATTATACAAAAACACGTGAATTATACAAACATACCTGCGAATTATACAAATTTTTCTCCTCTCTCCTCCCTTTCCCAATCTCTCTCACCTCTCTCCTCGCTCACCTCTCTCCTCCCTTTCCCAATCTCTCTCACCAGAATATACAAATACATATGTATAATATACAATTATCTAACTGATATACATATATAATTCACCTCTCTCCCACTCTCTGCCCTCTCTCGCTCGCCACTCTCCTCCCTATAACATGTAGCTACAAATCGTAATTAACAAACTATAGCTATAGAGTATAATTAGACTATTTTTGAGTGGCTATATGCGAAAGTTCTTATTTTAATATCTCTAATTTCAACTCAACCCAACACATCCATTTGATACGACTACCGTATTCCATTATGGCAGTTTAAATGCATCTTCTCTTCTTCTTCTTTTTTTCCTTTAAACACCAATATTAATACGTGTATATGTTAATTGTCCCAAGGCGTGATGCTGAATCTTAATAAGAAAAACATATTACAATATAACTAGAATTAATTCGAAATAATAGAAAAAATCAACGAAATGCACAGAGGTATTTAATTCTTCAGGAAGATTAAACAATTTACGCAAGAGAGAGCTGACTATACTAATATACCTAAGAATGGAAGATTGAAAATTCAACCAGCTATCACTAATCCTCCGCATGTCTAGTAAGAAATTTGGTTGATGCTTTTTTAGACTAGTCTTTCACTCAATGGGTGGTCCGTGAAAAGAATACATAGTTGAATAATCATCTGAGATATTATTTTTGATATATTTGTAGTAAAACATCAATATGCATATATTATGATCCTTTTTTTAAAAAAAAAAAGGTAAAAAAAGGAAATGGAAAATGGAGAGAAATTACAAGGTGGGAAATCGAAATTTCGTTACGTGGGAGTAAGATTCCTCAACATGCATAAATATGATCGTTACTATTTACTGATCAAAATTTGTTAAAAGTTAAATATGAACGCCAGTTGTAATCAATTAGAATATAGTAGAGGAGTCAAAATTGAGCTCCATTATAGGTAACCCGTCTAATCGGTTCATAATTTTAAAGGTTGGGCTCAAGATAATTTGAATTGAGTTTAATCTCAACGCATTCAACTCCTAACCCATTTTAAGAGAATCTTCAATTGATGTCAATTTAATCTTCAATTTCAACTTATTTTAAGATTCTTTATTTGCATTGAAATAATGTATGTTCCCATATTGAAGGTGTGAATTACTATCGATTTCATATCTTTTAAGATTAATCTATCCATTTGTAACTTCTTTTTTTAAAAAAAAAAATCAGTTAAAATTCAAATTGTAGTTATAGAACTTAAATAACAATATATTATAATTATTGAGATTAAGCAGGTTAAATTAGGCGGGTTAAGACCCAACCCGTTTTAAAGCCTATTTTAGCTTAAAGGAAACTTGGACGGGTCAAAATGTCAACTCAATTTCTATTTCAACTCATTTTAATATTCTAATTTCAATCCAACCCATCCATTTAATACCCTACCGTATTCCATTATGGAATTAGTTTAAATGCATCTTCTCTTCTTGTTTTTATTCTTTAAACACCAATCGGAATTTTGTCGTTTATCTACTTGGGTAAAGAGAAAAAAAACACGGAGAAAAAATAATCTCATTTTCCACTGGCTTAATAGGCGGAGGAAATTTGAGGAGACTCCATTTGGGTATAATTTACGAACACCACAAAAGTAAACTTTTTTATTTGTTATTTTTTCTTTCGGTATTTACTTGTTTAATATTTTCTAATTTGATGGTCTTTTTATTTATTATTTTTGAAAAATTAACAATTTATTTTTTCTTATTATACTCTAAATATATCAACATAGAGTTAATATCTTTAAAAAATATAAGTGAGTAAATATATTTGAGATTCTATCAATTAATAGGAATAAATGATAAATTCATTATACCAATCAATATTTTCTTAATAGGTGTGTCAAATCAAAATTTTAAATAGACAAAGAAAGTATAATCATTGATTTTCAATATTATTGGCCGGACTAATTCAAATTTGAGGTTGTATATATGTTCTTTAATAAAGGAATTTCTACATTTATGTTGTTCAAACTCAAAAGCTTCAGTTAATAATTATTTATTGTGATTGGTAAAAAGTAGAAATTACTCTATTAGTTCATTTTTCCTCATCATATTTTATTTGACACACTTATTGAGAGCATAATGATTGATATGGCCATTTTACACCTTATATTTTCTATTAATTGATATTTAATATTAAGCCTTTGAAAATGATTTGATGAATAAATAATTAATGCTAAGAGTAAAACATGAAAAAGAATTATTATTTTTTATATATTAAAAGTGACAAATAAAAATAAAAAATTATTTTAAATATAATGGATAAATAAAAATAACTTGACGCGGTGTACTATATTATATTCGTAGTAATTTAGTATGTAAGACGGCTAGCGATGAAGACTTCTCCGTTGACTTGACATGGACGAAAGGAACTGGCGCTGGGAGAATGCAACAACATAACGTTTATTGAGTTAAATAAATTTTATTTGGTGCGAGACACAAAGTGAGTGCTGGATCCACGGTATGAAATTTGGTGAATGTGAATCCATTCTATTTTTTTTCATGGCAGAGTACACACAAATTTGTTTTGATATTAGTGGTTATGAGATTCGATATAAGCACCTATGTCTGCTTTGCTATCATATCAAAGTGTGTGACCATCTTATCTAAAAGTTTAAGCTGTTAGAAAATATACTTTATTATTTAATTATACTCTCAACAATACATACAAGTAAATTTTCTGTACAAAAAGTTTCATATTTTGCTATATAGTGCTAGAAGGCACTCATGATCATAGTTACTTTTCTTGTTTCAATCCAAATTTCTTTTTCTCTTTTTCCCTAAACAGGTTTAAGATAAATAGTAGTAGTCAATATTTGTATTTGCATATATAATAATTGATAACATTAATGAAAAATACAAATTTAGATTAACAAAAGTTTATTTATATCTTTTGATATATAAATACTCTGTAAAATTAATAATAAGTCAAAAACACTACAAATTAATCACATCATGTGACATTATTATGATATGGTAATTATTCTTTCATTCTTAATTATAGATCTCGAATTCAAGCTCTGGCAAAGAGTCTCCTTTTTAGGGATCGTTTTACTCCTAATATAAGTCTTAAAATTTTGAATCCGTATGTCACTCACACAACAAATAATACTCAAGTGAGGCTTTATGTTAAAGAAAATGAATAATTCAAAATTCTAGACAAATTTTTTTCACCAACAAAATTATAACTAGATATAGGTTTATTTTGTAAAATGTGTATCCTCTTTTAGGAGCGGTACTGTTGCACCATTATATTATGCCAAGATTATAAGATCCAAATTGTTGCTAAACACATCTACACAGTACATATTGTGTAATTAACTAGTTTAGTTTCTATATAGTACTTAAATTGAAACTTCCTAGACAGGCATATATAAGACTAGTACAGTGCAATCCAGAAGTCAATAATAATCTGGAAAAAACTAAAGTAAAGAATACATACTTGAACATCAAATTTCCATCAATAAATCTAAAAAAGCAATCAATCATGACTACTTTTCCAAAACTCTTGGGGTCCAGTTGTTGACTAAAATATAGGTTAATTTCAACCGTTAACCTTCGATAGAATTTCTCATCGATCCACGCCACTATATAAACGCCTTGCTACTGAAGACATAAAATGCAAGCTTCTTACATAAATATCTTACAACAATATTCTTTTGATCTAACACCTATAATTTTCCCCTCTACACTAACCATGGCTATGAAAATTGATTTGATGAGTATTTTAATTACACTATTCTTTGTAATTAGCATGTTTAACTCTCAAACAACAGCAGCTCGCAGCCAGCCAAAACTATCCGTGTCTGAGAGACACGAGCAGTGGATGTCACGTCATGGACGCGTTTACAAGGACGAAGTAGAAAAAGGAGAACGATTCATGATTTTCAAAGAAAACATGAAATTCATTGAGTCGATCAATAAGGCAGGGAATCTGTCTTACAAGTTAGGCATCAATGAATTTGCAGATATTACTTCAGAAGAGTTTTTGGCTAAATTTACTGGATTAAACGTACCTTCATATCTTTCACCTTCTCCAATGTCATCAACGGAATTTAAGATTAATGATCTTAGCGATGATGACGTGCCGTCTAACTTGGACTGGAGAGAGTCTGGAGCTGTCACTCAAGTGAAGAATCAAGGTCGATGTGGTAAGACGCAATATATATATATATATATATATATATATAACACTTTAGTTAATTGGCTCATGAAATATTATTCACGAAAAGTTTTGATATTAATTAGGTATTTTTGTATGTTAGGATGTTGCTGGGCGTTTTCTGCGGTTGGATCACTAGAAGGAGCCTACAAAATTGCAACAGGCAACTTGGTGGAATTCTCTGAACAAGAACTTCTCGATTGCACCACCAACAATTATGGCTGCAATGGAGGTTTCATGACAAATGCATTCGATTTCATCATAGAAAATGGTGGAATTTCAATTGAATCAGATTATGAATACCAAGGTCAACAATACACATGCAGAAGCCAAGAGAAAACAGCAGCAGTGCAAATAAGTAGTTATCAAGTCGTGCCTGAAGATGAAACATCACTATTACAAGCCGTAACTAAACAACCAGTGTCAATTGGAATTGCTGCTAGCCAGGAATTACAATTTTACGCCGGAGGAACTTATCACGGAAGCTGTGCCGATAGAATTAATCATGCTGTTACGGCGATAGGATATGGAACTGATGAGCAAGGTCAGAAATATTGGTTGTTGAAGAATTCATGGGGAGCTACTTGGGGTGAGAATGGATTTATGAAAATTATAAGAGATTCTGGGATTCCTGGAGGTCTTTGTGATATCGCCAAGATGTCTTCTTATCCAAACATAGCATAGATAAGCAAGCATTCTATCTGTTTTAACTTCTTATATATATGTTAAGTTGTTGTATTAAGAATTGAAAAAAATATTGATTGTGTACATGCAAGAGCTTTTTGCATGTAGTATTTGTGTCTTTTGTATTAATTGGAACTTTATGAAGTTATTAAAAAGTGTATTGATTAATATTATATCATGAAGCAGAAAGAGTAATTTTGTGTTTTAATTTCATATCCACTTATTAATTAATATTATATGACCTAGTCCTATATTTAGTAATAATTTACTTTAAAATACTGATCTATGACTTATTTTAGATCAGAAATTTCAAAAATATTCCTTTTTTTTAAACTCTATGTCAAGTCAAACTAAGTCATATAAATTGAAGGGTGTCAATGGTACGGTTCCGTCGGTTATTTTTTAAAAATTATACCATCCTAATTTTTTTTGGATATTTTATAATATATAACCAAAATTAGACTTTTTAAAACCATCCCAATCATATCGGTCTCTCTTCAATATCGGTACGGTTCGGTTCGTTTTCATTTTTCTTTTTTACTTTAAAAATATCACCTCAAAATATACTACTATTAATATATTTCTTTCACAAATATGTTCTTGAAGAAGCAATTTAATTCTTCACCAAAAAGACAAGAATGGAAAACCTTGTTGCCGTATTGTTTGATCTTAAATATTTAATAGGAGTGTTTGGATAGGTTTTGTTGTATTGTTTGATAGAGTATCTATTACAATATCTTTTAATTTTCAACCTAATTAAGTAAATGTTAATAAAGAGCAAAGACTCAAAGCCGTCTAGTCAACAGAGGCCTAGAACCTAAGTTATATTTATATTTGAAAAATCTTATAAAATATATTTATATATTAAATTTAACATATTTTTTAATATATAAAATATATTTACATACATATACATGTAAAGTTATTCGGTTCGATATGAGAATTTTTCGTTTTTTTTTTATAAATTAAAAAGACCATCCCAATTGTTCGGAAAGGTTATTCACTTAAATAAAAGTCCATGATTTTATTGAAAAAATAGCGTAAATCGGTTCGATTCGGTTAGATTCAGTCAGTTCGATCGGTTTTTCATATTCTTTTAACACCCCTATGGAGGAGTATGTATTTTAATTTGTAGTTGAAGCTAGACACTTCGAATTTTATGTAAATATTAGGAGTATCTCAGCTATATATTTTCACTAATCAAATATCCCTAAGCTTACAAGTTTAGAATAAATTCCCTTCAAAGCTATATCGCATATCAAATGAAACTCTTTAACGTTTTCCTCTATCACCCTCAAAAGGTGGTTAAATCAAAGTGTAGGGATCAAGAAGTTTCTTTGTGAATTAACACGTTCCTTCTTTCTATACGGAGAGCTTGAAGAAGTATTGTCTTTCATTTTCTTAACTGTCTAACATTTGAAACTTATTAATCCGATTAATTTAAACTATATGTTATAAGGTTTGTTTAAGAATAAAGTGGTCTACTTCAAACTTTTTTATTCTTAAAATTCGAATCAAGATATTTTGCTAAATATGGATGGATATCATCCATCCCACAACGTACGTCCTCGAGTAGAATCTTTATTATTAATGATCATATATAATAATAAAGTATTTTGCATTTATGTGTATTAAATTATCTTTGAGGTTGTTAACCTTAAATTATATTTGATACATATATTTTATTTGTGGTTGTTAATATCATAAGATATTTCGCATTTGCGTACAAATCATCCTGAGTGGGTTTCACTTTAATCAACTCTAGAAAAATTGGAATGAGAAGACTATAAAATAGACCAACTGAAATGTCATCAAATTCGAAAGACTAAAGAATGACTTTGTGGACATGGGAATATTTGGAACTTCCTTACGCGCTAAACGGAAGTTAATTAACTACTTTACTGTTTCATGTCTAAATTTATGTAGTATATTTGTAGTTTCTAAATTCTGAGTGTGAATTTAATTTTTTTAAAAATAAATTTAAAATTTAAAAGGCGGAATGACCTATGAGACCCTTGTACTTGACTCTGTTTGTCAGTTGAACTCTTATACTCACGACTTTGCCAACTGAACCCTTAAACTTACTAAAACGCAATATTTTAATCACATCTGATCATTGACCGAATTTATGTGACACTAATATTGCTGAGTTGGAAAAATACTTGACAGCACGCGCCTTAAAGCGAGTGAATATATATTTTTTATATTAAAAATCATTACAAAAATAATTTAAAATCAACCAATCAGCCCCGTTGAAGGACAAACTGCTGTGATGCCTTTCCTCCTATTTGTTTGTTTATTCCGCCAAAAGAGAAGCTTTTGTGATTTGCAAACAGGACACCATAGTACTCGATCTACTGCTGTATCAGAGTCCAATAGTTCCAAAATTATGGTAATAAAACTTAATAGAAAGGGCATGCACACCCCTCAAGGAAAATTTAATACAAGGTGTAATTTGACTAATATAACCGTACTATACCAAGAATACCAAAAGTCCACATAACTTTTCAATTGAACTATACTATCATTAAGGGCAGAATTGGAAAAAAGTAACTAATTATTTCTTGATTGTTTAAATTGACAATTAATCTTGGACATCTATTTTTAGTATACCTGCCAAACAATTGTGGACGGAGGGAGTACAAATGAAAGGTTCACTCATTTGAGGACATCAAACTGCGTGCACAATCCATCTTTGGCTTTATTATTATCATAAAATCAGTCTTATCATATGTAACTTGCCGTGATTTCCAGGGAATTCAATCATCATTTGAAAATATTAACATTTGAGTTACCGTAATATAACTACAACGATAGTACTATAAATATATTGTTAGGAATGTGGGCTACTGAAGCCACATCCCGTGACTTGAATGAAGCCTCGATGGTCCAGAAACACGAGAAGTGGATGGCTCGCTTTGGGCGTGTGTACAGAAATGATGCAGAGAAGGCAAAAAGGTTCAATATATTCAAGGACAATGTTGATTACATTGAGTCAATCAACAAGGCTGGAATGAGGCCTTATAAGTTGAGCATCAATGGATTTGCAGATTTGACCAATAAGGAATTCAGAGCCACTCACAACGGGTACAAAACGTCTTTTCATCAGAAGTCATCAAAAACCATATCATTCAGGTACGAAAATGTGACTGCTCCAGGTACCATGGATTGGAGAAAGAAGGGTGCTGTTACTGGAGTTAATGATCAAGGGCAATGCGGTAAGTATTCAAATTGCGTCCTGTTAATAATATCCTCAATTTTTTAATGAAAAAAAAAGAATCTTATTAGCATAACCTGATAATATTGAAGGATGTTGCTGGGCATTTTCCGCTGTTGCTGCTACTGAAGGGATCAACGAGATCAAAACAGGTAAGTTGATCTCCTTGTCTGAGCAAGAACTTGTGAACTGCGACACAAGTTCGGATATGGGATGTGAGGGAGGTCTTATGGATGATGCTTTTAAGTTCATCATCATCAAGAATCACGGGCTTACTACTGAATCTAATTATCCATACGAGGGAACAGATGGCACTTGCAAAACCGGAAAGGAATCCAATGACGCAGCTAAGATTACTGGTTATGAAGATGTCCCAGCCAACAGTGAATCTGCTCTGTTGAATGCGGTTGCTAACCAACCTGTATCTGTCGCCATTGATGCTAGTGGATCAGATTTCCAATTCTATTCTAGTGGTGTTTTCACTGGAGAATGTGGAACTGAATTGGATCACGGAGTTACAGCAGTTGGATATGGAAAAAATAGTGATGGGACAAAGTATTGGTTAGTCAAGAACTCGTGGGGGACTAGCTGGGGCGAGAACGGTTACATTAGAATGCAAAGAGGCATTGATGCCGATGAAGGACTTTGTGGAATTGCTATGCAGGGTTCTTATCCAACTGCTTGATGAAATAGCTGAGAAGTTTGATGGGAAGTTGCTATTGATTCGTCTTTAAACACTATTGTATTCACCTTGTTCATAGATTGTGTGGTGTGTATATGTTACAAACTCTTTGTTTGTAAATTCTTAGTGTTAAACAAAAGTTTATATGTGAAAATATTTCAGCATTGAACATTGAAGTGCAGTTATATCTTCTTGCAAATCTTTAGTCACGACTTGACCTAAAATAAGCAATTTTGTCTAGACACAAAAATTAACTAGCAATAAGCAATGATGAAGAAGATTAGAGGACACTTTGTTCTTGCCTCCAAATGACAAGTACAACTTGCTATAGATGTAACTCATGTCAAAAAAGACTTCTACATTTCATTGAATCTCAATATGACATGTTCTCGAAACTAGATTCACTCGCTCTTGTTTCGAACAATTAACCTATTCCAGAGCAAGATTAGCCTATCCTGCACTACGGAGCCTTCGTAAACTTTGTTTAAATTCATGAAATGCTGTACCTAGAAGATCGAATCCTGCATTTGCAAGTTGGAAGATGGAACTACTACTCATCATAGACACACGCATACAAAAATAAAAATAAAAAAGGTCACCCAATCCAAAGGGATAGCAGTATAATACTCAAATACTTAATCTCGTTTTTTCAGATATATACAACTTTCAAAGAGTACTTGCACAAACAGTACCTCGAATCTCTGGCATGAAAATCAAAATTTAAGTTTCTTGTGATTGAAAAATATACATCGACACCTTTCTGGTGCCGGAAAATGGCCAAATACCCGTGGATATAGAAAGCCTGGCTTCACAAGGAATTTTCAATGTGGTTTGTTACGTTCCCGTTCATGAATATTAGAAATTCTTCTTGGTAAATCAACAATGTACTTAATTTCAAAAACCAAGAGCTCATTTGAATTTTGCAGAGTCGGTCTCATAAATATCGTTAGATCCACCACTTGGGTGTGATATGTGTCTTTATGTTCTTGTGCTCCTGGTTTATACTTTCCTTTGGTATGATGTTCGCCTTTCCATGTGTAACCAAGAAAACCATTGAATTTCTAAAATGCATGACTAGTTAACTGATTCCCTTCTGAAGAGCCCATATATATGTGTGTGTAACAATCTGAGCTTTCCAAATTACTTCCCTACTAATAAACTTGCCATCTTTTAGTTTTTTGCATCCTCGAGAATTAAGAAAGAATCCATTCTGTGTCTTAGAAATGTGAACTCTTTAGTAATTCATTTTTGCACTGCTAGGGAAGGACGGAAACTAGAACCAGCTTGATGCTGGTGGATAAGTACTTACCACTCCACCACAACCTTTTGATGTTTTTGTTTGTTCCATTTCCTTATCACATTTAAGCCAAAAGAGAAGCACTTATGATTTGCAAAAAGGACAGCATAGTGATCAACTTCTCCATTGCTAAATTAGAAAATTTTGTCATGTGCCAGTAAAGGAGCTTTGTTAGTGCTAATAGTTCCAAAATTATGGTAATAGAACTTGTTAGATAGTTACAAATGAAAGGTTCATTGCAACACAATCAAATAAGGACATCAAACTGCGTACAGTACAATCCATCTTTATTATCATATAAAAATCACTCTTTAACTCTTAACATATATCACTTGCCGTGCTTTCCAGGGAAGTCAATCATCAATTAAAAATAATAACATTTGAGTCACCGTAATATAACCAGAATGATAGCAATATAAATACCATGGTCACTCTAAGCATTTCATCCACAACATTCAAACAGGGACATATATTAGAATCAACATAAACATTTAAGTGGTGAAAAATGGCTTTGACAATAAATTGGAAATCAGCTTTTTTAGCTCTACTAGTGATAGGAATATTATGGGCTAATGAAGCCACATCTCGTGACTTGAACGAAGCCTCAATGGTCCAGAAACATGAGAAGTGGATGGCTCGCTTTGGGCGCGTGTACAGAGATGATACAGAGAAGGCAAAAAGGTTCAACATATTCAAGGACAATTTTGATTACATTCAGTCAATCAACAAGGCTGGAATGAGGCCTTATAAGTTGAGCATCAACGGATTTGCAGATTTGACAAATGAGGAATTTAGGTCCACTCATAACGGATACAAAATGTCTTCTCATCATACGTCATCAAAAACAACATTTTTCAGGTATGAAAATGTGACTGCTCCAGCTACCATGGATTGGAGAAAGAAAGGTGCTGTTACTGGAGTTAAGGATCAAGGGCAATGTGGTAAGTATTCAAATTAATTAAGTCCTGTTAATAGTATCCTCTCTTTTTTTTAACGAAACAAGAATCTTATTAGCTTAACCAGTGGCGGACCCAGGATTTTCGTTCAGGGGGTTCGAAAAATAAAAGTATAAACGTGTAAATAAGCCAATAAAAAAAATTTCAAGAAAGTAGTAGTATATAGTTTATAGGTACAAAAAGTTAGTTTCGTTACAAAAAATCTGAAACTAACATAAGTGATTACAGTGAAACAAAAACTTAGCCCTTTAAAATATGTCAAATCAACAATAGAATATTATGGGAGATGATTTTAATATTTGAGGTTTGAATGTTGGGGAAGAACAAGAAAGTGATTTAGGGATTTGGAAAGTGAAAAAATTATTAGCTTTTAGGAAAGGGAGTATGGGACCTTGAATTTTTTGGGTTTAACACCACATTTTAGCACTTTTTATTAAAAAAAAAAAACTAAAAAAAACATGAAAATCAGAACTGGAACTAAAAAAAAAAAAAAAAAGCACTAACCTATCCCTGGACGTCAAGCTTAATATTGAAGGAAGCTACCACTGGGCTATCTCCTTCACCTTGTCATTGAGGGGATTCAAAATATATATATCTACATAAATCCAGAAAATACGTGGATCCGCCCCTGAGTTTAACTTGATAATATTGTAGGATGTTGCTGGGCATTTTCCGCTGTTGCTGCTACTGAAGGGATCAATAAGATCAAAACAGGTAAGTTGATCTCCTTGTCTGAGCAAGAACTTGTGGACTGCGACACAAGTTCAGATATGGGATGTGAAGGAGGTCTTATGGATGATGCTTTTAAGTTCATCATCAAAAACCACGGTCTTACTACTGAATCTAATTATCCATATGAGGGAACGGATGGCACTTGCAAAACTGGAAAGGAATCCAATGACGCTGCTAAGATTACTGGTTATGAAGATGTCCAAGCCAACAGTGAATCTGCTTTGTTGAGTGCTGTTGCTAACCAACCTGTATCCGTCGCCATTGATGCTAGTGGATCAGATTTCCAATTCTATTCTAGTGGTGTTTTCACTGGAGAATGTGGAACAGAGTTAGATCACGGTGTTACAGCAGTTGGATATGAATAACTAGTGACGGGACAAAGTATTGGTTAGTCAAGAACTCGTGGGGAACTAGCTGGGGTGAGAACGGTTACATTAGAATGCAAAGAGGCGTTGTTCCTGAGGAAGGAATTTGTGGAATTGCTATGCAAGCTTCTTATCCAACTGCTTAATTAAATAGCTGAGAAGCTTGATAGAAAGTTGTTATCGCGATTCGTCTTTAAACACTATTGTAAATTTGTAATTCACCTTGTTCATACATTGTGTGGTGTGTATATGTTACAAACTCGTTGTATGTAAATTCTAAGTGTTAAACAAAAGTTTGTATATGAAAAAGTTTCAGCATTCAGCAAAGCAGATGCAACTAGTACTCGATCATGACACAGAGACACACACACACACACAAAAAAAAGTAATAGAATTATACGAATGATTTTCTGTTTGTTTGTACAACAAGACTGGAAGAGACTTTACTATGCAAGAACTCTTCCAGACTAACTTATTACAATCTAACTTTTTCTTAAAAAAAAAGTTATTACAATTAACTTAAAAAAAAAAAAATTGGCCTTATAATAATGTAGTGACTGATCAGCATCAACGTGAAGAGTATAAATTCAGATGCATGCATATATTAATTGTCCCAAGTCGTGATGCTGAATCCTAATAAGAAAAACATATTACTATAACTAGAATTAATTCGAAATAATAGAAAAATCAACTGAATGCAGAGGGATTTAATTCAGGAAGACTAGAACAATTTACACACGAGAGCTGACTATACTAATATTCCTAAGAATGGAAGATTGAAAATTCAACCAGCTATCCCTAATCCTCCGCATGTCTAGTAAGAAATTTGGTTGATGCTTTTTTAGACTAGTCTTTCACTCAATGGGTGGTCCGTGAAAAGAATACATAGTCGAGTGATTATCTGAGATATTATTTTTGATATATTTGTAGTAAAACATCAACATGCATATATGTATGATCTTTTTTTTTTTAAAAAAAAAAAAGGGCAAGGAAAGGGGAAATGGAAAATGGAGAGAAATTACAAGGCGGAAAATTCAACTTTCATTACGTGGGAGTAAGATTCCTCAACAAGCATATGTATGATCGTTACTATTTACTGATAAAAAATTGTTACATTTTAAATATGAACACCAGCTGTAATCAATTAGAATATAGTAGAGGTGTTAAAATTGAGCTCAATTATAGGTAACCCGTCTAATCCGTCCATAATTTTAAGGGTTGGCTCAAGATAATTTGAGTTAGGTTCAATCTCAATTCACTCAATCC
Organism: Solanum stenotomum; assembly: GCF_019186545.1. Taxonomy (NCBI): domain Eukaryota; kingdom Viridiplantae; phylum Streptophyta; class Magnoliopsida; order Solanales; family Solanaceae; genus Solanum; species Solanum stenotomum. Next base: position 35,000,588 of record NC_064293.1, read on the forward strand.
TAACTCATTTTAAGAGAATCTTCAATTTAGTCCAATTTAATCCTTAATTTCAATATTATATTTAAGGTATGAATTACTATCCATTTTATATTTTTTAAGATTTATCTATCCATTTATAACTTTCTTTTTTTTAAATTTTCTTGAGTTGGAATTCAAATTATGGTTATAAAACCTAAATAACAATATATTATAATAATGGGCAAATTACAAAAATCACATACTTTTAATGCAAAATTACAATTTATCTCTTAAAAGTTTATAATTACAGAAATTCCTCAAACGGATACAATAATATAGCGTTGATACATTAATCTGATGCGCGAGATACATTACATTTTATACATGATACAGTAATCTGATGTACATTTTATACATGATACACTAATCTGATGTACATTTTATACATGATACACTAATCTGATGCGCGAGATACAATAATATAAGCGTTGATACATTAATCTGATGCACAAGATACACTAATCTGATGCGCGAAAATGAGGAATTTTGGAGATTTGTAAAACTTATAGGGGATAATGGTAATAAGTAAACTAAAAGGTGGGATTTCTGTAATTTTTCCTATAATTATTGAGATTAAGCGGGTCAAATTGGGCTGGTCAAGACCCAACCCATTTTAAAGCCGATTTTAGCTTAAAGGAAACTTGAACGAGTCAGGACCCAACTCAATTTCTATTTTCAACTCATTTTAATATGGGAAAATTATGCGATTAAGCAAACTTATACTACTTAATTACTCATCATAGCTATAATTTGCTATAACTTACCACTTGCGACTAACATTATACATTAATTATGTGGGTTGACTTCGAGTTTGTATAATTAGTCACGTTTGTATATGTATAATTCGCCACATTTGTATAATTCACAGCTAACAATTCTTTGTTTGATTTGTATTTGTATACAATTGTTTGTATTTGTATATGACGATGATTTACTTTGGTTTTTCAGTTTTGTCATCATATACATTCAATCTTTTTGTGTATAACTTTTAAAAGTTTGTATAAACGTGTAGTTTTGAATTTTGTATAATATAGTTTATATAATGTAATTTGTATAATATATTTTGTATAATTGTTTAAAGTTCATACGTTTATGTTTGTATCAATTCGTTATTTTGAGTTTTATTATATTTGTATCATTCCAAACTTTATGTATATACTACCCAATTATACAAAAACACGTGAATTATACAAACGTACCTGCAAATTAAACAAATTTTTCTCCTCTCTCCTCCCTTTCCTAATCTCTCTCGCCTCTCTCCTCGCTCACCTCTCTCCTTCCTTTTCCAATCTCTCTCACCAGAATATACAAATACATATGTATAATATACAATTATCTAACTGATATATATATATAATTCACCTCTTTCCCACTCTCTGCCCTCTCTCGCTCGCCACTCTCCTCCCTATAACATGTAGCTACAAATCGTAATTAACAAACTATAGCTATAGAGTATAATTAGACTATTTTTGAGTGGCTATATGCGAAAGTTCCTATTTTAATATCTCTAATTTCAACTCAACGCAACACATCCATTTGATACGCCTACCGTATTCCATTATGGCAGTTTAAATGCATCTTCTCTTCTTCTTCTTTTTTTCCTTTAAACACCAATCGGAATTTTGTCGTTTATCTATTTTGGAAAAGAAAAAAAAACACGGAGAAAAAGTAATCTCATTTTCCACTGGCATAATAGGCGGAGGGAATTTGAGGAGACTCCATTTGCGCATAATTTACGAACACCACAAAAGTAAACTTTTTTATTTGTTATTTCTTCCTTCTTTATTTACTTATTTAATATTTTCTAATTTAATGATTTTTTTATTTATTATTTTTGATAAATTAAGAACAATTTATTTTTCTTATTATACTCTCAATATATTAACAGAGAGTTAATATCTTTAAAAAATATAAGTGAGTAAATATATTTGAGATTCTATCAATTAATAGAAATAAATGGTAAATTCATTATACCAATCAATATTTTTTTTAATAGATATATCAAATCAAAATTTTAAAAAGACGAAGAAAGTATAATCATTGATATTATGGACCAGACTAATTCAAGTTTGAGGCAGTATATATGTTCTTTAATAAAGGAATTTCAACATTTACGTTGTTCAAACTCAAAAGCTTTAATTAATATTTTCATTTTTGTGATTGGTAAACAGTATAAATTTCTTTTTTCGTTCATTTTACACGATATATTCTCTATTAATTGATATTTAATATTAATTCTTTAAAAATGATTTTATGAATAAGTAATTAATGCTAAGAGTAAAACATGAAATTTTTTAATTTTTTCTTTATATATTAAAAGTGATAAATAAAAATAAATTTTTTATTGAAATATAATGGATATATAAAAATAAACGGATGGAGTACTATATTATATTCGCGGTAATTAAGTACGTAAGAACGCAAGCGGTGAAGACGTCTCCGTTGACTTGACATGGACGAAAGGAACGACTGGCGCTGGGAAAATGCAACAACATAACGTTTATTGATTTAAATAAATTTTATTTGGTGTGAGACACAAAGTGAGTGCTGGATCCTCGGTATGAAATTTGGTGAATGTGAATCCATTCTAGTATTTTTCTTGCAGAAATTTGTTTTGATATTAGTGGCTATGACCTATGAGATTCGATATAAGCACCTTTGTGTGCTTTGCTATCACATTAAAGCAGTGGCGGAGCTACAGCCATCCAAGGGTGGTCAGCTGACCACCCTTCGCCGGAAAATTACACCGTATAAAGAGGTTAAATTTTGGATTTAAGGGATAACTAATTAATGTTGAACAACCTTGACATAAGTTCTTCCGTGGCAGAGTGGTTAAGCGTGTTCATTTCCACCCGAGGTGCACAAGTTCGAATTCCGTGAGCGCACAAGTTTTGGTTTTATTTTGAGAGCAGAACACAACCTCACACACCATTATTATGTTCCTCAAGTTTCTTAATTATTAATATTACAAGTTTAATAATATAGAGTAACATATATGAATACATAATTTTAATTTTGAATATTTAGATATCATGTATTTCTAATTTTTATCTAGGATATAATGCACTTTTGAATGGTGAAAACAAAAAAGCCACCATTTTACATTATTTGTGTTTATATATGTTAACAACTTTAAACCCAAGGCTAAAAACAATATATGCGTTTTATCGTCTTCTTCTTTTTTAAGAATTTTTTTTTCTACTGGGGTGATTTATGTTTCGTAAAGCTAGACGCATTTGTTCTATCAATATTTCACTTTAAAAACAATAATCATATATTTTTATCATATAAAATCAATGCATCAAAAAGAAGAAAAAAAACTCGATTGTTTATATTTGATATTGACAAATGTTGAGATTGTTCATGATAGAATCACTAGGTTAAGCAAATAACATTCAACTCACTTATTAAAAAAAAAAATTCTTGAACACCCTTGATGAAATTGCTGGCTCCGCCACTGCATTAAAGTGTGTGATCAGTTCTTGCGGATAGGCTTCCTTCTAGGACGGGCTTTCTTATCAAAAAGATTTAAAATAAGGGATTTCCCCGTTACGGAAGGAAACACTCCGTTGATTGCTCCGATGATTGTGACCTCTTATCTAAAAATTAAAATTGTTAGAAAATATATTTTTTATTATTTAATTATACTCTCAACAATACATCCAAGTAAATTTTCTCTATAAAAAGTTTCATATATTGCTATATAGTGCTAGAAGGCACTCCAGGTCAATAGTTACTTTTCTAAGTTTCTTGTTTCAATCCAAATTTATTTTTCTCTTTTGCCCTAAAGAGGTTTAAGATAATTACTAGTATTCAATATTTGTATTTGCATATATAATAATTGATAACTTTAATGAAAAATACAAATTTAAATTAACAAAAGTTTATTTATCTCTTTTGATATATAAACACTCTGTAAAATTAATAATAAGTAAAAAAACACTACAAATTAAACACATCATGTGACATTATTATGATATGGTAAGTATCCTTTCATTCTTAATCATAGATCTCGAATTCAAGTCCTGGGCAAATAGTAGCCTTTTTAGGAGCCGTTTTACCCCTAATATAATGTGGAATTTTCTAACTAGTGCAAATTTGAAGTTAGTTGGGCACAAATATGCATACGTATACTAGATGAGTAAACCAAAAAAATAGAGTATTTTAACATTTGTGCTGCAACCATGGTCTGAAAATTTTGAATCCGTCTGTCACTCACACAACAAAAAATACTCAAGTGAGGCTTTATGTTAAAGAAAATGAATAATTCAAAATTCTAGACAAATTTTTTTCACCAACAAAATTATATCTAGATATAGGTTTATTTTGTAAAATGTGTATCCTCTTTTAGGAGCGGTACTGTTGCACCATTATATTATGCCAAGATTATAAGATCCAAATTGTTTGCTAAACACATCTACACAATACATATTGTGTCAATTAATTAGTTTAGTTTCTATATAGATACTTTAATTGAAACTTCCAAGACAAGCAAAGACTAGTACAGTGCAATCCAGAAGTCAATAATAATCTGGAAAAATAAAAAAAATAAAAAAAGAATACAAACTTAAACATCAAATTTCCATCAATAAATCTAAAAAACCAATCAATCAAGACTCCTTTTCCAAAACTCTTGGGGTCCAGTTGTTGACTAAAATGTAGGTTAATTACAACCGTTAACCTACAATAGAATTTCTCATCTACGCCACTATATAAACGCCTTGCTACTGAAGACATAAAATGCAAGCTTCTTACATAAATATCTTACAACAATATTCTTTTGATCTAACACCTATAATTTTCCCCTCTACACTAACCATGGCAATGAAAATTGATTTGATGAGTATTTTAATTACACTATTCTTTGTAATTGGCATGTTTAACTCTCAAACAACAGCACGCAGCCAGCCAAAACTATCCGTGTCTGAGAGACACGAACAGTGGATGTCACGTCATGGACGCGTTTACAAGGACGAAGTAGAAAAAGGAGAACGCTTCATGATTTTCAAAGAAAACATGAAATTCATTGATTCGATCAATAAGGCAGGGAATCTGTCTTACAAGTTAGGCATCAATGAATTTGCAGATATTACTTCAGAAGAGTTTTTGGCTAAATTTACTGGATTAAACGTACCTTCATATCTTTCACCTTCTCCAATGTCATCAACGGAATTTAAGATTGATGATCTTAGTGATGATGACATGCCGTCTAACTTGGACTGGAGAGAGTCTGGGGCTGTCACTCAAGTGAAGAATCAAGGTCAATGTGGTAAGACACAATATATATATAACACTTTAATTAATTGGCTCATGAAATATTATTCACGATAAATTTTGATATTAATTAGGTATTTTTGTATGTTAGGATGTTGCTGGGCGTTTTCTGCGGTTGGATCACTAGAAGGAGCCTACAAAATTGCAACAGGCAACTTGATGGAATTCTCTGAACAAGAACTTCTCGATTGCACGACCAACAATCATGGCTGCAATGGAGGTTTCATGACGAATGCATTCGATTTCATCATAGAAAATGGTGGAATTTCAATTGAATCAGATTATGAATACCAAGGTCAACAATACACATGCAGAAGCCAAGAGAAAACAGCAGCAGTGCAAATAAGTAGTTATCAAGTCGTGCCTGCAGATGAAACATCACTATTACAAGCCGTAACTAAACAACCAGTGTCAATTGGAATTGCTGCTGGCCAAGAATTACAATTTTACGCTGGAGGAACTTATCAGGGAAGCTGTGCCGATCAAATTAACCATGCTGTTACGGCGATAGGATATGGAACTGATGAGGAAGGTCAGAAATATTGGTTGTTGAAGAATTCATGGGGAACAACTTGGGGTGAGAATGGATTTATGAAAATTATAAGAGATTCTGGGAATCCTGGAGGTCTTTGTGATATCGCCAAGATGTCTTCTTATCCAAACATAGCATAGATAAGCAAGCATTCTATCTTGTTTTAATTTCTTATATGTTAAGCTGTTGTATTACGAATTGAAAAAAATATTGATTGTGTACATGCAAAAGCTTTTTGCATGTAGTATTTGTGTCTTTTGTATTAATTGGAACTTTATGAAGTTATTAAAAAGTGTATTGATTAATATTATAATATCATGAAGCAGAAAGAGTAATTTTGTGTTTTAATTTCATATCCACTTATTACTTAATACTATACGACTTACTAAGTCTCCAAAAAAAAAAAATGATATATTTCTACATTTAGTACAAAATGTTCATTTTACTCTTAATGAAATAATTTACATTCACACAAGCATCTATGACTTGTTTTAGATCAGAAGTTTCAAAAGTATTCCTTTTTTAAAATTTCTGTGTCAAATCAAACTAAGTCATATAAATTGAGACGGAGGAATATGTATTTTAACTTTTTGTTGAAGCTAGACGCTTGGAGTTTGACGTAAACATATATTGGGAGTACCTCAGCTATATATTTTCACTAATCGAATATCCATGAGCTTTAATTTGGTGAACAGATGCCTACATAATTGCCACAAAAAGCCCCTAAAATTTAAAAAGAATCTCCAGGATTCCACCCAAAATGTCAACATGTGATGTGACTACAAATTTATAATTTCTGCACCAAGCTTACAAGTTAAATTCCCTTCAAAGCTATATCGCAAATCAAATGAAACTCTTAAACGTTTTCCTCTATCGCCCTCAAAAGGTGGTTAAATCAAAGTGTAGGGATCAACAAGTTTCTTTACGAATTAACACGTTCCTTCTTCCTATATCGGGGAGCTTGAAGAAGTATTGGAACTCATTAATCTGATTAATTTAAACTCTATCTTATATAAGGTTTATTTAAGAATAAAGTGTTCTACATCAAATTTTTTTATTCTTAAAATTCGAACCAAAATATTTCGTTAAATATGGATAGAAATCATCCATCCCACTACGTCCTCTAGTAGAATCTTTATTATCAATATCATAATAATAAAGTATTTTGTATTTGTGTGTATTAAATTCTTTTTGAGGTTGTTAACCTTATAATGATATAGTATATATTTTATTTGTGGTTGTTAATATCATAAGATATTTTGCTTTTGCGTACAAATCACCCTGAGTGGGGTTCACTTTAATCAACTCTAGAAAAAGAGGAGCAGAAAAATTGAAATTAGTAGACTATAAAATAGACCTACTGAAATGTCCTCAAATTCGAAAGACTAAACAATGACTTTGAGGACATGGGTAGATTTGGAACTTCTTTACGCGCTAAACGAAAGTTAATTAACTACCTTATGTTTAAATTTATGTGGTATATTTATAGTTTCTAAATTTTGAGTGTGAATTGAATTTTTTTAAAAATAAATTTAAAATTCAAATCTAAGTAAACTCACTATTAATAAATATAACTACAACTTAAAATATTTATAAAAAAGAATTGATCAAAAAAAAAATAGTTGACTTCCAAATTTTAATATTGACACATAAATTAGGATTAGGGGACTAATTCCAAATTGATACTTTCTCTAATTTCTAGAAAAAGTAACGGTTACGGGGTTCTTCAATATAAAAAAAATTGAACCAAAATTAAGTAAAATTGTGTGGGAAAAAAGCTGTTTGGACATGTGGCAGCACAAGAGGGAGGACACATGGTATCGTGGGGATTTTTGAGAGGAACAGAATTGTACCCGCAATCTTGATGAATAAAATTATGTTTCTTCATATTTTTTTGTGATTGCAATTTATTTTGTCACTTTAAATTTGTTGCAAACAACAACAATATATTTATATTCTTGTGTTCCAAACTTTCCTAATTTAATAAGTTTTTATTTCGTAACATCTTTTCTACTCTATCGTTCTCGGACTTGAAGCTCACGACTCCAGATTCAGTGCTCGCATACGTTATCGAAGCTCAAAAGCTCCATTTGACTACTCGTTTATTTGTTTCTTCATCGTTGTTACATCGTTCTAATCTATTACTCCAGCTATCTCAATTTATATGACTCAATTTTCTTTTTAGTTAGTGTAAAAAAGAATGACACAATTCTATATTTAGTAGTTATAATTTAACTTTAAAATGCCTATTTTACAACTTAATGCAATGATTTATCACCACACAAAAATCTATAACTTATTTTAGATCACAAATTTCAAAAGTTAGTCTTTTCTTTTTAAACACCGTATCAGCTATCAAATCAAATAACATTACATATATTGAGATTAGAGGGAGTAATACAATAATGTTCAAGTGCTAATAATCAAATCTAACGAATTATATAAAACACATTGGAATTAGGAATTGTTATATCTGAACTAAAATTATGTTTAGTAATATAGGATCTTAAAGACAATTCATGGGCTAATAACCCAAAATAATATGAATCGTTTCTTGTAGTGTTTTGAAGATCGTTTCAAATGGAATGAATTGGGTTGGGCTCTTAAATAGCCTGTTAAGACAATTGGGTTAGGCCGGACAAATCCGTTTGACAACTCCAAGTCCAAACAAACTACAATACCCACTATGAAGCAAACAAATGTTAATTACAACTTAATTATTAGTTTTCTACAGTAATCTTAGTCTTACATATTATTAGGATAAAATCTACTCAGAAAGAACCATGTGAAAGTTCAACGTTGGACCTTGGTCTCAATAAAATGAGAAACTTTTCTTAAACTTTTGAATTCACTTTCATTTATATTTATTAAGTGTCTTACTTTTACTTTAGTGGTGGGTTAAAACTTAAAACCAAATGTGACTTCAAAATTGAAATAGAGAAAGTAATGCAAGCAAGAAAACTAATCAAATAAAAAAATGAAGTAGATTCATCATCAATTCATTTAAGCCCACCATTTAAATAAATATAATGTCAAATCATAACAACAACAATATAATAATAATAAAACTCCAATAATGAAATATGTAAGATATATAATGTGCTACACGATGTTACTATTTTCTATTTGTAGTGTATTCGGAAAATTTTATGGTGATTGAGGCACAATCAACAATAGTTGTATGTGGGTATCATTTTTTTTTACAAGTGTATTTGTGGGTCCCTTTCCTAATTATCACTCTCTCTCTCTCTCAAATTTTAGTCATTTCTTCTTTTGCATTTTTTCTTTGCAAAACCTCTTTTTATTTTATATGTTTTTATATTATCTATACAATATTTTTTACCAACGTTTCTATAGCTTCTTATCTCTCCGTGCAAAAAATGTATTGATATTACTATTATTTTGTGATTTCACAAATTCACTTGGTTGACTTTTTTTTCCTATTAATTTTTGTATCCCCTCCAAAAAAATGGATCTATAAAAATTTAATTTGAACACTAAACATAAAAAAAATTCAAAAAATAAAATATCTTGAACAAGAAACACAAAATTAATATTAGCAATAATTATTTGATAGATGCCAAGCAAGTAGAGAATTTAACAAATATGAAAAAAAAGAAAAGAAAAAGATAATTGAGTGCTTAATTATTAATATATTAAGTATTGAGATACATTAAGTGGTTATAAAATAAACAAAAACATATTTAACAATTTTTTTACGATATGAAAGCTACGTATATACAATATCCTACTACGAGATTTGGTGCATGATTGGGATTGCGTATCCCCAGAAAGTCAAACGATAGATCTACTTAGCTGTATTATTTTTTAATAACACATCCAATCAACTATTAAGAAATAAAATAAAAATTATGGTGTGTGCCTTGATTGTTAACTCAACAAAGATTAAGTAGTGTGGGACTTCAAAAACCAACTACAGTAAAATAGTGAATAATCTTTCATTCTTAATTAGAAATTTTAAATTTGAGTCATATTGAGTACATAATTATTTTTATGAAAGAGCGTTTTAGCTCTAATGTAAAACTTTACCGTGGATTGAGATTTAATAAAGTTCCAATACGAATACTAAAAACAACACTCAGAAACCAAAAAGTGGAGTGATGATCTTTTACCATCAGTTAAATTTTAGCGGCCGGCAAACATAATAAAACTTCAAATTATTTGAGTATGTAAACTTTAATCAAATAGTAAGATGTATCAAATCCTTTATATATACGGGACCCATTGTAATCTTAGCTTATTTATTGAATTATCTGAAATTCAATTAAAAATTAGAACCGTGTTTCATGACAAGCTAAAAAAAAATGAAGTGACTTCACTATAAATTGGCATTTGAGATGGGCAATATGAAGAACAGATCATAGCAAAATAAGAAAGAAAAACAATAAAATACTACATAAAAAGGGAAAAGAGAGGAGTGATATGGGTGAGAAATGGGAGGAACTTAGTGGTAAAAACAATTGGGAAGGTCTATTAGACCCCTTGGATATTGATCTTCGTAAATACATCATTCAATACGGAGAATTGGCTCAAGCAACTTATGACACTTTCATTACAGAAAGAGCGTCTAAATATGCAGGAGCTAGCAGATACTCTATGGAAAACCTTTTTACTAAGGTTGGACTTGACCCAAACAAGTATCGCGTGGCCAAATATTTCTATGCTACTGCATCCATTCCACTTCCCGATGCTTTCATCGTGAAATCATTTTCAAGGGAAGCATGGAGTAAGGAATCAAATTTTATGGGATATATTGCTGTGGCTACTGATGAGGGTAAAGTTTCACTAGGAAGAAGGGATATTGTGATTAATTGGAGAGGAACTTTGCAGAAGATGGAGTGGGTTAATGACCTTCAATTTTTACTTGTCCCAGCACCCAAAGTTTTTGGTGATGGAGGTTTGCTTCCTTTGTTTAAACCTTTGGTGCATCATGGCTTTTACAATGTTTATACATCAGCGAGTTCAAGATCACAGTTTAATCTGACTAGTGCCAGAGATCAGGTACATTTTAACTATTCGATCAAGATTTACTTTTATTTATATATCGGAACAATTTATTAGTATTTTTTTTCTTCCTTTTAGGTAATTGAAGAAGTGAAAAGATTGGTTGAAGAATATAAGAACGAAGAGGTAAGCATAACAGTGACCGGACATAGTCTAGGTGCATCACTTGCAACTCTAAATGCAGTTGACATAGCCTTTAATGGAATCAATAAAACAAGTGAAGGCAAGGAGTTTCCAGTGACTGCCTTTCCATTCGCAAGTCCTAAAGTTGGGGATCTCCAATTTAAGGCAGCATTTGACAAACTAAAAAGCCTTCGTATTTTGAAAATTCATAACTTATTGGATATTGTTCCAAAATACCCACCCATTGGCTATTTTGACGTTGGGAAGGAGCTAATGATTGATACTGCGAGATCTCCCTATGTGAAGCCTCCTGGAGACCCTGCCAGTTGGCATTTGCTGGAGCCGTACTTGCATGGAGTCGCTGGTACTCAAGGTTTAGGACTTTTAGATGGTTTCAAACTAGAGGTGAATCGCGTCGCGATATCTCACTTGTCAACAAGCAGTGGGACGTATTGAAAGACGAATATTGTATTCCTGGGTTTTGGTGGGTTGAGAAAAACAAAGGAATGGTTCAACAAGAAGATGGATCTTGGCTTATGTTGGATCGCGATGAGTATGACTTCTGAGGGAGCTAGCTAGCTACAGTTTTAAAAAGTGATCACTTTATTTCCTTTTATGAAATGTTTGAATAAGGGTTTTTATATGTATTGAGTTATGTATCTCTAGTTGATTAATTAAGCAATGACTTACCTATGTAGTCATGTATACTCAAATTTATATGCATCAAATTAAATATAAAAATTGCTTTTGCTTTCATGAATCTGTGTTGATTGCTAGTGTAATTAATTAGTAGTAATAATTGATTACAGCATAAGAAATTTGACTGTGACTTGAGATTTAATTTCGTGCAATTTTAATGACTTGTTCAATTATAAGCGATTGTGATGGTTTATGAGAGAGTTAAGATTTGCTTATTTAGTAAGATGGTATAAGACTGGTAAATGTTTTGATAATTTTCACCAATTACGAAATTTTCTTGTTTATAAAAAAAAAAAAATTAAAATTTAATTACATGTCCAAATAAATCAATTTCCAACTTTAAATAAACTCTACACAAATTAAAGATTCCAAATTCACAACCAAATGCTTACTAATTAAGTCATGAAAAATACCAATTAATTAGACAAACAGAAAAATAAAAGAACATAACATTAAGATAAGGTAAAGGAATATTAAAGAGTTTCTTTGCTTGTACATTTAAAAGTCGGTTTGTTTGTTCTGGGAGAAACTCTCACCTTATGTTTTTTTTTTCTTTATAAAAAGAGATCTCTTATAAAAATCAAATCGAAGAAATTAAATAACAGATTTTTTTTTTGTTTGATTTGGTTTTGGTATAATTTCAAAAATTGATATAATTTGATTTGATTTTAATTTTTAGCAATATATATATATATATTCTTTCAATTTAAATTATTTTTTATAATTTGTCTGAGTAACTAATAAAAAAATTTCATATTATGACTATATAAAATATATTTAATAATTAAAAATCTTTATAAAAATATTTAGACGATTTCTCATGGATCAATCTAAATTGCAAATCAACTTAATTTTGAAATGGGTTATATTAAATGGATCAAAATAAGTCCCGTAAAAATATAATAAATGAGCCATAATAAAAATAAATGAGCTATTGATCCATCCAAATCTAACGAGTTGTAGGATTATAATTTTATAGGCTGATTTTACCCACTTTAATTATAGGGAATTTTTGCATATAGTCACTCAAAAATAGCTTAATTATGCTTCATAGCTATAGTTCGCTAATTTCAATTCGTAGCCACATGTTATAGGGAGGAGAGTGGCGAGCGAGATTGGGAGAAGAAGGAGAGATGTGAGTGAGAGAGAGCAAATCTTGGAGATAGGTGAATTGTATATACATATTAGTTAGATAATTGTATATATGTAACTATTAACTACTATGTATATGTATCAATTATTGTATTTGTATATCTGCATACAATTTGAATTCGTATACAATTGAATCAAGTTAAAACATTTGTATTTGTATATTCAATATCTCTCTCGCTTTATACAAACACAAATTAAACATTGTATTTGTATAAAAGCAAGAGAGAGAGAAAAACAAAAGAGAACTGGGCAGGGAAAAATTTGTCTTTGTATAATTATAAGTGAATAGGGCGGAGTATTTGTATTTATATATCTCATCCCTCTCATTTTATACAAACACAAATTATTCATTTGTGTTTGTATAAAGTGAGAGAAAGTTTGGCAAAAGGAAAGCGGGAGAGAGACTGGCAGGGAGAGGAGAGAGGCAAGGGATAGATGACTGAAAAAGAGGAGAGTGGCGGGCGAGATTCCAGAGAGATAAGAAGAGAGGAGAGAGGCGAGAAAGAATGTAATTATAACTAGAAGTAAACTCCGAATTGTAATTAATGCAAACTGTAATTATGTTAGCTAATTAACTAGTCTATAATTACTTAACCGTATAATTTTCTCTTTAATTATCATTAACAACCAAAAAGTTAATACACTTAAAAGAGCACATAGAATCATAACCACTTTGTGGGAATGAAGTATATAGTAGTTGGTGGTGGTGATGGGAGGAGTAAAATGTTTTACTCCCTTTAACTATGGGAAAATTTTGCATAAAGTCACTCAAAAATAGCTTAATTATGCTCCATAGCTATAGTTTGCTAATTATGATTCGTAGCTACATGTTATAGGAAAAAGAGTGGCGAGCGAGAGAGGGCAGACAGTGGAGAGAGTAAAATTGTATATGTATATCAGTTAGATAATTGTACATAACTACTATGTATATGTATCAATAATTGTATTTGTATATCTACATACAATTTGAATTAGTATACAAATGAATCGAGTTAAAACATTGGCATTTGTATATCTAAATCTCTATATCGCTTTATACAAACACAAATTATACATTGTATTTGTACAATTTGTGTTTGTCTAAAGCGAGACAGAGAGAGAAAACAGACTTGGGCAGGTGAAAATTTATATTTGTATAATTATAAGTGAATAGGGTGGAGAGATATGTATTTGTATAATTTATGTTGTACAAAGTGAGAGAGAGACTGGGAAGGAAGATGAGAGAGGTGAGGGAGAGAAGACTGAAAAAGAGGAGAGTGACGAGCGAGATTCCAGAGAGAGGGAAGAGAGGCGAGAGAGAATGTAATTATAGCTAGAAGTAAACTCCGAATAATATTAATACAAATTGTAGCTATGTTAACTAATTAACTAATATATATTTACTTAACCACATAATTTTTCTTCTAATTATCATTAACAACCAAAAAGTTAATACACTTAAAAGAGCACCTAGAGTCATAACCACCTTCTGGGAATGAAGTATATAGTAGTTGGTGGTGGTGATAAGAGGAATAAAATATTTGAGACACTTGTAATAAAATATTTTCTCCATTTATTTTTATTTGTTCTTTTTAAATTTTGCTTCCTTAAAAATAATTATAAATATACATATTTTGGATTTGAGTAATATTCTTGAATAGTCACCCATATTTGAGAAATTATCTAATAATATCATTTTTGTTTATTTTAGGATTATAATACCTAGCTATATTAATTTATGTTTAGTACTATTAGATTTTGGATATAATTTAAAAAATAAGTAATTAATGCTAAGGATAAAATATGATTTTTTTAAATCTATTTGCCTATATTAAAAATAAAATTTATTTTCAAAATACTGAAGAAGTAAAATGAAACAATGATGTGCTAAGTGACGTTATTTTCTATTTGTAAATTGTTCCAATTTCCAATGATCACGTAGTTTAACCCGGGCAATTCAAGTTGGCATGATGGATTTCCGATCCCTATACATTTTCCCAAGGCACTTTTTTATATTTGCAAGTCAAGTTGGCTTATGGGGTTGATTGGTTACAAGAAATGGGTTTGAATTTTGTACACTAATAATTCAAACATTTTTTACAATATCAAAGCTACTAACAATATCATACAAGATTTGCTTAAATTATAGATGTACCAAGTCGCCACCCACTGTACCAAGTTGTAGTTTTTTGTATTTATTTTTAATGCTACATCAAATTTACCATCAAAATGTAAATATAAAATATTTTTATATTGTTTGAATTGGTAACTCAAAAAGGTACACTAATGCAGGACTTAAAAAAAATCAATAATCTGTAGTATTCTTTCATTCCTAATAAGAAATTAGATTTTTCTCTGAATGTTCTTTTTCGAACACCAGGTGAGAAATTAAAAATTATTGCTAGTTAAAAAACTAGCCTAGGTGCCTTGCCTAGTGGATTCGCGTAAAACACCAATGAAATTATATAGCGAAGTGACAATGTAATAAAGCTTTAAATTATTGATTTCGCAAGTGTTCTTAATAGTGTAATCAAATAAGAACCGAATCCTTTGTATATTCGAGAGAGAATCTAATTATATGGAAGGTAGATACGCGTATTTATTGAATTGTCTGACTACTCTTAGGCGATGACCTTGTTAACAATAAATAAAAAATTACAAGCACTTTACATGATAAGCTAAAAAAATGAAGCTGCTTCACTATAAATTGGCATTTGAAGATCGGCAAAATGAAGAAGAAAATCGTAGGAAACTTATAAGAAGCAACAAAGAGAATTTTTTTTTACATAAAAAGCAAAAGAGAGGAGTGATATGGCTGAAAAATGGGAGGAACTTAGTGGGAAAACCAATTGGGATGGGCTATTACACCCCTTGGATATTGATCTTCGTAAATATATCATTCAATACGGAGAATTGGCTCAAGCAACTTATGACACTTTTATTACAGAGAGAGCGTCCAAATATGCAGGAGCTAGCAGATATTCGATGGAAAATCTCTTCACTAAGGTTGGACTTGACCCACTCAAGTATCGAGTGACTAAATATTTCTATGCTACCTCATCTATTCCACTTCCTGATGCTTTCATTACAAGATCATTTTCAAGGGAAGCATGGAGCAAGGAATCAAATTTTATGGGGTATGTTGCTGTGGCTACTGATGAGGGTAAAGTTTCACTAGGAAGAAGGGATATTGTGGTTGCTTGGAGAGGAACTAAGCAAGCATTGGAGTGGGTGAATGACCTTCAATTTCTACTTATTCCAGCACCCAAAGTTTTTGGTAATGGAGCTTTGCTTCCTTTGTTTCAACCTTTGGTGCATCATGGCTTCTATAACATTTATACAACAGAAAGCGCTCGATCACAATTTAATCAGACTAGCGTTCGGGATCAGGTGCATATTATGAACTTCGTTTCTCATTAATTTTAATAATAATATGACTATAATGAAGCTAAAAAATCTCACAGTTTAACTTTTTTTCCTCTTTTTTAGGTAATGGAAGAAGTGAAAAGATTGGTCGAGGAATATAAGAATGAAGATGTCAGCATAACAGTGACCGGACATAGCCTAGGTGCATCACTTGCAACTCTAAATGCAGTTGACATAGCCTTCAATGGTATCAACAAAACAAGTAATGGCAAGGAGTTTCCAGTAACTGCCTTTCCATTCGCAAGTCCTAAAGTTGGAGATATCAATTTTCTCAAGGCATTTTCCAAACTGAAGCATCTTCACATCTTGAGGATTCATAACTTATTGGATATTGTTCCGAAATATCCACTCATTGGCTTTTTTGATGTTGGAAAGGAGCTAATGATTGATACCACAAAATCTCCCTATGTGAACCCTCCCGGAGAAATTGTTAGCTGGCATTTGTTGGAGCCATACTTGCATGGAGTCGCTGGTACTCAAGGTTTAGGACTTTTAGCTGGTTTTAAACTAGAGGTGAATCGTGATATCTCACTTGTCAACAAAGAGTGGAACATACTGAAAAACGAATATTGTGTTCCTGGGTTTTGGTGGGCTGAAAAGCACAAAGGAATGGTTCAACAAGAAAATGGATCTTGGCTTCTCTTGGATCGCGACGAGTATGACTTCTGAAGCCGGGAGCTAGAATTTTAAACATGATCATTAATTGTTTCCTTTCATATAATGTTTGAATAAAGGTTTTAAGCTTGTGGAAATCACATCCTATAGTATTTATGTATTATGGTTCCTCTATAATATGAGTACTTATAATTTTAGGATAGCCCTCCTCTCCATTTGTCCGTCTCTTCATTTTCCCAAGTTTTATATTCGATGGAAGCCACATGTCACAATTATGAATTAAAGGTTGAGATTCATATATCTAATTAATTAAAGTCCTTACTATGATTAGAATAGAGATAATATCGCAAATATTCACTTAATTATGCACCATTCTCTTAGAAAGTCACTGAACTATGCACTCTTCTCTCAAAAAGGCACTCAACTATAAGTATTTTCCTTGTAAAGTCACTCAACCTAGTTAATTGATTTTTTAATTTAAATTTGTTGACATAATTTTTTATTAAAAACCAAAATTTTAGAAAATAAAAAATACTCTATTAGTACCTAATTACTTGTCCACTTTTAAATTGATACACTTATTAAGAAAACAATTATTGACATAGTGAGTTTACCATTTTACCTCTATTAATTGTGAAGTGGATAAATTAAAAACTTAAGATTTTAAAAAAGTTCTACCTTTTTTCAAAGTAATTAATTGAGGGTATAATAAGTAAATTTTTTTAAATCATTTTTTGATTTGTCAAAATGGATAAATAATTAGGGACAACTAAAAAATGAAAAATGAACAAGTAATTAAGGACAAATAGAGTATTCATTAAACCATAGTGGCCATCCTCCTTGACCCAACCCGCTGAACATATATTATCAAATCTAAGAATTGATCTCCATTGATGGGAGCTTAGATCTTCTTGCAATGAGAAAAAGAAGAGAAACTGAAGAACTGATACAATGTGAGCTGTGATTTCTGAGAATCAAAACTAAAACTGCATTCAAAGATAGAAGTATGTATATATACAATTATGAAATGTCTATTTAGCTAACTAACTAATTTGACAGCTAATTAATCCAGCTAATAGTAATCAATAACTAACTCTATCAGTAACTAACTATGACTCATCATTACAAGATAAATATCTTGGCTCAACATATATTATTTACCCATTTTATTTTGTCCTTAATTCTCCTAAATTATTTCCTCTCTTTTCCGACTCATTCTCCTCTTCTTCTTTGCGTTTTTTCCCCATCTTGTTCTCCATTGCTGCCTCTCTCTCTATATTATGTAGGAAATTAAAGGATTCTTGTGCATAATTTTTCCCCATATTATTTCTTGATTTCAATTTGAATTTGAAACTCTGCTTGTAATATCTAATTCTACGAGTCTAGGGTAACCATAAATGCAAAGATGTTTATTCAGAAAATTACTGTATTTGCGAAAGATTTTAATTCAGGACTCCAGGATTGCACGTGAGTCTACGATAAATGAAAAGAATTAGTGAATTAAGGAGTAGGTCTAAAATGGTCTCTTAACTATAGGAGTAGGTCTAAAATGATCCCTTAACTATATACATAACAAATTTAGTTCTTTAACTATTGAAAAACTTATTATCTTTGGTCTCTTAACTATATATACACTTAATGGTTTTAGTCCCTTAACTATAAACTTACCGATTTTAGTCTTTTAAGTATTCAAAAACTTATCAGGTTTGGTCTTTATCCATTTTTTTCTATTATATAGAAAAGCGAAGTCCAAGGACGACCAAGGGCATATTGGAAAATCTAACTTTAAGGAAGGGCAAAACAGTAATCTACTATATATAAAAACAAAGCCCAAGGACGATCAAGGGCATATTAGAAAATCTGACTTTAAGGAAGGGCAAAACAGTAATTAAGTTATCAAGATAGTTATGACCGACTTTAGTATTGAATTTTCTAGAAAGCAAGGACTCTTTATTTTCCATGGGAGCCTTTGCATGGTAAAAGAGTTCCAGAGAAGAATCATTGACTCTCATCTCATCATATGTTGTTGAATTTCAGGCCAGTTATCTCAATCTTTCCTTTAACTATTTTCTGTTCTCAATCTACTTTATTATTCTTTCATATCTCTTTCCGTTTCATTGTTGGGTGTTCCAGTTTGAGGGTTATTTTTAAAAAAAAAATATTTTTTTGCTGCTTGGATTCCTTTTCAGTGCTATTTTACAATTGAACATGATAGATGATATTGTTATTGTACCGTCTCCCCACTCCCCAGTTTCATGGTGGATGATCAATTACACTCCCATCACTTTTCCACTCCAAATGGCTTTATCTTGCTTCTCTTCATCATTTCATTTAATTTACAAATCCAGATATGCTTCTCTTTAGTTTTTCCCTAAATTTTCTGTTCTTTTTCCTTTCGTGTTCTTTTTTGTTTTTTAAGTTCTCTTCAAATTTTAATTATTATCACATATAGGAATATTTCTACTAAAATGCTGGTGCATAGATAGGTTGTTAGAATTCAGATTGATTGCACAAATTAAATATTTAAAAGTTGGAAGTCTTAATTGGGGTATGTAGAATTTTAGGGAGATAAACTAAAGATGTCTTTGATCAGCACATTGTAGCATGTTCTATGATGATAATTTTTTGGTGAAGTAGAACATCCTCCTATAGTTCGATCAGTCATTTCAAATAGTAATCATCCAAGGTCTGAAAGATCTGATTCTCGGCACCATTCTTCATTCTCTAGAGCAATACCTATTGCTGGATTTGGTGATAGTGTTGTTCCCATTAACATTGTAAATGATGAGAGTGATCCTCAAGCTTTTATAAGTTTCTTCCAGTCAGTACAGTGGCGAAGCCACCTTACAATGAGGGGTTCATCCGAACCCCCTTCTACGGAAAATTATATGATTTATATATGGTTAAAATAATTTTTTAGGTATATATAATAGATGTCGAATCCCCTTCGGCTACTTCGTGTGTCTATTTTTTTTTAGATTTTGAAACCCCTTATTGATAATCCTGGCTCCGCCACTGCAGTCAGAGATAGCTATTTCTCTGATTGCAGCCGCGACTTCCAAATTGCCTTGTACTATGAAACTTAGAGTATGGCATTATGATGTTAATGATCCATGTGCGCCGCTTGATGCTGAAAAATGCCGTTGTGCTTTGTAGGTGAGATAATTTCTATTGTTTCAAAGCTTTGTCTTGAAGTCTCGTTATGCCGAAGGGCAACAAGCTATTTAATTGTCTTTCATGTATTCTGCCTAACATGGAGGCTGCTCCTAATTTCCATGGACAATTTCGTTATGATGCTGCAACTTCAACAGTTGTGACCACTGGCGAGCATCTCTGTTTGAAAGAATTGTAAGGAGGACACTGTGTTGTGCCGCGATATCTAATCAAGCTTTCTGGGAGGGGTAACCTGATCGACAATTTGACATGTCTCAATAGGTTCTCTTGTATCCAACATTTGCTTGATTATAGAAACTCTTAAGTTATGCTTATTGGTAGAAGTGGGAGTTTCTATTAGTACCAAAAGAAAAGGAGCTTTCATCAATTGACACAGTGAAATGACATTCATATATATAAGCAATTTATATCGAGAACCCTTGGTTGTGAAATAACTATTTGTGGTTGGTACAGTATTGATAAATAACTCAGATAAATTGCATCTGACGCCAACTAAATTGTTATACTCTCATATAACTTATGTCTGGCACCAACTAAGCTATTATATGACATATTCTTCACTGTGTCTCTATCTATGCAGTCACAATTTGATTTTGGGTACAAATGCACTAGGCCATACTATGGAGGACATTTCTATAATGGGTACGGGTATGCATTCCCACCACCACACGACCCAGGGATGTATGCTGCCGCTTATGGGGCTTATCCAGTGTATGGCACTCACCGACAACAAGTAAGCTGAACGTCTGCTGCCGAGTTTCTCTGCTTGAATGGTGAATGTTCTTAATCTATTTGTTTCAATTTGGGAATTTTGACTGGATGCGTGAGTCTCCAAGGGATTCTATTGAACATTTATTTAGAAATGGACTTTTAGACATGAAACTTCTTGGGGTTATGTATGAGCTACATATATATTCTTTGGAGGAGGCAAGGTAAATACTAAATCTAATGGCTTCGTTTTCTTTTCCTCTCTTTACACTTGCTATTCATTTTTTCAGTTATTCATCGTTACTTTCTCGGATTTGTTTGGTGGTCACTTAGGAACTCTATTACCTTGTAACAGCTTTGGTTTATGCTTGTATCTCGAGCAATTAGAGTTGTTCATTGTTTGACTTCATTTCAGGCAAGTACTTCCTCAGACTCTGCATCGATTGGTTTGTAATCCTAAACTATGTTTCTGGTAGCATTTTGTGGTTTCCTGGGAGAATGAACTCTAGATAATTTTCTTGTAATATTTCTGTCTTAAACCTTTGAGGAAGTAAAAGCAGAAAATGAAATAGTAGATGAGAAAATAAAATGAAGGGGAAGCTAAAGTTTTTATTTTTTTAAGGAAAAAAAATTAAATTAAAGGGGAAGGTCTCTCTTTATTTCGTTTCGAAATGAAGTTTAAAGTTAGTTGAGCATTTGTTCGATAAGAAATTGTGGCCTGGGCATAGACATTGATCCTTCCTTTGGAGAGTAGAATCTCTTTTTATGTTAAAAGTTCCTATAGGTTGGTGGTGTACCTTATCTTGTTTTATTTTCTACTTTGTCCTATTTGATTTTGCTTACCATATTTTTATTTTCTACTTCGTCATATTTGATTTTGCTTACCATGTTTAATTATAAAGGTAGTGTGACTTTTGATTTATTTGTAGGTTGTGCTTGCGACTTGGCTATTCTCCAAGATAAAATAACCTTCAGTTCTTCTCCTTCAACTTTCAAGAACACTTAGGAACGACCTCTTTCATGCAATTGATGTCATCGGCAACACAAATATGAAATTTAATTGATACGTAGTTATGCATGGCTGTAATGCCTGCAACTCTGCCATTTGGACTCAGAAGGACTATTCAATATTGCAGCCCTTCCAGTATCGATTCAATGCACAAGGTAAGTAGTCTAATCCATTGGTTATTGTCTGTTACATGCTATTTTTAGCATCGTAATTTTACAGCTAATATAATGGCAATTTAGATATTTTGTCCTCCTTTAAACATATAGAAACATCTAGGCAACTATGGTCTATCGTGTTCCTTTCTCTTCTACATCTTTCTTACCCGAGTAGTTCCTAGCTCTATGACGGCACTTCAGATTTAACTCATTTATTCAACTTTTCCTTATTTCTAGTTTTCGTGCAAAAAATAAGAATAATTGATCTCTTCTGAACTCCTTTGCTCTTATAAGTTAAGTGTTTGTTGTTACCTAATTGTAGATTTTACTATCCATTTGATCCGCTGCTTATTGATGTTTTTTCTTTCAAGATAATTACTATTGGCTAGATAGAATAATGCCCAGTTACCAATAATGGGTCTATTCTGGTGAAGCTGGCATTTTTTTTTTACGTTCATTGTTAGTTTACTGCTTGTATAATTTCTTAAGTGCGGTCTTCTATCCTAGCAGACTCGGCTTAACTTCTCTTGGTTCATGCCACAACTATCAATATGAAAGGACAGTTTTGTTTATGCATTCCTCTTGACTATATGAAGAAGAAAAGAATTCTTCTTTTTAACAGGAAAATTTGCTCACATATATATTTTTTTCCGATCTCCTCCTTCAAGCTTTTCACAATCTCTACTTTGAGATTTTTCATTTTCTCTTCTATCTGCTTACGATTTTAGGTATGATTCTCTATCAAATTCTGCTTGAATCTTCTTTTTTTCTTTCTCTGTCTTCTTTTCTTTAGTTACGTATTTGAGTTCTTTTAGCAATTTCTGATTTCATGACTGAATTTCTTGTTGTCATTGTCTTATAGTGACATTCTTATCCAGGAAGAGTAAGTAGAGGAACACATTAAATCGAGTGAAAAAGAATTATCACAATAGCCTGGCAAATTAGATTCTTGAGAAAAAAGTATAAATCATTCATACCAGGTAAAAACTGTTTGGAAATCATATGATTGCATGGACATTAGTAGCTATACCATTAAAAAGTTCTCTATCTCTTAGTCGTTTGGTGTTAGGAACAAGTTATTCCGAGATTAATATATATCTTATATCTCACACCAAACGATTGCTTATACTATTGATTTCAGCTGGTGGTTATCTTTTAATTGTATGTGGAGTTATGGATTTTATCACTAATTCTTGTTGTATGAGAAAAAATTGGTAAGGGTATTCAATGTTTGTAATTCATCCATGTAGTAGAGAAAAAAAATATCTTTCATTTGTGAAATAATCAATAATCTACCAGCAGATTGTAAGTTTTTCTATCATATAAAAAGCTTTCTTACATTTAAATGTTATTTTCAAGGTTATTTGAATAGTGCTGAATTCTTAATAGTTTGTAGTTCACCTATATGCTTTAAAACTTTTCTTTTGCGTTGATTTTATGTAGTCATTAGTTATTGGTATTCTCTATTGGTGGGGTAAGCTTTCATTTTGGAGCTCAATTTTATCAGGCAGCCTTCGGAAAACTATTCTTTTCCTCCTTATTGGTTTATTGGTTTACTTATCTGGTCTTATTTGTATGCCTAGTGTTGACAAAAATTGAGATTTTTTGTCATAACAGATGGGATCGATTATGGAGTATGAGACAATTCCTCTGATGAACACACAAATTAATATTTGCTTATTTAAAATCGTCTGTTATTACAAATATTGCAACATGTACTGCTGCTAATTAATCTTAGCATTTTATTAAAAAATTGATGATTGCCTAAATATTTTTCTTTAAATGATCTAATTTCATGAGGATAGATGTTCTAATTAAACATATTCTTGTTCTTGACAATTTCATTTGATAGAAGAATGTTTAGTGTGTGCACCCTATAGGATGATATTCACATGTGCGGGTTGGAGAAAACATCAAATAATGTTACTTTATATTAGCTGAACAGTAACCAAATCAAATTGAAATAATATGTATGTAGCTTCTATTTTACAACTCTTTGATATTTTTTTTTTTGCTTTCCTCACAGTTCATCCAAAGCTGATTGTTATAACTCTTGGTTATAGAGAATAATTTCATATGTACTTGTGATGGTTTGGAAGATGCACAAACATTAACAATGATTTTGGGTTGGGACAAATGAGAGAGTCATACTTATATTAAATCAATTGCTTCGTCATATGATAGAAAAGAAAAACGACGTATGGATGGGAAGAAGATGATTTCATTCATAGAGAGCTCAATTTATCTATTTCGCATATTTACATGAAAATGTCATGTTATGTCAATGTTGACATATGCATTTGATCAAGTATAGTTTCTATTTTAATATGAAATTTTTTGGAAAACTTAGCTAAATCCACAGCTTATTTTATCATATTTATTAAAATTTTCTACTATTTGAAAAAATTACACAAATTTTTACTTTACCCAATGCATCGGTCGGATACATCACTTTATGCGATGTATTGGGCGTTGAGTGATGTATTCAAAATTGAGACGTCATATATTAGGATATTTAGGGATGTAGCCGAAATCGGAACACAATGTATCAGGACGTTGAAGGATGTATCCGAACTCGAGACGCGATGTATCGAGACATTTTTGGATGAACTTGAATTCCACAGAATTTAAGGATTTTTTTGTAATTTGGAGAAGAGTAAGATAAGATGTAGTTAGCTTCTAATACTATGAGATTTGCGCAAAATTTTTAAAGAATTTACATCAAATTTAAGTACGTTGGGCCGTGCTTAGCACGGCCAGTACCCATCTAGTTTAATACAAATAGCTTAGGTTTATATCAACGAAATTCATGCCTCGAGAAATTAAATCTTTTAGCAATCTTTCCTTTTGTTGCTCTCTTCCGCTACTTTTTCTTCAAATTAACATTATGCGAAGAACCTTAACCTCAATGATTTAAAATAAAATTCACGAGAAAAGAAAATATAAGTCATAATTTTATTCAATAGAGGATAAAATGAGGCATATTATTGCTACTAAGGACTTGAACATGCTAAATTCTATTATAAAAAGAAAAAATATTATTACCCGTTAAATCCAAATTTTGTACTCCAACGACTTCACTGAACGGAATTTGTTTAATTTTTCAGAAATTGAAATTTATAAAATGGTAGATTTGCAAAAAAAATTTAAATAGATCAATTTTGTTATTCTATTCATTTTATTTTACGTAAAGAAATTTGAGTAAATTAAATAAATTCGCACCGATTAGCATATTCAAGTGTAGATTTAAGTCAATAACAACAATTATATGCTTAATTTTATCCTCCATTGAATAAAATTAGGACTTATATCTTCTTTCCTCATTAATTTTATCTTGAATCGTTCACGATATTGCTCTTTTCATAAGAGTAGTTTGAAGAAAAAGGATTGAGATAGAGAAACAACTTAAAAAATAGGTTAAAGATTTTATTTCACGAAGATTTTCACTAATATAAACCTAAGTTATTTGTATTAAAAATGGACAAAGACCAAACCTGATAAATTTTAATACTTAAAGGATTAAAATCGGTAAGTTTATAGTTAAGGGACTAAAACCGGTAAATGTATAGTTAAGGGACCAAAACTGATAAATTTTTGAATAGTTAAAGGACTAAATCCGTTAAGTGTATAGTTAAGGAATCATTTTAGACATACTCCTATAGTAAAGGAACTATTTATGTCACTTTCTCCTCTTAAATACAACAAAGGTCTTTGGTCCAATTGTAAGCGTGCTTAGATTAGTGTCACGACCCAGGAGCACCCCCTAGTCGTAACTGGCGTACTTGACCTCG
Source organism: Solanum stenotomum (assembly GCF_019186545.1). Classification (NCBI taxonomy): domain Eukaryota; kingdom Viridiplantae; phylum Streptophyta; class Magnoliopsida; order Solanales; family Solanaceae; genus Solanum; species Solanum stenotomum. Next base: position 35,026,268 of record NC_064293.1, read on the forward strand.
AAGAGGTCCAATACAAGCCTCTTAGCATTCATTCATCGCATAGACACTAAAACCATAAGGAATTAAAAACTTTCTTTACCAAGAAAATATTTCATAAATAAATAAAAAAAATAGCAAGCGGAAGATTTTCTAGACTTTATACATGATGTCTCAAAACCATCTAATACTTTAGAGTACAAAATTCGGGACCAATCCCATACACAACTTAAACAATACTAAAAAGACATAAAAGAACATATGGGGTATTGTCCTCGAATATATGAGGACTCACCAAGTCTTCATCTTCAACACTTAGAAACCTATCAAATAGCCATGACATGTCATCATCTCCAAATCCCTACACTTTAGTCCAAAAAGGGAAAGAAAGGGGTTAGCACAATTAAGTACTAAGTATGGAGACCATGCAAAAACATGCCAAAAAGGACATTTTCAAGGAAGTAAATGCTTTCATATCATTTGATAAAACCTTTCCTTTACAAGTATAAGAGACATAATACAAGTCAACATTAACATATAAGACCATAGCCAACCATACATATACTCAACATATGTCCATATACAACCCATGCTTAACTTTAAAAGAACACATGTCATTTCATTACCATAGGACCTCTACCTAATATAATCTTAAGACACACTTGAGTGAGACAAGAAGTGACCGCCCATACAACCTCTTCAAGCACACTTAAGTGTTCCCCAAGATTACCTTAGATAAGGACATTTCCTTTACAACATAACATCAATAGACCAACATTCTTTAAGAAACCATTTTGGAGACATTCAAGCACATAAGGGGACTTTCACATAATAGTCGTTAGACTTAGGGAACTCACTTTAGTATCTTCAAAGCCTACTCGTGCCATGTGTAGATAGCATCCCATACTACTACCTACACGTTGTAGAACCTATCCAATAACTAGAGTGCACATCCCACATGATGGGAATAGGCATTAACCGACATAGACCATGCGAGCTAGACATGGAATCCGGTGTCATAAAACCCTACACCGTGGAAGGTGTTCTACTTGCCAAGGGTAGAACTAGGACACATCCCATGTAGGCACATGGTTTAGGGGATATCCAAAGATGTTCATTGTACTCTTGCCTCATACTCGGGAGAGCTACCATCTTAACCATATCCACTCGGTGCTTAGCCTTAGTTCCCATGGAGTAATTTCATTCACATGTATGTGCTAGAGAGGGCACCATCATTAGGTCTACCGACCCATAGCACATCTACCAAGAAGGGCACCACAAGGATCTACCGATCAAGGTTCATTAAGGATAGCTCATTAAATCCCCCTGGAAGGGTGCCTTAGGCCTACCGATTTTTCATTAAGGGTGCCTTAAGCCTACCGGTCCAAGGTTCATCATTTCACACATGAGAAGGGCTACCACCATTAGGTCTACCGATTTCATGGTTTTACATTTACTTAGGAAAGCTAGACTTATGAAAGGGCACCATTTCTTAGTTTTGCCGATTCAAGTCTTGGCCTAGAATTCCTCTTTTAGCATTTATAGAAAGGGCACTATTTCTTAGTTCTGCCCACTTCACACATTTATGCATTTAAGACTTTAAGTAACAAGGAGGGACACTTTAGTCTACCAACCAAGTCACAACATTTTCATTTAAGGATACTTTATAATCCAACATCATTTCATATATACATCATGAGAAGTCATACTTTAACTCACAATGCTATCCACTTTACATAGAATCATCACAAGATCACATAAAACTCATTCGCATCATACCTTCACATATAGCTTCACATAAAACTCATTCACATCATACCTTTACATATAGCTTCATATAGGACTTTACATATAGCCTCATATGTGTATAATAATACAACAATATAATAACAGTTATATAATGCCCTTCATGGCCTCAATTCACAATAATACAACAAATAACCACCCCCACCAAAGGTGGATCAAATCAATCAATAACAATTATATCAATACTAAGAGATTAAGCCATCTTACCATTCTCCAAAGTCATAACCAACATTACTCAATTCCCTACTAATTCAACATTAGTCCTAAAGTAGGTCAACTTACCATCCTTGCCAAGCCACCTTCACCATTCTCATGATCAAACAATTCACAATAGAAAGCATAGGTAATCATGGTATTCAACTATACCATTTAAGCTAAGCATAAGCCCATAATCAACATGAAGACAAATTCACAATTTTTGCCCATTCAAGGCCAACATCCCACATCCTTCAATTTAATAAAAATTCTTAACAATTCACATATATAATACCATATATGAACAACCCATACCATACTAAACACAATTTTTATAATCATCTACTCAAAATCAATACACCCACTTTATGGTGAAATTTAGAGAATTTGAGAAAACATGGGTTTATGGGAATTTCTTTCTAAAAACCATTAATAATCATTAATAACAATATAAACCATCATTTAAAACCCTTTTTATGCAAGAACCCATGCTAGAATCGAAATTAGGACTTTAGGATTTTTGAAGAACTTTGAAAATACTTTGAATTAGCTCTTTGATTGAAAAAGAAATCAAAGATAAAGAATCCCCATACCTAAATATTGAAAAAGCCCACGAAAATCGTTGAAAGAAGCCTCTAATTTGAAACCCTAGTTCTTCACCCTTCTTCTTCCTTGAACTTGAAAGAAATATATGAAAGGAGATGGGTTTCTTTTTAATTCTAAGAGGAGTGACTTAAATGAAAGGAATTAAGTCATAAAAAGGTATTATAGTTGCTAGGAAAGGAATAGAATAGCATAGGGTCAATTTTGGAAAAGGACTAAGGACCCATAAAGTCTTAACTTAAAAAATTTTGCCCCTTCCCGTCTAAACTCGTCCTTTTGGACAGTGCTTCACTATTTCGGGCATAACTTTTTACTCCAAGGTCGGAATTGGGCAAACTCGGTGGCGTTGAAAAGAGGACTCAAAGACCTTTAATTGGATAGGTAAAGGTCCACCTAATTCATTTTGAGCTAAAAGATATGACCATTTAAAGTTGACCCTTACAACTCACTAGTTCAAATGACTAGTTTCCGGACGTCACGGTCATTTCTCATAATTTCATCAATTTCTCAACTCCAAACTCACATGTGAGGCTCTAGTTTCACTAGTTCGTTTTTAGGGTCGTTATAATTAGAGTCTAAGATCAGAGCCTAATGTCACGTCCCGCCACTTCACAATCAAATTTTGCAGTCGGATAGGGGCGGAAGAGTCTAGAGTTATGGAGAGGTTTATAGAGAACTCTAGAAAACCTTAGAGTTTTCAAGAAGGCTTAGAAATCCCTAGGTCCTTCCTTAGAATTCTCTAGAATGTCTTAGATATTTTCTTGGAAATCCTTAGAAATTCCTAGAAAGTGTAGAGATTTCTAGAGAGGAACTAAAGTGTAAATAATCTAGGGACTTGTAAAGTAATTTTAAATTGCACTTTAGTCCCTAGGTGTTAGTATAAATAGAGGTGCCCCTCATTTGCTAGGCACCAAGAAAGCAACCAAGCATTCAAACAACTTGTAAAGCATTCTCCAAGCAATATAAAGCCTTCTTCCAAAATTCTCTCAGTCTTTCCTATCATTCTCTTAGCGATCTTGTCTTAAAGGTTTACTTGAGCTTACGAGATCTTGAAAGAATAGTGAGTAAGTTGTCAAATGTCGCACGGAGCTTTAGTAAAGCCTCTAAGTCTGTGACAACGTGATATCAGAGCAAGGTTTGATAATAAGAAAATGACAACCGAAGGAGACGTAAATACGGGTAGTACCACCAACGTTCGTTCGGATGGTGGAAAGAAGAACCGCAAGGGAAAGAAACACCAAAAGGGTTGTGAGGAAATATTGCTCGACCCCACACCAAGTGAGGCTCTAACATCTCATCCACCTTCGACCACAAAGCAAGTGACGATGAACTTGGCGAGGAGGCCATTGACGTCACCGCCGGAGAGGAGTGGATCGCAAGGGTTGAAACGACGAGGCAGGCCGTGGAGATATTAGGGCGGCGTTTGAACGTGGCTGATAGCAAGTTTAAGACTCTCGAGGACTTCACCCTTGAGGAGACTGAAAGCTATCGCAAGGAGTTGGAGGGATGTCAGCGGGCGAAGTTCGAGATGAATGAGGCTATCACTTCCTTGGAGTGTTGGCTCATGGAGGCGTTGAGCACGATTGAGACCATGAAGGCCGAAATGAAAGCACTCAAGGAAGGTGTGGCAGCTGGAGGATCATCGTCGCTTGATCGAGATAGGGAGGCCAAGGTTGAGGCTCTCAAGCCACCTATGTTCAAAGGCGTCCGTGACGCGCAAGAGGTGGAGAACTTCTTATGGCATTTGGAGAATTACTTCAAGTGCAATAGGCTGAAGAGCGACGAGAGTAAGATCAACACTGTTGTGTTATATCTTTTGGAGATGGCCATGCTATGGTGGAGGCGCAAGGAGGCCGAGATAGGAAAGGGGACGTGCACCATCAATACCTGGGAGCAATTCCGAGAGGAGTTCAAGAAAGTCTTTTTCCCGAACAACGTCATTTATGAGGCGAAACACAAGTTTATGGAGCTGAAGCAAACGGGCAGCATCCGCTTATATGTGCAGGAGTTCACTACCCTCACGCTTCAAATTTCTAACCTCACGGATGATGATATGTTGTTCCACTTCATAGATGGGCTGCAAAATTGGGCCAGGACGAAGTTGGAACGTCGGCAGGTCAGGACCATAGATGAAGCCATTACGCAGGCCAAAGCTTTGACAGACTTTAGGCATGAGAACCCCGACAGAGCCAGAGAAGAGGAGATGAGAGATAGTTATGACCATGGTGGGGGAGATCGTGGCAAAGGCGATGAGCAGCGGCCACATCCAAAGAATCATGATATCTACAAGTCCGATGGCAAGAAGTCTGGACGTCATGGTAATACGGAGAGGAAGACAGAGGTTGCCAACAAAAGTGGTTGCTACATATTTAATGGGCCGCATGGCTATGCAAATTAAAGTGCCTTGAAGTGAAGAGCCTTGGAGCCATCCTACGCGAGCGGAAAGAGAAGGATGCACAGGAGCAAGGACAAGGCGCAGAGACGACGCAGTTGGACTTGATAGGGCTATGCGGAGCGATCACCAAGCAGCCACGGACGCCAAGAGGATACGGCGCGCAATATGTCGACCTCACGATCAATGAAAGACCCGCGCGTGCTATGGTCGACACGGGTGCAGAGGTCAATATCATGACCAAGGCGACAACGACAAGATTTGGCCTGGGTTACAGTCCAAGTAACGCCCAACTCAGGACGGTCAATGCACCCCCAACTCCTGTGAGCGGAGTCGCACATTGAGTGAGCATCACGCTAGGCGAGTGGCAAGGTAAGACCAATTTCACTGTCGCTTTTGTAGATCTCTTCGATGTAATTCTTGGGCAGGAATTCTTCCAGTAGTGCCACGCAGTGACCTCCAACGACTTCTAGTCATAGAGCAAGGAAGATCATGTATGGTGCCCCTGGTTAAGGTACCGAAGACGGAACGGCAAGTCCGTCTAACAACTCTATAGCTCATAAGAGGCCCTAAGAAGAAGAAGTCGACACATAGAGCCACCATTGCAAGTTCGAAAGAAGACAATTATGCAAAAAGGTCCCTGTCACCACGCACGGAGAAGGTTCCAGAAAGAAACAATGCCGTGTTGCCAAAGAAGCCGCCGAGGCGCTTGCCTCCTATGAAAGAAGAAGATCATAAGACCGGGCTGAAAAAGATCAGGAAGCAACTGAAGGCATTGCGCGAGGGCGTGGATCGAGTGAGTAGGTTATTGGCCACGCGTACAAGAAGACAAGACCCGGTTGGCGATGCAGCGACGATGCGATGCGGTCGTCGCATCCATAGGTGGGGGAGAGTGTCACGTCCCGCCACTTCACAATCAAATTTTGCAGTCGGATAGGGGCGGAAGAGTCTAGAGTTATGGAGAGGTTTATAGAGAACCCTAGAAGTCCTTAGAGTTTTCAAGAAGGCTTAGAAATCCCTAGGTCCTTCCTTAGAATTCTCTAGAATGTCTTAGATATTTTCTTGGAAAACCTTAGAAATTCCTAGAAAGTGTAGAAATTTCTAGAGAGGGATCAAAGTGTAAATAGTCTAGGGACTTGTAAAGTAATTTTAAATTGCACTTTAATCCCTAGGTGTTAGTATAAATAGAGGTGCCCCTCATTTGCTAGGCACCAAGAAAGCAACCAAGCATTCAAGCAACTTGTAAAGCATTCTCCAAGCAATATAAAGCCTTCTTCCAAAATTCTCTAAGTCTTTCCTTTCATTCTCTTAGCGATCTTGTCTTAAAGGCTTACTTGAGCTTACGAGATCTTGAAAGAATAGTGAGTAAGTTGTCAAGTGCCGCACGGAGCTTTAGTAAAGCCTCTAAGTCCGTGACACTAAGGTCCTTGTTTCTATTCTTGGCCTACTGCATTTCAACAAAAAAAAATTATAAAGGGAAAGAAACATAAATATCATTCACTTTTTTAAAGTTTAACTACCCTTGTCGAAATTTCTGGCCCCGCCACTGCACTTCAATCTTAGATTCCGTCGGATCGAACACCCAACTGAAATACTAATAGTTCGATGGTTCTTAAATTCGTTGGATTATCATCAATTGATGAGTCCTCACAAATCAATAGTAACTACTCTTATCATAATAATACGTGATAAATTAGTTGTGATTACCATATAATCAATGGTCTTCAGAGTATCACTATATATTGTATATTGTGAAAAGAGGATTAATAGAATCTAAATATTTGTAGAATTCTCATGTGATTACTACTTCTTAATTTCAGTTTGTTTCGCTTGTTTTTTTAAGTCTATTTTTTAAAAAAAAAAAATTTCTTTTTTGGCAATTCGTTATTTCTAGTTTTTTAATTGACATCCATATTTAAGATCGATTAAAAAAATATTTTAACATATTTTACATATATTTAATTTAGATATTTTAATACATTCTATCTTTTTTTATTTTTCTAAAGGAAATGAAGATGGAAAAAGTAAAAAAAAAAAAACACATGAGAGAAAATTACAAAATGAAAAATAGAACTTTAATATTTCAATGATCCTCCACGTGCTTAAATCGGGACAAATTGCATGTCCCATATCGTATATTGATTTTTCTGAGGTATTATTTTATTTTCTCTTTTTTTTCTGACCTGCCATGAAAGGGATTAGCTTAGTGGGTAGATTGGTATTACTAGTCACTATCACTAGATATGCTTTTTAATTCAATACACTAGTAATTCAAATATTTTTTACAATATCTCCTACATGCATGATTGGATTGCGTATTCCAAGAAAGATCTACTCTATCACATGTTTTCTTTTTGTCTCTATAAAAAATAATATACTACCACGACAATAAAAATAATTTTTAACGGCAATAAATAAACACATTAATAAAGAGTACTAAAGTTTTTATCGACATTAGTTAAATGTCATTAAATTCAATGTCGCTAAAGACTTTAGGGACATATACAAAGAATGTGAATTGCCACTAAAACTACATATTTAGCGGCAATTGAGCTATTGCCGTCAATTAATTGCCGCTAAAGATCATTTTTGATGTAGTGTACTCCCTCCGTCCATTTTTAATTGTCATGGTTTCCTTTTTTTAGAGTTTAACTATAAGAACTTTGACTAACATTTTACAATATGTTTTTTCATCATATTGATATGCAAAAAATTGAAATTAATAGTTTTTTTCGTATAGTTTTTGAATATCTAAATTTTTTGTTTAAGATATCGAATTAATGTAATCTAATTTAACTATGAAAATTAGTCAAATTGACTTTTGAAAAGCCCAACATGACAAATACAATTGGATAAGGAGAGTAGTAAGTATAGTTTGCTAACTCAAGAAAAGTTACTTACAACAACATAAATTATATCAACAATGACAAAATTTAAACCCTTTAGAAACACGGGAACGATTCTAATCTGCTAAAGATTGATATGCTTATTTATTTATTTTTGAATTATTGATATATGGCGGTGAGATAAATAATCTTATTAGTTTTGTTTGCTAATCAAACAAATTATGAGAAGCAAAAATAAATGAACTCGATAAGAGCCGGGTGAATTAACTCGTGACCCATTATTTAGTTATGTTCTTCTAGACATAATGTATTACAACCCAAATACAATTCGGATGGATCATTATATTATCCTAACTCATTTTGAAACGTCCAAATTTAACCAAAATCCTTATTGGTGGAGGATTAGTCTGACCCCTACCTATTCATTTTAACCAAGAAGAGTATATGTGCAGTTTTATCCTTACCTCTGTATATTTCCATCCCTATATGTGACAGCTCTATGTTTATGCCCATAAGGTGATAAGGGTACAGTTGTATATATCTAGTTAGAAATAATTTTTAGCATTATTGCTTGGCCATTTCAATTATTGTTCTGCATGAGGGAAACAAAGTTGCACTATAAATTCAAGGGCTTAACGTTGTTCACATACCAAGGGAAAAAAAACAAAGAGTGATAAAAACATAAAAGATCAAGAAAAAGAATGGCTTGCATATTTGCTGATAAATGGGAGGAACTTAGTGGGAAAAACAATTGGGATGGGCTATTAAACCCCTTGGATCTTGATCTTCGCAAATATATCATTCAATATGGAGAATTGGCTCAAGCAACTTATGACACTTTCATCTCAGAGAGAGCGTCTAAATATGCAGGAGCTAGCAGATACTCTATGGAAAACTTTTTTACTAAGGTTGGACTTGACCCAAAAAAGTATTGTGTAACCAAATATTTCTATGCTACCTCATCCATACCACTTCCTGATGCTTTCATTACAAAATCATTTTCAAGAGAAGCATGGAGTAAGGAATCAAATTTTATGGGATATATTGCTGTGGCTACTGATGAGGGAAAAGCTTCACTAGGAAGGAGGGATATTGTGATTAATTGGAGAGGAACTTTGCAAGTATTGGAGTGGGTAAATGACCTTCAATTTTTACTTGTCCCAGCACCCAAAGTTTTTGGTGATGGAGGTTTGCTTCCTTTGTTTCATCCTTTGGTACATCATGGCTTCCATAACATTTATACAACGGAAAATCCACGATCACAGTTTAATAAAACTTGTGTTAGGGATCAGGTGCGCGCATCATGTTAACTTGCTTTTACTTCATATGATAATTACCTAAAGATCTAGTCGACCTAACAATTCAATTCATCATTTTTTTTTTCTTCCTTTTAGGTAATGGAAGAAGTGAAAAGATTGGTCGAGGAATATAAGCATGAAGAGGTGAGCATAACTGTGACTGGACACAGCCTAGGTGCATCACTTGCAACTCTGAATGCAGTTGACATAGCTTTCAATAAAATCAACAAAGCAAGTAATGGCAAGGAGTTTCCAGTAACTGCTTTTGTATTCGCAAGTCCTAAAGTTGGAGATGTGAATTTTCTCGATGCATTTTCCAAACTGAAGCATCTTCACATCTTGAGGATTCATAATTTATTGGATATTGTTCCAAAATACCCACCCATTGGGTATTTTGACGTTGGGCAGGAGATAATGATTGATACAACAAAATCTCCGTATGTGAAACCTCCAGGAGAACCTGTGAGCTGGCATTTGTTGGAACCATACTTGCATGGAATTGCTGGGACTCAAGGAATTGGAATGTTTGCAGGTTTTAAGCTAGAAGTGAATCGTGATATTTCACTTGTGAACAAGCAGTGGAACATACTGAAAGATGAACATTGTATTCCTCCCCTTTGGTGGTCTGAGAAGCACAAAGGAATGGTTCAACAAGAAGATGGATGTTGGCTTCTCCAGGATCGTGATGAGTATGATTTCTGAGAGATCGATCAGACCAATTGGATTTCAAATTGTTGCTTTCTTATTTCCTTTAATTTCATGTATTGTGTTTGAATAAAAGGTTTTCCTGAGCATGGGGAAACCACATCCTATTTTTTATATATGCAAGTCGTATTATGGTTCCTTTATAACAATATGAGTTCTAGTACTTGCTCAAGTTATTTAAAACATTGACAATATTTTTTAGTCTACTAATTATGCAAAATATGGTTACAAAAAAAGTGAAAAATCAAATATATCGCTAGTTGATTAGGCGGTCTATCTGTGCAAATCGGGTTATTCAAGTTTTGTATATGATATATGAGCATCAGTGTGGTAGGATAAATGGTAAGGCCTGGTGGGCTAATTTCTAGCCTTTAACGTAGAGAAAATTTCAGAAATAGTAAACAAAATAAATATAATAAGGCTCTATAGTTATAGTTTTGATAAGAATAAAGACATAAAGACACAATTAAAGTTGTCCCGTATTTTCATAAAGACACCTTAACTTTCAAAGTATCCTATCACCCCACAGAACTATTTAATATCGTTGTAATGGCCATTTTGACCCATTCCCTCGTCTATGTAGTGGCGCGTGTTGCTCACTCCCTGTGATAGAATTCAATCCGACCCGACCTGACCCTGTTCTTTGAAGAAAAGTCGTTTCTCCTTTTCTTTTCTTATTTTTCTCAACTTTCCCTAAAATCTGAAGAAATAGAAACGATTTCTCGTCGTGTTGGTGTTGATAATCTCGTTGTTGATGTGTCTTGGTGAAGATTCTTGGAGATTGAAGGTCTAACAGGTTAGGGCTCTACATCATATGATAAAGATCTTCTCTTTTTTCGATTATTATGATTTTAGGGATTATTATAGAGTAAAAGTGTTGGAATCGACCTCCAATAGTTGCCATGATTAGGATATTGTTAGGATATTATAGTTTTTCGTTGTTACTGTTAGGGTTAGGGTGTTGTGTTATCAACTTAGTGCGACTATTAGTGATTAGGGTTTTGTGTTATCGACTTAGTGCGACTATTAGTGATTGTGTTTTAGGTTAGGGTTTGATGTTATCCACTTAGTTTGAATCTTATTATTTGTCTCTTATACATTTGTAGACTTCAATTTGTACATTATCGACTGCTAATGTTAGTGCTTTTGTTCTGTTAGTGATGGGGCTAAATGTTAGTACTGTTAGTCTCTTATACATTCGTTGTTACTGTTAGGGCTAAATGTTAGTGTTGGGGCTTATACATTTGTAGACTTCAATTTGTACATTATACATTTGTAAACAATCTTTTGTTCTGTTAGTGATGGGGCTAAATGTTAGTGCTACTGCTACTGTTGCTTGTTTTGTTCTTGAAGTATGTGTTTGAATTGTGTTTGTCTTTGTTACATGCTTTTTCAGGATGGCTTTTACTCTGATAACTCTAAGATGGTATCATGGAGGGTAATAGAATTTGGTCCCCCACCTAAATATATAGGGGGGCATGTGACAGAATTCTTAGATGTAGATGTTGATAGGATGTCTTATTTTGAGTTGAGGGACTACATAAAGGAACTAGGATATACAGTAGATTGTGATTTTTTCATCAAGTAGGATGGATTATTGGTCCTTGTTGATAATGATAAGGTTATATTTGACCTTTTCAATATGATAAATGATGGGGATATAGTGGAGGTGTATGTTTTGCATGGGGTTAGTGAAGCCAATCAGGCCCCACTTGAATTGGAGTTTGTCTCCAATGTGAGTGATAGTGGGATAGGTGAGGAATCTTTTAATGAGGCTTCTAACCCTAATAATCAGCCTCCTACTTCTACTTTTCCTTCCATCCCTACAACTGGTCCTTCTGAAACTTCCAGCACTCCATTTGAAGACCAGTCTACTACAGTGCCTCCACCATCTCCTTCTACTGTGCCTTCTTCTTCCATTGTACCTCATCCTTCCACTGTGCCTCCACCATCTCCTTCTACTGTGCCTTCTTCTTCCACTGTACCTCATCCTCCCACTGTGCCTCCACCATCTCCTTCTACTGTGCCTCTTCCTTCCTCTGTACCTTCATCTGATCCTATAATAGATAATGATCCAACTGATGATGAAGTAGAAGATGAATCAAGATCTGAAGGGGATACTAATGAAGATACTGAGGTTGACAGTGATGTCCATCAAGAGTATATAGATATAAGGGCATCCAAGAGGCATTTCAAAAGGTCACAAAGGAGAAGTAGAGGTACTAATTCATATCAGATTAATGTTGAGGAAAAAGGTCCAGATATAGGGTATAATGAGACAAATATTGGTATAAGGGAAAGCTTAGATGGTAAGCTAAGAGGTGATGAACCTTACTATCCAAGTGATGAAGCTCCTAGCTTTGAAATAGATGATGAAACATGTTGGGGAGATGGTGAAGAGGTTAATCAAGTAGTGCATAAACCTGATAGGAGGAAGAAAACCCCAAATAGAGTTGTGTTTGATGCAACTTCTGAAAAGATTGTTTGGGAATTAGGACTGGTTTTTGAAACTATTGAAGAATTTAGATTGGCAGTGACAAGATATGCAGTCCAAGAACACATTCAAATTGAAAAATATGTGAATGAGCCTGGCAGAGTTAGAGTGAGATGTTGTAAAGAGACTTGTCCTTGGTTGTTGTGTGCAAGTAAGGATAAAACTAGTGGAGATGTCATTGTTAAAACATACAACCCTGTCCATAAATGTTTGACATCAACTCATAACTATCTTTGCAACCCAAAGTTTGGCCACCAAATACAAAGAAAGAATAACTCAACAGCCAAACATCAGCATTGTGTTGTTGAAGGACATTATTAGAAAGGAGTTGGATATTAATGTTGGTAGGACAACAGTGAGAAGAGCTAGGACTAGAGTGTTACAAGAGATCATGGGTGATCACATTGTGGAGTATGGTAAGATTTTTTATTAGAAAGGTGAAATTTTAAGGAGTAATCCAGGTAGTACTTGTGTAGTGAAGGTTGGAGAAGAAGATGAAACTGGACAGAAAATTTTTGAAGGATTTTATGTTTGCTTCAATGCTTTAAAGAAAGCATTTTTTGGAGGTGCTAGGAGGTTGATTGGTTTTGATGGGTGTTTTCTCAAAGGTGTGTGTAAAGGCCAGTTGTTAGTGGCAGTTTGTAGAGATGGAAACAACCAAATACTGCCTATTGCTTGGGCAATTGTTGAAGTTGAGAATTAGTTTACCTGGACATGGTTTCTTGAACTAGGGAAGAATGATCTTGACCTTGGAGAAGGGCATCAACTATCCATCATTACTGATATGCAAAAGGTAATTATCTTACTGATCTTACTGTTCTATTGTTGTTGAGTTTTGCATTTTAATTATTCTTTTTCTATTATGTTGGTTTGTGAGGGACTAGAAATTGCTGTTGAAAATGTATTGCCACTGGTTGAACACAGAAAATGTGCAAGACATGTTCTTGCAAATTGGTGTAAAAATTGGAAAGGAGTTGAAAGAAGAAGAGTGTTTTGGAGGATTGCTAAATCCACATTTGAAGCTGAGATGAAGGATAATATACATGCAATGAATAAATTAGGACAAGATTAATGTTTGGATGATCTTTTATGGTACAATTTGAATACATGGTGCAAAAAGTATTTTCAAGACTATAGCAAATGTGATGTTGTGGACAACAATATGGGAGAAAGCCTTAATGCTTGGATACTGCCTGCAAGGTTTAAAACAATAATCACAATGCTTGAGGTGATAAGGGTGAAGATGGTGAAAAGAATTGGTGATTTGAGAGAGTTCTCAAACACTTGGATCACTGATATATCTCCTATGTCTTTGAAAATTTTGCAAGAAAATATTGAAAAGTCTATGCAATGTAACTTGACTGGGAATGGAGAAAGAGGTTTTGAGATTAAATATCATGGATTTACACATACTGTGGACATTGTTAGTAGGAGATGTAGTTGCAGATCTTGGCAGCTCAGGGGCATTCCTTGTCCTCATGGTGTTACTGCCTTTCATTACAAGGAGTTGGAACCAATCCATTATGTGGCTCGTTGTTATAGCAAGGAAACGTACCTCAACACATATGCCCATTTTATTCACCTAATAAATAACATGAAAATGTGGCCAACATCAAATAATCCAATTGTAAAGCCACCAAAGATCAAGAAGTTGCCTGGAAGACCAAGTAAGGTTAGAAGAAAGGAGACAGATGAAACCAGAAAAACTGGAAAGCTTAGCAAAAGAGGTGTTGTTATGACTTGTAGCAAATGTGGTACACAAGGATACAATAAAAGAAGATGTCCTACAAGAAACCAAGCTGGTCCAAGTCAATCAACTGAACCATCTTCTTAGGCACATGTACTTTTATTTGTTACTTTCAAATGTAAGTTATATGTATATGTATTGATATATTAATATACAGGCTACTGAAAGTGGTAGAGGAAGAGGCACATGAAGAGTAGCAAGAGGCAGAGAAAGGGCTAGTAGTTCAACTCACATCTGATCCGGTCTCTCTTAGAAAACCCAAAATCATCATTTTCATGTATTTAGAATTACGCTCGACCTGAATTCCCTCGGTGGGATACGTAGGCAATCCTTGTCGGATTCGGTCCCTTGCATTTTTTACTTTTCTATTGTATTTGAACTACGTCCTGACCTGATTCCACTTGGATACGTAGGCAGCCTGAGTCAAGCCCGGTCATTGCATGTCATATTTTTCACTTTCTTATTATAATCGAACTACGTTACGACCTGATTCCGCTTGGATACGTAGGCAGCCTGAGTCAGGCCCGGTCATTGCATTTCATATTTTTCACTTTTCTCTTATATTTGAACTACGTTACGACCTGATTCCGCTTGGATACGTAGGCAGCTTGAGTCAAGCTCGGTCATTGCATTACATACTTTTACTTCTCCCTTTTTGTATTCGAACTACGTAACGATCTGATTCCTATCTTGGGGATACGTAGGCAGCCTGAGTCAGGCTCGATCGATGCATTGCATAATTTTTATTTATATTTTTATTCTTTTTCTTCTTTACTTACCCTTAGGAAACACTTGCTCATAGTTAGCGTAACCTCAGAATGTTGAAGAATATTGATCGTCGCATCGCAGTGTCTGCAAAAGAGCTAGGAAAGCTTCATCAGAAGGGTAAAAGCTACATGAGGACTATGTTGGATATAGTCAACAAAATGGAAAGCTCAATGGACTTCGGAACATGTCATAATCTAAAAACGCTGGAGAATTACAATCTATATATATATATATATATATATATATATATATATATATATATATATATATATATACACACACACACCTAATATACGTAGTATACTTATTTTCTGGAAAAACAAGCTAATTAATTTCAACAATATTTTTCTACTCATCCACCTACCAAGTCTTTAGGTTAAGAAACTATGTGCGGTACTAAGAAGACGTCGAATGATTCCAGTGACGAGGCTTCAGTTTGCGAGTCGATGCAAATCAACACCCTCTCCCAAACTAAAATTTTCTTTGAGTGCAGGAACACAGGAATCAAGAAAATAACATCAAGTTTTGGGGCATGACCAGACACGTCATTCGACTTCTCACAATCATGAGCCAAAATACTCTTTCCCTACTTTATTTCCCCGAAGTACTTCAACTTGCATCTTATGTCTTAGAATATTTCATTTAAATTTTTGCAGGTACGCTCAAGATCCGGATCAAGTGCTGAAGAAAAGAGAATCTTCATAGGAAAATAAGATAGTTAGCTTTCTTTCAAAATAACTCCACCAACTGAAGCTTGTAATCTAACCTCATTAGCAACTCCAACAATCGGAGACCACCGTCTAACAGTGTCAAACTCCGCCAATTGGAGGCTGCACATAGCAAACATCGTCAAACTCTGCCACCCGGAGGTTGTACATAGCAAACATCGATCGAACTCCGCCAATTGGAGACCACATCGTAGTGGCGTCACTGAAGCTCCATCGATCGGGGGCAAGCACGCATAGAAACGTTGTCACACACCGATAATTAAATTTACATTACAATCTTTACACAGCCGGATACATGCTTTTACATTACAACAACCCCGCCAGTCGAGGGCTTTTACATTACAAGCTTTACACAACCGGATACAGGCTTTTACATTACAACAGCCCCGCCAGTCGAGGGCTTTTACATTACAAGCTTTACACAGCCGGAAACATGCTTTTACATTTCAACAGCCCCGCCAATCGGAGGCTTTACATTACAAGCTTTACACAGCCGGATACAAGCTTTTACATTACAACAGCCCCGCCAGCCGGAGGCTTTACATTACAAGCTTTACATAGCCAGATGCAGGATTTTACATTACAACAGCCCCGCCAGTCGAGGACCTCTACATTACAAGTTACTTTGCCTACATCACACTCACAACACAAAAAGAGGCGTCAACAGTCGTCTGAACATCTACACTCTACCCTTTACATTACTATTTCAATTTATAATTCTTGAACCGCAACATGTACTTTTCACCCTTTTCCATGTTTTGCAGGACAAAGCATTACAACGAGGAACTCCCTCTAAGCAGCAAACTAGGGCAAGTTAGTGCAATGTCAAGCATCACTAGCTACGTCAAGGATTCACTTTCAAAACTTAACTCAACTCGATTTTCAGAAGTTCAGATTTAAATTTCACTTATAGCTCTTTCATGTCTCAGTTCATTGTAACTCGACACCGGACATTCTTTTTAAAATTCATCTACCATGAGTTTTTAGTAGAAATTGCTACAGAGCATCTCTCATACAAGTTTCTTTAGAATTGTATCTCATCCTTCTATTCGTGCTAATCTCTTCATACCTCACCACCGAAAGATTTCAGTATTATCATAATACAATACTGGGGCAAATTTTTAATAAAAATTTGCTATGTTCTCGAACTACATGTGGGCTGATTTCTCATGAAACCTAAGATATGTAAGCAGCTCGGAAGCCAGAGTTCGGCCATAACTCCATAAACATTCTTGCCAAGTTATTGCTCAAAGTGAATTTTGGTGGGTCGCCTAAAATTGGATTGTGTCAATATTTCTTTGTCCACGTCTTCTTTACTCTCTTCCATGGACAAAGAAAGCTTACATACTGTTGACATCCAATTTTGGCTCTCCACATTTAACTATAGTAATAATTATAATAATAATAATAAAATATATATGTTATGAAATTTTTCATAGGAATACAAAAAATTTTAATTATTTGTTTGACTTGATAAATTTATTTCTTATAAAAATTAAATATATTATATTACTACTTACTTTCTCATTTTTTAAATAAATGTTGTTCTTCTTAAGAATTGAATCTATTGTGGTTCAAATATAATTCCTTTTGTTGCAATAGATATTTTTCGTACATTTATTAAACTTAGAAAGCTTAGTTAATGGATGATTTACTAATTTATATTAATTTAATTTTATCAAATAAGCTAATCTTTCAAAATAATTATCACTTATGGCTATTTAATAAAGAAAGTAGTTATAATTTAAATGAATTTAATTTGAGCAAATTTGGCAATCCAAGTCTTATTAAACCGGTCAATCCATGTATGTCACGTAGGCGAGCACAAGGATTGTGTTTCTTTAGATTCGATCTCAACCTTACAATCTAATCTAACGGCCTTAATTAATTCATCCTTTTATATATATATATATATATATAATTATTATTTATTTTTTAAACTCTTTATTTTTACCAACCGTCCGATCAAATGATCGGATGGCCCAAATTAAATCCCAAATTGTTTTCTTCTTTCCCAAAAAATAGTACGCCATTTTCAGACTTGTCTTTCCCAAGAATCCTCATCTTCCCCAGACGCTCACTTCCCCATGCCTCTTTCGACCTCTCCCATCAAGGTCGGCCATGAACCGTCGGAAAACAACAATATCCGGCGGTCTCCAACTCCATCCACTCCCCATCGCCTCACAATTTCTCCTCCTTCCCCAGGCGTTGCCTTTCCCCATGCCCGTCACTCCTTCGTCCCACGAAGAACGGCCATTGACCGCCGGAAAACAACAATTTCCGGCGGTCCCTTGCTTTATGTCTCCTCCATCATCTTTTTCTGATAAAAAAGATACCCCTACGCCGCCTATGCTTGATCCCAACGGCTCCAAAACCTGAAAAAGTGACGTTGATTTGCTCGGTAGCAATAGTTCTCTATTTTCCAGTAATTGTTTTGATTTCAATTGGTATCTTGAATTCGATTTTTCGCCTATAAAAGGCAAGCGTCTTCCAATTCGGAAATCATCGAGGAATACCCAAAAAACAATCCAGAAAAGGTTCGAAAATCACCCAGCAATAGAGAGAGTGCAACAGATTTTGAGGTGATCTTTGCTCTCTGTTTTCGTTCTTCTTTGAGTTGAAGTTCGAGTTTCGAAGTTGAAATCTCTGGACGTCAAAGCTTTAGTTTGATGCTCAACATAAGGTAAAAAAGTTTTCAATCCTCAATTCTTTTTTTTTAGTTGATATGTTTGTTCACTGATGGAAATAAGTTTAGTCTTAATGATATGAGCTTTTGTTCTTCTAGCATAACTTAAACCTCTTGTCGTTTTGATATCATACTATTCGTCTCCATTTAAAATCGAATGTGTATTAACCTAAAGTTTCAAAGTAAAACTTGCTGTAATTTCGAGGTGTATTTTTAGGATTGTTCTAAGCTTAGAAGTGAGTCTTGCTGATTTGTATCTATCTATTCATACATACCTATATTTTAGTTGAATATGTTGAAAGATTTAACTAATTCGGGGCTGCTCGTTCTGATTCCTCTGTAGAGTTTACTTTCTAAAGAAAATCCGTCAGTTTGATGTCTGTAAGTTGCAGAAATCCACTCATGTTGTCAATGAAACTCGAGTTGAAGTTGGCCTAGAAAAACCTAAGGCATGCTTATGCTACTGATCTTCACTTTTAAAAATATAATTTCGTTAAATGTTCAGCTTGATTTGTGTTGCTCTTGGCTCCTAAGTGCCATTGATGTTTTAGGCGATGTGTTACAACTTAAAAGCTGTATATGTTATCTTATTGTTTCAAAATTCTAATTCCATTTAAGGTTTGTGAATTCTCTACTTCAAACTCTGTTTACCTCTCCACTTGTAACTAGGTTTTTTTGTATATATAAAAATATGTATTCTTAAAAGCATGAATGAAGTAGCGTTTAAAATTAGTCCTTCGCCTGCTACTATTTCAATTTTTCAATATGGTATCGATTTCCGCTCTTATGTTGTTCTTCTTATGGATGGTAGTGTGGAACTATTCAAATTAGAATAGATTCTTGATGTATTGGATTTGACTAATGCTTTTCTCTCAAGAGTATTGACACATAATAATTTATTTTTTTTGTTCATTAGAACTCCATTTTATTCGCTAAAATAGCTAAGCTACATATAGTATCTAAGCATATTCGATACTTTAGAAGTTCTGTCAAATTCTTGTCAATTGGCCTAGACTTTAAGTCTGTTAAAACTCTTTAGTTAAGGGACCAACTCAAAGTCTTCTCCCCTCTAACTTATTTATGTCGTTGATGTGCGATATGTGAATTTGTTATTTTGTTTTGCCTCTCTAAATAATGTAAGGCTGTTAGCTCGTAATGTATGACTATTGGACATAACAAAGCTCATATCGATTAACCGAATTAACCATTACTCGAGTATAATCAACCTTGATCTACTGGCCCCCTCATGTTTTATCTTTTTCTTGGGAATATTTTGCTTCTTGGTTTTTAATGTTGTCATTTAAGTGTTACTCGCCATGTTGGTATGTCCCTAGCTCCTCTCATTCTCTGTTTTATGCCTATTTTGGGGTGATTAACTCGATTGAATTTACACCTTGCTCTTTTATTGCATATATGTGTGATTGCCAAGCTTAAGCATATAGAATAATCGACATGAACCAAAACACACATCCATGGCAGGCACATTTTTTATATGTAGGTAGGAAGACATCATTTTATTCATAAAGTTGAGACAAAAATTTGTCTTGATCAAATAATAACATTTCGTTGGTTGTTTGAGTTATTTTTGAAGTCTAAAGTGCATTACATACTTACTAGGAGATCTGCACACAAGCAGATTTTTGAATCTTCCCTTCGTCTATAGTCTTACGCAATGGGATGTCTCGAGATCTCGTAATATTATGAATCGATAAGGAATAGTTGCTATTTTTATCATCTGGTCCTTCATATGTTAATAGGGATTTAAACTTTTAAATGATCGTAGTGAGTATCTTTATGTTCTGTAACCAAGGATATTCCTACGAGAGTTTAAAATATCAAAATATGTCAACAACAGTAGGCTGTCGCACGTGATCAGTTCGTACATAGTTGCTGCTTTACCTTGTGAATTAGATGGACTAAATCTATTTTAGTTAGCTCTATTTAATAGCCGGTAGAAGTATTTATAGCAGCCACTCTTTATCACTTAGAAACTAGGTATAAGCATTAGATTGTTCTCTTCAGAAACTATGTGTTATATTGTTTGTTTCCTTTGTTAGACTCGGAAAGAATCAACATATGTATTCCTATGCTTCAATAGACAATTGCAAACATTCTTAGCTCACTTAATGCGGTAAAAACAGATCTATAAATTTTGCACTCCTATGCTTTAATATGCTTCCTGACAATTTTGGAATCCCACTTGCTAATATTTTATCTTATTTTTTGTACATGTACGCTTGGGAGCGCATTTGGAGTTGTGATATGACTCCATTCATCTGTCCAAATCAGATTTGTGCTTGCCTACATTATTGCTTGTGTCTAGCAGCCCCATCGCATCGATAGTGTCTAGTGCCTCTTCTTCTCTTTAAGAATTTATGTCCTCAAAATATACATAATTTTGCTCCTAATTAACGTTACAGAATTGCAGCTTTATATTTGATATTTGCTCTTATTTACAATGTTTTGTAGAGGACATTATGCTATATTGGTGAACTTATGTCATTTCCTCAATTAATGTTGCACTTGTGGTGATGCCACACATAAAATGTTATGACTATTATTTGTTTTTAACCATCTGTTACTAACAGCATTTCTAGCTATCTTTTACTCAGAATAAGAGTCCAGAATGTAGATGCTAAAGGTTTAAAAGTGCAGATTTTTTTGATTTTTTTTTAAGGGGGCAGATTTTGAGAGCCTTGAGGGGTAACAATTTGAACATTAAAATACACATCTTTTCTTAAAAACTTTGTAAGTGTTGGAATTTAGTACGTAGAAGTGTTTATGTTTTAGAGTAATAATACAACTTTTTGAGAACTTAAAATGGGTAGATTAGTTGATAGAACACAACTTTCAAATGGAAGACAATTATTATTTTCTTTAAAAAACAAAAATGGCCTAGAATTTGGTCCCCATCCTTTAAGTTAGTTTCTTTATTTTATTTTTTTTAAATCTTTTACCCAATAAATTATATCCTTTTTTTAAAAAAAAAAAAAGCCTCTGGCTTATTAAAAAATAATAATTAAATTTTAACCAATTTTCTCTAAGATTATAGTAGACATTGTTTCATTCTCGAGATTATTTATAGTTATCATTTTATAAAATCTTATATATTAACGCTTTTCTATTAAATCTAGTTTATATTATGTTAATATTTCCTCTTAAATCCCTTCTATAAGTTCTCTTTTAATTTTGGTCGGTTAACGATTTTTAAACAAACCCCTTTTAAAATAAAAGAGCTTTCAATCTCTCTCTCTTAGGATAATTAGGATCTCTTACCTAGAATTATATAAGTTTTAGTAGACCCTTAATAGGTGTTAACCTTAACATTATTTAGTCCAATGTTTAGATGCCCCTAATTCTTCATCTTTGAAATAATTAGGCGATTTTTAGACCCTTCAAGACTAAAGGTGGAGGAGCGATGAGTTGGGGTGAGTAACCAATAGTTAGGCCCATTTTTATTTTATTTTATTTTTTACATCAACCCTTTTCGAAAAAATATATATTTACCATTATCAATTTTTTAAATCAAATATAATTAAAACATTTTAATTTCTTAACATGTTATTTCAAGATTTTAGATATGCTAACAGGTTCGAAATACAAGGTACATACATATATATCGTCATACACGCAAAGGTATGAACTTTATATTTTTCTCTACATAACATATTATCCTTATTTATTTTTATAAGTTATAAATCCCTACACTTTCATATACATATTAGTTTACTACATATAATCTATTGTCAATTTTTCAACATATAAATAAATAATAAATATTCGTATGTTTTAAACAACCTATGTGTACATACCATACTTAAGATCACAAACTTTATATAATATTTTAACATTTAGTATCATTATTATTTATTGTATTTGTTTATTTTTAGAAAAACTCCATTTTATGTATTTTTTATTCAAAAACATATTTTACACATACTACTACATATTTATACTCGGTTATTATCTCATTTTTATTTTCCTTTACTTCTTAATTTTTTATACAGATAAAACAACAAATTTTCATATCATTTGTACAAGTTTTACATAGGACACATCTATATTTTAACATATAAAATTGTCATACATTTTTAGTACATTCATTCATTTATTTTTTACCGTATAATAAACATACTAGTATTAATTTTATTTGATAGACATACATATGTCGTACCTTGTATTTTATTCTTTTTCTTAAACTAATAAAATTTTACTTACCATTGATTTTAACGCAAATAAATAAACAAGTTTTCCTAATTTTATTTTCCTAAATTGAGTTTAAGGACTATCTTCGGATAGGCTCTGAGGGGTGCTTAACACCTTCCCCTCGAGTAACCAAAACACTTACTCAGAATCTCACTGGTTTCGCAAATCAAATAGAGTTTACATTTACATAAAAAATGGTTTTCCTAATATTTTCCTTAAAATTTAGGTGGCGACTCTAAAACAAAACAAAAACAATTTTTTTCAAAAATCAGAGTGTCAACCACATAATGTTGTGAACTGTTTCGGCTAGTTCAAAATAGGGTGCGACACATACATCCTTCTTTCACAACCTTATTGTATCAGATACATTATTATCAACTATAAAATGATACATTATGTAAGTTATACATATCTTTCAAGGCAAACAATACAATACTTATAAATTTAAACGAGACACATAAATAGTAATGTATCATGCACTATTTTTTTAGATATGATACGTAAATTCAAATTTATACTAAACGTATCAATTACATAGCAACTACCACACAGTAATGTATCGATATCAAATCTAACATCTTATGGAAAACAATTACTTATTTAATGTATGTAGTATAAATACAATACTTATAAGTTAAAACAAGGTACATAAATAGTAATGTATCATGCACTAATTTTTTAGATATGATATGTAAATTCGAATTTATACTAAATGTATCAATTACATAGCAACTACCACACGATAATGTATCTATCTCAAATCTAACATCTTATGGGCAATAATTATTTATTTAATGTATCTAGTATAAATACAATACTTATCAATTTAAACAAGATACATAAATAGTAAAATGCTAAGTAGCAAAGATATTCATGATGTATCTTCTCAATTTTTTTCAACAATTTTGAATCAAAATTGAAAGGATCTTCAATAAACTAGGAGAAAGAATTTTGAATCTCAAAATTGAAAGGATCTTTGCTAAACTAGGAGAAGAAAAAATCTTGAATCTCAAATTTTTTGATAATCTTGAATTAAAATTGAAAGGAGATTCAAAAGGATATCGTTTGTCCAACAACAATCCCATCACTTTTGTATCCTTCATAACTCACCTCGCTTACCCAAAATTTTGATAAATTTTTTTGAATTAAATCTGAAAGGTTTCTTCATTGAACGGGGGGAAGAGCAATTTGAAATTTTGAATTTCTTCGTTATATTTAGGATTTGCCTCTGTATGATTGAGAGTAAGAAGAAACATAAGCGTAATTTATGGAATTTAATTAATTTTTAGATTTTATTCCCTTTTTAGCTCAACAGAAAGATTTTTCTTGTATTAGAATTAATGTATCTGGATGGTGACTTATGTATCCGAAAGGTACAAATTTTAAGGGATATGATGTAATTTACTTTTTACACTATAATTTTTAAGCCCAAAGCCAAAAATCAAACCAAACATGTTCTAAGCCTGTTTGGATTGACTTATTTTTAGTGTTTTGAAGACGAAATAGTTTTCATTTACTTTTGAAGCGTTTGGATAAAATTTTAAAATATTACTTTTTAACACCAAGGATAAATGATAAAAATAAGTCAAATACCGTAAATTAACTCCCACCTTATTGGTGAAGATTTAATTGGCTAGATTATAATCCCCTCCCCATTTTTCTTACCCCCACTTTTTTAAAAATAAAATAAAATAAAAATTCTAATTTATTACGGAAACAATTAGTCATGAATTTTATGCTGCTACTCTTTTTGTTTCACTTCCTTGATCTTTATACTAAAACTTTTTTTCATTTAGTTATCTTAGCAAATAAATAAAATTATAATTTTTTTTCAATATTAATGTCATTAAGTGACAATATAAAGAAGTAGCAGTCAAATTTAAATCTTTTAAATATCATTAAACTGATTAATTTAGTAAAATAAATTCATAATAAATACTTTTTTTTATGAGAATAACAAATCAACGGAAGAGTAATTCCTATATTGGACAAAAATAGTTGTGAAAGAAGTAAAAGGGGGAAGGGTGTGGTGGGGGATAATAATTTGTTATGATTGCAAATGGTTCAACTTTAAGAAAGTGCATGCTGTACATGATTGATCCATTTAAGCTTTTAACAAATAAAGTATACAAAAAGTAGTGCTAGACAGAGGCGGATCCACGTGTTTTGGTGTGAACGTACATTAGTTAATTTCGAAAATAATCATATATATTTTTTTTACTAATAATAATCATGTACTTATATGTATATTATCTTGAAAAACTGGTAGAAACTAAATATAATTAACAGTGTCCTTATAGAAAACATGAAATGGTGTTTTTTTACTGCTGGTACAAGTTGAAAGATCCGCCCATGCGACCGAATTCTATCTTAGGTAGAACCTCTTCTTTTAGCTTAATATTAATCTATTCGGAATTTTCAAATCCTAGATTCACCACCTAGACACTACAATCTGTTGTGATTGCTAGGTTGGAAATGGTTCAACGTTAACAAAGTGTACAATATTCTAACCAAGCATAGCTGAAAAATACGAGGAGCTTAGTTGCAAAGAAGATCAAAATGGTAATTAAACCCTCTAGATCTTATTTGTTTGGTCATAGATTTTAAAAGCATTTTTTGAAGAAAAAAGAATTGGCAAAAATATCTTTCTGGCCATAGAATTTATTTAGTTTTTGGGAATAATAATTAATAACTTCGCATTTGCAAAAAAAAATAAAAAATATATATGACAACCTCTTCTGTTTTTGTTAAAAAAAAAGATATTTATTTGAAGATTGATTTTAGACTCATAATCTTATTGAATCTCGAAGGAACTCCTCTTTACTAGAGTCAAATTAGACCTAGAATTGTATTGCAATATGGCATAACAAATGATTTACACGACATCGTCTTTTCTGCTTCCCGGGCCTTTGTAATAAAATATGGTCAAGGGAATTAGGGAAAGAAGCAAATTATAAGAAATATTGAATGCAAATCAATTGGGTGTATTTTAATATACTTGATTAGCGCTTGTAATTATTTCGATCGAACATCAAATGTGTTTAAAACCTTTAATAATTTTAGACTAGTAAATATGGATGAAACTTTATATCAAATTTAATAAATATTTCATGAGGCTATAATTGGACGTTGTTATTTGATTAACATTCTATGATGTATTTTATCATTATATTGATATGGAAAAAATTGCAAATTTATAGTATTTTTCGTATAATTTTTTAATAGCTAAATTTTTTGTTTAAAATATCAAATTAATGTAATCTAATTGAACTTTGAAAATTAATCCAATTGATTTTCAAAAAGCACAATATGACAATTAAAAGTGAACGGAGGGAGTAAGTTGTATCCGTAGACCGTAGTATCCACTTTTGACAAGCAGACAAAATTTGTCGACACAAAATCTTTTCATAATCTTACATTTAAGTTTTGTGAAATTTCAATATCTATTTGTGATAATACTGGGATGGAGGATAGTTGTTGGGTCAGTCATTATTGCTCGGATCTTTTAATTGATTGTTGCATCACACACATTTTTTTGAAAATGGTATTAATAACTTCAGTCAAGACTATAATTTCAGTAAAAAAATAATAATTCAAAATTTACGACTTTGTCAAATTCACGACTTTAGTCAGTAATATGTAAAGTTGATCTTGACAAGTCATATTAAACTTTGGAGAAAATATTTCCATTAGCTTTCATATATAAGACTGCAGTTCAATCGAAATTTCAAACTCTGAAATTAAAACCTCAAGCTGATAAACTTGGGACACAAATTTAACATCATACGTAAATTAAAGTAAATGACGCCCTCAAATCTAATTCAAGTCCATGGTCCAATTACATCATCCAAAAGCTCAAGTTCAAGCTCAAGCTAATACCCCATGGCACATGGTAAGTTGCATGATGACATTATATATGATGTCAAATCAATCTGCCAATTATATGTACCAAGTGTGAAAATACTACATTTTCGCTGTAGCGATGGCAGGCGGGTGGGGGCGAAGCGGGGACGATGTGAGATTAGGCTGTGCACAATAGGGCGGGTTTAACACAATGTCTAGCGGGGCAGGTTGAATTATTTTTCTTAAAAAACAAATATGAGATTGAGTTGGAAAGAAATAGATTATAGATCTATACGGGTTTTATTTGAGTTTAAAAAATTTATCAACTTTGTCATGATCCAATTTTTTATTAATCATAGTTATTCCCCAATTAATAAACTAGAAGAAAATGATCCGTGCTAACAGTCTTAAAGTGTATGGAAGATGCAGAGCAGTTCCAATGTTGATGAAAACTGTGAAATAAATCAAATAATTACTCCAAGGATGGTAACAATAATTATATCATATGATGATAAGATACATCGAACCTCTATAATTTCTACGCAGGTACTATATAAATGTGGGTGCAATACGTTGAAGAATTTATGTGATTGATCCAGTTTTTCAAAACTTCATCTACAAGATAACCGTCTCACTTCTTTTGAGCTTGAAAAGGAATTTTTTTAAAGCTACAAAAAATCACTCAAATTATGTGAACTTCGCATTGGAGACAGATGGTACGGTGGTAGTTAAAAAATTCAACATATACGGAAATAATTACTTAGCCAGTTTTATTGGTCATTTCAATTAATATTATTGGGCACAGACATTCTTGACCTTATAAACAAAGAAAAAATAAAAAACAAAATCGTACTTCAGGTTTATGAATAATGGGTTATGTTGGATGATTAATTGATGGGTAGTTTGGAAGGGAGCTGGGCAGCTTTAGCGGACGCTCTAGATTTCTATAATAGCGGAAATGCAAATTACCGAACTATGGTGAACTTAAATGGCGGAGAGAAATCACAATATAAACCAATACAGTACAAAAGAAGAGGAGGAGAAGAATTTCAGATTTTCAGTAGTGCAATGAGGCCCAGGCTCTAAATATTCATAACCAGTAGTTAGAGACTCAATAGGTGCGAAATGCCCATCGAAAATGTGTGACATTGCATTGGGGACGGATGATACGGTGATAGTTCAGAAATTCAATAATTACTAGTATTAGCACTATTGCTATGTCATTTCAATTATTATTATTGGGCTCCGACATATATTATGACCTTGTTAAAGAAAGAAAAAAGTAAAACTCAAAACGTGTTTCATGCATGAGATACCTTAGAGATCAAAGAAGTTGCTTCACTATAAATTCATGGGCTTAATGTTGTTCACAGCACCCAAAAAAAAAAAAAAGAGAAAAAAAAATGGGCAGCATGGCTGAAAAATGGGAAGAACTTAGTGGGAAAAACAATTGGGATGGGTTATTAAACCCCTTGGATGTTGATCTTCGTAAATATATCATTCATTACGGAGAATTGGCTCATGCAACTTATGACACTTTCATTATGGAGAGAGCATCCAAATATGCAGGAGCTAGCAGATATTCGATGGAAAATTTCTTTACTAAAGTTGGACTTGACCCAAACAAATATCGCGTGACCAAATTTTTCTATGCTACCGCATCCATTCCACTTCCCGATGCTTTCATAGTGAAATCATTTTCAAGAGAAGCATGGAGTAAGGAATCAAATTTTATGGGATACATTGCTGTGTCTACTGATGAGGGTAAAGCTTCACTAGGAAGGAGGGATATTGTGATTAATTGGAGAGGAACTATACAGAAGATGGAGTGGGTTAATGACCTTCAATTTTTACTTATCCCAGCACCCAAAATATTTGGTGATGGAGGTTTGCTTCCTTTGTTTAAACCTTTGGTGCATCATGGCTTCTACAATGTTTATACATCAGCAAGTTCACGATCACAGTTTAATCAAACTAGTGTCAGAGACCAGGTACATTAACTTGCTTAATTCCATGTTTTCCGATATATATATATATATATATATATATATATATATATATATATATATATATATATATATATACTGTCCTTAATGAAGCTTATAAAGAGTCGCCGTTTTCTTTGTTTTAGGTAATCAAAGAAGTGAAAAGATTGGTTGAGGAATATAAGCATGACGAAGTCAGCATAACAGTGACGGGACATAGCCTAGGTGCATCACTTGCAACTCTAAACGCAGTTGACATAACCTTCAATGGAATCAACAAAACAAGTGAAGGTAAGGAGTTCCCAGTGACTGCTTTTGCATTCGCAAGTCCTAAAGTTGGAGATCTCCAATTTAAGGCAGCATTTGACAAATTGAAGCATCTTCATGTCTTGAGAATTCACAACTTAATGGATATTGTTCCAAAATACCCTCCCATTGGCTATTTCGACGTTGGGAAGGAGCTAATGATTGATACCACAAAATCTCCCTATGTGAAACCTCCTGGAGAACCTCTTAGCTGGCATTTGTTGGAGCCGTACTTGCATGGAGTCGCTGGAACTCAAGGTTTAGGACTTTTTGCAGGTTTTAAACTAGAGGTGAATCGCGATATCTCACTTGTCAACAAGCAGTGGAACATTTTGAAAGACGAATATTGTATTCCTGGGAGGTGGTGGGTTGAGAAGTGCAAAGGGATGGTTCAACAAGAAGATGGATCTTGGCTTATGTTAGATCGCGATGAGTATGAGTTCTAAGGGAGCTAAATCATGTGGCTTTGTTCTCTTTCGTGTAATGTTTGAATAAAAGGTTTTCGAGGGCTGTTTGGAAAAATCACATCCTATATTATAGTATTATATAGGAGTATTTATGTATGTAACTATGTACTATGGTTCCTCTTATAGCAGAGGATAAATTTGTATGTTGATCTATTTCTTTTAATGTTTAATATGAGTACTTTTAATTTGTGTGTCTGCTGAACTTTTATGCTCTAAGTTATTAATTCATGCAAAATATGATAAAATAATCAGATCAGGTAACTCTAGATATATGCTCTTAGGTAGATTATTTTTTTGATAATTCTTCACTAAATAGGATTAACAACTAATTTCGATTTTTAGCTACAAATTCTGTCTTTTTTTTTTTTAATAGTATACACAAAAGCAGAGTAGTTATCAAGGAACATCAAATTGGTAATTTTCTAAGTACTGTATGTGCTTGGTCTGATTCATGCGAAGAGAAGGCATTTACTTAATTTATACATTATATAGTTCCCTCTAGCTTCTACTTATACGTGTGCAGAATCATTTTCTCTCAGATCAACGACACCTGGTATGAGATATATCGGCAGGGAGAGCCGATTAAAAAAAAAAAATTTGCTCACTAACGATGGTGGCTTTATCCTTTATTTGTTCCCCCGGGAATGATAAGTCCACTAAGAACAAGGAATCAATAAAAATGAGTACATTTTTTTTATGATCGGTGAGACACAAAAAATTGAATTAATTTATAGCCATGAATATTATACTGCATTCACATATTGGAAAAAAGTAGTTGTGAAAGAAGTAAAAGTGGGGGGCATTATAATTTGTTATGATTGCAAATAGTTCAACTTTAACAAAGTGCACCTCGCACTAATGAAAGTTGTACACGTTTGATCCATTATAACTTTTGCACAATTGATTTTAGTCAACTAGAATGGCAATTAGCTCTTTGGAACAAGAAGAATGAAAGTTGGAGATCAACATCTAATTTGGAACAAGTCCGAAGATGCCAAGCAGGACTTTACGTCCAATAATGATAGATGCAGCCAAGTGTATACTGGTAAAAATTAAAAACCAGAAACTTGGAGAAGCAAAAATTTAAGACCATCTTAAAATTAGAAATATTTGTGAGAATAACCCTTTTTAAATGAGCAGGTCAATAACGCACCCAAATGACTGAATGAGTCATGTTCTCAGATGCTGATTTTGTCACACCTAAATTTTCATACACAGAGGTTGTACTCCTAGAGAAATGATCCTGAACTAATAAAGTTGAATTTTCAATTCGGATCTCCACTTTAACATAATAAAATGATAAAATGTGTCCCAAAAAAATAAAATGAAACACGTGGTGCTACTGAATAAGTATATAATTGAGTATTGAGCCTCCAATATATTATTCACATTCACATCTAGCTAGTTGTATTACTTGTAAAATTTTCACATGCCTCTCTGCACCAACAACAATCTTGGAGACGAGTCATGTGAGCGACAAACTTGAATATTAATACAATTTCTAGTGTAAATGTTGCTAATGGCTACATGAATATTATTTTTGAAATCTAATGGACATAATTTGCGAGCATACTTCAATGCCAAGAGGTATTAAAGCAAGAGGCTGCTTAAGATGGACCAGATAGAAACGCCTAATTTTAGAAGAGAAACTAACATATATAGTCCACTATTAAAATAAGGAATAGTCAGAATTTCCAAAGTCTTCATTAGAAGTCCTTCGTATGTGAATCCTCCTTATTCATGGTGGATTATATTATTACTCCTCATTTAGACACGTCTTAACCCAATTCAATAATTTATACTAATTAATTAGGGCATATGAGCATTTTCTAACGTGCACTGATCGATCATTTTTAATTCATCCCACACAGGTCATGTTCTTCTTATGTATGAATAAAATATTGACAGCACGTTCCAAGAAAAAACATTGGAGAAAATGATCACTCCAATTGATGCCTTCAAAAAAAAATTGCCTATAAATTGGAGTCTCTAATATGTAAATTAGAAACATATCTAGAGGAAAAAAAATTAAGTAGAAAGAGAGAAAAAAAAAAGTCCATGGCTAGTATAGCTGAAAAATGGGAGGAGCTTAGTGGCAAAGAAAATTGGAAAGGGTTATTAAACCCTTTGGATCTTAATCTCCGAAAATACTTAATTCAATACGGAGAATTAGCTCAAGCTACTTATGACACATTCATTTCCGATAGAGCGTCAAAATATGCAGGAAGTAGCAGATACTCGAAGGAAAACCTCTTTGCTAAAATTGGATTAGATCCAGAAATGTATCACGTAACAAAATATTTTTACGCGACATCGTCGTTTCCACTTCCCGAGGCCTTTATGGTAAAATCATGGTCAAGGGAAGCATGGAGTAAGGAATCAAATTTTATGGGGTATGTTGCTGTGGCTACTGATAAGGGGAAGGCTATGTTAGGGAGAAGGGATATTGTAATTGCATGGAGAGGAACAATTAGAACATTAGAATGGGTTAATGATTTACAATTTTTACTAGTGCCAGCACCTAAAGTTTTTGGTGGGGGTAATTCAATATTGCCTTTATTCAAACCTTTGGTGCATCAAGGATGGAACAGTATATATACATCTGATGATCCAAAATCACCATTTAATAAAGCCAGTGCTAGAGACCAGGTACAAATATTTTTTCACTTGCTTGTATAGTTTATATAGTTTTAGTTAATTAATTTTGTCTTCACTTGTTTGTAGTTTTATATCGTTTTAGTTAATTGTCTTTCACTATAGTTTTAGTTAGTTGTTGTATGTTTGACTTTTCTCATAATGCTATATGACTTCTATTTAAATTGATATTACCCACAAACTAATGTCTTTTCAGCATAGTCAAATTAATTCATAAAAATACCACTATTTTTTTTGTTGAAGTTCTCCACTAAAAAATATTTAATGGAGTAGTTATTTCTATAGATATTTTGATTGATCGGTGGTTGATATTATGGTAACTCTTCCTTTTAGGTCCTTGAAGAAGTGAAAAGATTGGTTGAGAAATACAAGAATGAAGAGGTCAGCATAACTGTAACCGGACATAGCCTAGGTGCAGCAGTAGCAACCTTAAATGCAGTTGACATAGTTTACAATGGATTCAACAAAACAAGCAACGGAAAGGAATTTCCAGTGACAGCTTTTGTATTTGCAAGTCCAAACGTTGGAGATCTCAATTTCAGGGTTGCATTTTCAAAACTAAAAAATCTCCATATTTTGAGAGTTGATAACATATTAGATATTGTTCCAAAATATCCACCCATTGGCTATATAGACGTTGGCGAAGTACTAGTAATTGACACTGCCAAATCCGATTACTTGAACTCTCCAGGAAACTTACAAACTTGGCATAATTTGGAGGCTTATTTACATGGAGTGGCAGGTACTCAAGGTGTAGGAATATTAATAGGAGAAATTTTTGGTGATTTTAAATTAGAAGTGGATCGCGATATAGCTCTTGTTAACAAATCAACGGATGCATTGAAGGGAGAATATGGTGTGCCTGCTAACTGGTGGGTTGAGAAGAACAAAGGAATGGTTCAAAAGAAAGATAAAACTTGGGTTCTCATGGATCGTGAGGAGTATGAAATTTGAGAGAGTTCATTCAAATAAGTATTTATTTCAATTTGGTTTAATTTGTTTTTATATGTGGAGTTGATTTCTCTTCTATGTATGTCCTTGAAGGGGATGTCCTTTTACGTTAAATGTATCCATCTATATTGTGCTTTGTCGTCTTCGAATTGAAGTTTGGTTTGTTATTTCTCAGTGTTATATTACTATGATTTAGTATATGAACTATTATGTATCATGTATTTTTTGAATCGATATACTACTTGACAAAATCAATTCATTCCCCTTAGAGAAAGAAGCACGGAAAAAAGAAGAAGAAAATAATAGATATTTATTTGAAGTTACAATTAAAATGGAATGAGTTAGCAGAGATAGACTCCGTGCAGATCAAAGTTTAGGCTTCTTTAATTCAATTTTAAACATATTGAGAGGAAAAAATGGTTAGAAGCATAGACATCTGAAAATTGCAAAATGTAAGTCCGATAAAATTGTGCTAATTTCCTTAATTTAAGAAACATTGGACGGAATTAAGATTAATTATTTTAGTGTAGTAAAGTATTTGAATTTAAAATCAAATATAATTTGGGCTAAGCTATCAATCCGGGTTCACAAAGTAAGCCCACAAGCCCATGTTCTAATAGCGTGTTACTTCATCGAAAAGTTCAAGCTAGCACGTGACAATAACATGGTGGGACTGTTTCAGCCTTAATTAGAGTTTTCAGATATGAGCCCTAGATATAGACAAAATCCTCTTTGGGAGCGTCACCCTCAAATGAACCCTGCAGTGCGCGATTCGAATTTAGTCGGAGATCCAATGTGAACTCCCCAGTGATACGTCAAAAATCAATCGGCCACTAAATTACTCGTACCAAATGTGCAAACAATATATATTCTGGCCAATCTAAAGACTTCGGCTACATGATAACTACCAAACTTTAAAAAAATCGCTAATCAATCTAATATTTGAAGATTATTTTTTAGATATTTTAATTGAATCGGTTAGAAAAAAATGACAGTGTATTCATACGTTAGGGAGCTTTTTAATATTTTAATGAGAATCTGTTTTCACTCTATAGCCTTAAAAATGAGATTTTTATTTGAAAATTAGGTGATTTTGCTAGATTCTTTGAAGTGAATTATTTTTTATTCACGAAATCTCTACTGATTCTTTTGTAAAGTTAAATGCATGTCCAGGTATCTAGTGTAATATTCGTTCTACCACAACCAGCAGGTAGTTGCTAATTCTTAATTAATTCAGTGCTTTTCTTGAGTAGAGACTTTGTAAATTGATGCAATAGTTAAAGTTGTTGAGAAAAAGACGAGAAGATATTATTTTCCGATTTTTCCCATCAATTCCTTGGGCAAATTAATCAACAATCAAACAAAGATAGTTTCAACTTTATAGCACATCCATGAGCAAGACTTGGTCTACTTGACAAAAAAATGTAGACCCAGATTTTTGGAATCATTAATATATAACCATAGTCTACAGTTCTTTTGTGGACGTACGTAAGATGAGATTATATTGTAACCAAACAGATTAACATAGACCTTGCACAAAATCACCCGACAAATGGTCTAAGTAATATATTTTCGACCTTTTATAAATTATCGACAGTCTTCTTTTATTTTATTTTTTTTCCTTTTTGTTTAATTAGCTATCGAGACATCACGATTCACACAGTGAACTATGTTCCATTGCATGTAATAAGAATTTAAATGAAAAAAACTTTTCTTAATTAATCAATTATAGTGAAGTATTATTATATATATAAATACGTACCTTCTCAACCGTAAGTTTTACTTCACAACCACAAAAAAAAAGGAAAGAAAGATTATTCAGTTTTTGTATTGTTTTAACTTGCCTTGAAGTCGTCCTAGCTAGTCTCCTAAAAAGTTATAATAGGTCGATTCCTGGAAAACGAAATGATATATAGACATTTTAGTCTCAATTGGAAATGTGTGTACATGAAAATTCTCAATATTGCGCAATTGCGCTTATATAAACTCTATTAAGATCAATATGTAGTACTTATGTTATTAAATCAGCCTTTATTTTAGGTTTTAACTAGTTCCTGTTTCAATATTTCATTACCATTTACTATCAATGGCTTTCAATTTTTGCCTCAAGAATATTATTATTCTTCTTCTTTTTTTCATTCTTAGCCTATGTCCCTTTATAGTAACTTCCCGTGACTTAAAAGAATTATCCATGCTTGAAAGGCATGAAAAATGGATGGCTCGTCATGAACGTGCATACAAAGATGAGATAGAAAAGGAACATCGCTTCAAAACATTTAAGAAAAACGTTAAGTTCATCGAATCGTTCAACAAGAACGGAACTCAGCGTTATAAGTTAGCCGTCAACAAATATGCTGATCTGACCACTGAGGAATTTACAGCATCATATATGGGGCTCGACACTTCATTATTATCCCAGCAAGAATCAACAGCTACAACAACGTCCTTTAAATATGGTAGTGTGACTGAAGTTCCATATAGCATGGACTGGAGAAATTCGGGCAGTGTCACAGAAATCAAAGATCAAGGTGTATGTAGTAAGTGCTCCCTCCGTCCATTTTTATTTGTCATGTTGCGCTTTTCGAAAGTCAATTTGATTAATTTTCAAGGTTAAATTAAATTACATTAATTCGATATTTTAAACAAAACAATTAGATATTCAAAAACGGTAGGAAAAGTACTATAAAGTGCATTTTTTTGCATATCAATATGATGAAAAAATACATTTGACTCTAAGAAAGGAAACTATGACAATTTAAAATGGACGAATATAATATTAATTTGATATAATCGTAGTTTGACTAGACATGATAAATATATTTTTCCAACTTGGGGTGATGTATATATCAGAACACATTTTATGGAGAATCTTAGTAGCTCAGTTGGTTGACTACCTACACTCTCACCTTGTTGATGACGATTCCATTTCTCAAATTGTAGGTCTCTACTCCCCTACCCCCAATTTTTCCAAACAAATTAAGCCTCTAGAATTATGTGGTCTTTAAAATACCAGGAGACCATTTGTGTAGCTATAAAAGCTGGTCCTTAAAAGTTACTAAAAATTTATAAATATGTCATTATATTTTTAAATAGACTAAGGCTTGAATATCTGCATCCCAGGCTGTTGTTGGGCATTTTCAGCGGTGGCGGCTATAGAAGGAGCATATCAAATTGCGAACAACAAACAAATTTCACTTTCAGAACAACAACTGATAGATTGCTCTACACAAAACTATGGTTGCAAGGGTGGACTAATGACTAACGCCTACAACTTCTTGCTTCAAAATAATGTGGAGGGCATTACCACGGAGAGTAACTATCCTTATGAAGAAACTCAAAGCATTTGCAGCACGGAATTACAATCAGCAGCAGTGACAATCAGTGGGTACGAAGTTGTACCAGCCAGTGAATCTGCCTTACTACAAGCCGTAGCGAATCAACCGATATCTGTTGGTGTTGCTGCTAACGAGGAGTTTCATTTTTACAATGGTGGGATATATGAAGGAAGTTGTAGCCCTAAGCTGAATCATGCAGTGACAGTGATAGGTTATGGGACAAGTGAAGAAGATGGTACAAAATATTGGATAGTGAAGAACTCATGGGGGAGGAGTTGGGGTGAG
Organism: Solanum stenotomum; assembly: GCF_019186545.1. Classification (NCBI taxonomy): domain Eukaryota; kingdom Viridiplantae; phylum Streptophyta; class Magnoliopsida; order Solanales; family Solanaceae; genus Solanum; species Solanum stenotomum. The sequence continues at coordinate 35,062,545 of NC_064293.1, forward strand.
GAAGGATATATGAGAATTGTTAGAGATGTTGGGGTTGATGGTGGCCATTGTGGCATTGCTAAAATTGCTTCTTTTCCAACTGTTTGAATTGTTATGATAAAAGGCATAAATTCCCTCCTAAACTTGTGTCGAAAAGTCAGTTACACGTTCAAACTATTGTGACGACGTATTACACACCTAATTTTATTCAAAGTGATATTAATACCCCCTTAGAACGTGACATGACAAAGAGAGTGTCTTCACCTTCCTTAAGGTGCGTGAGAAATAAAAAATTATATGTTAAAATGACTAATTTCAACACATGACACTATTTTATTGGTCATATAATTATGTATTATAATTTTTAATATATTAATTATTTTCTTTTTCTTTTTTTAAATCTTTTTATTGGTGGCCCCAATTTCTTTAAAGCTTTTTCATTTTTCTTTATTTTGAGTTCTTCTTCTTAAGGAATCACTGCATTTGTCGCCATTGATTGTTTGATGGAAGAACATTCAACACTCTACCCATAAATATGAACTCTTAAAAATAGAAAGGGTGGAGAAGATGATGACTTTCATCAAAAAGTCAATAATTTTCAACTTAAAGTTCATGATTTTTCCGTTTGAACTCGCTGGTGGATTCACCGAAAGATTCATGAGAAAGATAATTATTTCTGTTGAAAATTCTATGACATTTATGCATAAAATTCATGATTATATTGTCTAAATTTTTCAAAAGTTCACCGAAGTAAATGATTTCTCAATCTTTGTCTTCTCTATTCTCACCGGAGAACTACCAACAACCACCGCAATGTTATTTTTATGTCTCATATCATCAATAGCATATTTGATTTATCAATTACACACAAAAAATACTAATGAATTACATACATACTTATCAAGAATTTTACAGATCTTAAAACTTTTATTTGTTCCATCGGTCATAATGGTGTTGCCCGTCGCCTATCATCGCTATCAATATCTCTATACTTCATAATCGACTTATTGACTCCTATTTTTTCTTCAAGTTTGTATCTTTTCTATCAATTTATGAACAATGGAGAAGAAAGAAGAAATAGATTTTAATAAGAGATATGTATGGTGAGAGAAGGAAGATGCCCAAATTTTTAAATAATATCAAGGAAAAAGGTTTTAAAATTTTAAAATAATTTTATTTATGTGTGAAAACGCGTGTACAACACTTTTTTTACACAAAACTGAGATTGTCTTCGGAAGGGGATATTAATATTACTTTGAACAAGATTAGGTGTGTAATAGATTGCCACAATTGTTCGAACGTGTAACTGATTTTTCGGCACAAATTCAAGGAGAAATTTATGCCTTTTTCCTTTTATTTATCATTAACATAGTTTGAAATTATTAGTTTCAAGACATTCCTATTACAACATAAAAAAAATTCTAGTAATTCGTGTTTCCTGAATAAATTAATCAATACAAGAAGCGTTTTTTTCTTTTAATGATGCAGTCAAATAGTGCTTGTTAATTACTTATATCATCCACAGCAAAATTGGGTTCCTAGTTATACTATATTGACGGACATTGCGATGGATTCATAATGAGCAAATAGACACCTCTACTTGACACATATATTTCTTGTCATTTGCTAATATGTACATTTAGGCTAGCTAGTGTAGTCCGGGTTCACAAAATGAGTCCACAAGCCCATGGTCCAATAGGGTGTTACTTCATCAAAAAGGTCAAGCTCATAGCACGTGACAAGTAACATGGTGTGTTAAAATCAAATAGACAAGCAAATGAAATCATGACATGTTCAAGTGGTATCGCATGTCTAGTCAAATTAATCAACCAATTATATTATTAGTACCAAAATGTGACGAACAAATATATTCTGGCCAATCAAATTAATCAAAGGTGAATTCTAGCCTCTTTTGGCCAAACGACTAAAAACGGTTTAGTTTTACACTACAACAAAAATAACTTTTAGCACAATAAATATTGACATTAATAAAGAGTGTTAAAGTCTTTACTGACATTAGTTAAGTGTCATTAGAATCAATGTCGCTAAAGGCTTTAGAGAAATATAAAAAGAATATTAATTGCCGCTAAAAATACATATCTAGCGGCAATTAAGAATTAATTGCCGCCTATGATCATTTTTGATGTAGTGTTATAACCATTTTTATCAAATAATTTTTCACAAAAGTGATTTTTAAAAATAATAATAATTTGTAAATGTTATTTGAAAAGTGTTTTGTGTTCGATTTTTAAAAAAATTAAATGTTTTTGAAAGTCAAATTTTGAAAAAGAACATTTATCAATGCTTTTTAAACAATAATAATATTATTTTATCTAGAAAAATATTTTAATATCTATTATTAAAAAATAATTTAATTTTTTATTTTTATTTATTAAAAGTACATATTGCAAAGTTTTAATCAATATTATACGTAGATAAATCAAAGAAAATATGAAATGTTGATATAATATTAACATGGTGATTTGAATATATTAAAAAGTTAAGCCAAATAAATTTAAAAATTTATTCCACATATTAAACATAAACTAATAATATATAAAATGTAAAATAAAATAAGAATTGTTTGTGTAAAAAACTAAACCAAACATATGATATATGTTACCCCTTGTACCAATTTATGTGACTTACTTTCTTATTTAGTGAGTCCCAAAAAAGAATGACATATTTTTATATTAAGTAATAATTTAACTATAAAATGGTTATTTTACTCTTAATGAAATAATTTACAATCACATAATTTTTTATCATTCTTTTTGGACCACAAGTTTTAAAAGTCTTCCTATCTTTCTTAAACTCCGTGTTGAGTCAAATTACATCACATAAAATGAGACAAAGGGAATAGTAATTAATTAGTCATGAATATATTGATAAATATGTATAAATGGTAAGGGTACTTTTATATTGACAAAATAATATTATACTTTTGTTTCTACTTAGTTTAAGAAACTGAAATTTTTATTTTTTTCCGAATAACATAAAAACTCTTTCTGCTCTATTAAATTGAAAGCAGATTCACCGCCCAAACACCTTAATTCTTAAAGTATTTGTGAAGTGGAAGGTGTAAAACAAGATAGAACAAGAGCAGAAAATCCTTGAATTTACCAAACTCGATCGGTGGAGTTAAAGAACGTCTAATTCCAATATATATCTATCAGGGTGTGGAAACTTCTTTTAATAAGAATAGTCTAATTAGTTCGTTAAATATCCAACATCAATTCATAGATAGCATTGAAAATGAGTTTCGTTTGAATAAGTGATTTTGAATAGTTTTAAGTGATTTTTTTCATCACAAACTTCTATGTATTATTTTATATTTTTCAATTTTAATGCATATATGTAGATATCTAGTGTATTTTTTGTTCTATCACTATCAGCATGTACACTACAAGAAAACAAGAAATAACTAAGCGATTAATAAAATTCAGTAACTAAACAACATAAGGAATATATTTTAGAAGAGAAACTAACATATATAGTCCACTATTAAAATAAGGAATAGCCAGAATTTCCAAAGTCTTCACTTCTTTTTTTTTCGCATCAAAGTCAAGTTAATAGAAGTCCTTCGTATGTGAATCCTCCTTATTCATGGTGGATTATATTATTACTCCTTATTTAGACACGTCTTAACCCAATTCAATAATTTATACTAATTAATTAGGGCATATATGAGCATTTTCTAACGTGCACTGATCGATCATTTTTAATTCATCCCACACAGGTCATGTTCTTCTTATGTATGAATAAAATATTGACAACACGTTCCAAGAAAAACATCGGAGCCAATGATTACTCCAATTGATGACTAAAATATTGACATATGACAGCACATTTCAAGAGAAACATTAGAAAAAAAATTGATGGTCAAGGGAAGCATGGAGTAAGGAATCAAATTTTATGGGATATGTTGCTGTGGCAACTGATAAGGGGAAGGCTGTGTTAGGGAGAAGGGATATTGCTATTGCATGGAGAGGGACAATTAGAACATTAGAATGGGTTAATGATTTACAATTTTTACTAGTGCCAGCACCTAAAGTTTTTGGTGGAGGTAGTTCAATATTGCCTTCATTCAAACCTTTGGTGCATCAAGGATGGAACAGTATATATACATCTGATGATCCAAAATCACCATTTAATAAAGCCAGTGCTAGAGACCAGGTACAAATATTTTTTCACTTGTTTGTATAGTTTATATAGTTTTAGGTAATTTTGTCTTCACTTGTTTATAGTTTATATAGTTTTAGTTAATTTTGTCTTTCACTATAGTTTTAGTTAGTTGTTGTATGTTTGACTTTTCTCATAATGCTATATGACTTCTATTTGAATTGATATTACCCACAAACTAATATCTTTTGAGCATAGTCAAATTAATTCATAAAAATACATTGCTAGAAAATGGTTTAATTTTCGAGAAAAAGCCTGAAGTATATTCGAATTTTGACCGAAATTGCTGTAACAATTCCAAACTTTGGGTAAGACCTATCACCCCTGCACTTTTTAATAGTGTGTTTTAAAGATATATTAGTGTCCACATGGACAAGTTACTATTTATAATGATGCAATATTTATGATGTTCACGTGGACACTTATATATCTTTAAAATATACTATTAAATAGTGTAGGGGTAATAGGTTATGCCTAAAGTTTGGGATTGTTACAACAATTTCAGTCAACATTCAGATTTATTTCGAACCCTTTTCCCTTTATTTTTGATGGAATAGTTATTTCTATAGATATTTTGATTGATCAGTGGTTATTCTTGATATTATGGTTACTCTTCTTTTAGGTCCTTGAAGAAGTGAAAAGATTGGTTGAGAAATACAAGAATGAAGAGGTCAGTATAATTGTAACCGGACATAGCCTAGGTGCAGCAGTAGCAACCTTAAATGCAGTTGACATAGTTTACAATGGATTCAACAAAACAAGCAACGGAAAGGAATTTCCAGTGACAGCTTTTGTATTTGCAAGTCCAAACGTTGGAGATCTCAATTTCAGGGTAGCATTTTCAAAACTAAAAAATCTCCATATTTTGAGAGTTGATAACATATTAGATATTGTTCCAAAATATCCACCCATTGGCTATATAGACGTTGGCGAAGTACTAGTAATTGACACTGCCAAATCCGATTGCTTGAACTCTCCAGGAAACTTACAAACTTGGCATAATTTGGAGGCTTATTTACATGGAGTGGCAGG